>NC_088979.1:80586012-80947012 GCF_963932015.1 Anas acuta
GCCAAGTGGGCATTGGGCACAGGAGAGCTCTCGCACCCTGCCCGGGGACGGGCACTCCTGCCAGACACTGGCTGCAGCGCTCCCGCAGCTCCCACAGGGGCGCTGCAGGATGGAGCAGCTCCCCAGCGGCTGCCCAGCCATGGCCACTGCCTGCCAGCACCCAAGGGCCCCCCCACCAGCTGGGGGCATGGCTCGAGGAGCTCAGCGGGGCTGAGGGAGACCTTCCTGCCCCCTGGCATGGCCCCAAAGTCCCCTGCAAGACAGCCCTGGCTCTGGGCACTCACCTGCAGGATCAGCAGCAGCTTGTGCTTCAGGACAGGATGGAAGCTGCCCAAGTTCCCCACAGCTTGGATGGCACAGCCGACCTCAAGGATGCTCTGCGCCACAGCAAGATTGGTCTGCAAGTTCTGGGGCCCAAGAGAGAAGAAGAAAACCCTTGGAACTGGAGGAAGGGCCACGGGCTGCGAGAGGAACATGTGCACGTGGGGGAAATCTAGGGGAAGGGCTTGCATCTTCCTGCTGGGACAAACCATTCCTCGGGGGACCTTTGGAAAGAGACGGCCCGGCTCAGGATGCCCTAGCACGGAGGCCTTGGAGCTGGGATTGCACCCAGCAGCCCTGCCCCTGCACGCCCCGAGCTCTCACCTGGCTGCTGGAGATGGAGAGCAGCAGGATGTTGCCCACGATGTCTGCCTCCACGTGGGCGAGCAGTTGTTCCTTGGAGGCACGCAGTGCCATGCTGCTGTGGGCGAGCATGACAGCACTGCAAGTGGCCTCAGCTCTCCTGCTGGCCTGGCTCGTCTGCGTTGCAAGAGATGCTGTGAGACGTCCGCCCCATGGCCCCCCACAGCCCACGATGAAAAGCAGGTGGAAGACAGCCAGGGAGGGAAACCCCAAACACCTCACCTTCCTGCGTCTGGAAACCCTCAAGCCCCGGCCACTGCACGAGGTGGCAGCAAATGTTGTCAGCGTCTCCAAGACCAGGCCGAAGTGGCTGTCGGCGGCTTGGCAGACGAGAGAAATGATTCCCTGCAACAAGAGACCGAGGGACATTCGGCACGGGCCCAGCCAGTCAGTCATGGCCAGCCACAGTGGTGGGCAGCGATGAGGAGCCTGGAGCAGGGCCGGGAGAAGCCCCTTCCCCCAGGGACAGAGCAGGGAAGCTCACCTGGGCCTCAGAAGGCTCCTCAGGTTGTGCTCTCGTCAGATGCTGCAGCAGGTTCTCTTGGACGTGTGGCAGTTCCTGACAAGCAGCCAGCGTCGTCCCAAGAGCCTTGTACAGGAAAGCCTGCAAGGGAACAAGCCGAGCCCGAGATGCAGCAACAGCCTGGCATGCTGCAATGGGGCCAGCGCACGGGGAGCAGCCGAGCCCGGACGCAGGGATGGGCTTTCGCCAGCCCCGCTCAGCTCGAGAGGAGGGAAAGGCCGCGGGGGGCAAGGGCCAGGGAAGCAGCGCAGACAGCCCTCGTGGGCAGAGCACCGCCTGCAGCCCCAGACCCAGCCCCGCACGTGGGCGGGGGCCCCATGGCTGCGCTGCCAGGGGAGAGCCGGGCAGGGAACAGACCTTCTCCCCAGAGCTGCTGGGAGAGCTGTCCAGCCGCTGGCTCAGCGCACAGCTCAGGCGCTTGATCCAGGCGTCGTCCCCGATGGTTTCCAGGGATGCCCTCAGGAACTGCAGGAGAGAACAGGAGAGGAAGCGAATGCTTCTTGGCCTTTGACAAGCAGGAAGAGGCAGTGCCAAGGCACACGGCCATGCCAGAGTGGCCTTCCACGAGAGCTGTGGCCCGTGGGAGGAGAGAGAGAGATGCAGGAGGAGGAGGAGGAGTGGGGTGCCTGGGAAACACTCCTGCCACCTCTATATGCTACGCCTCCCAGGGCTGCAGTACCTGAAGCAGACAGCACTCCCACTCGGCAGCGTCTGGTATGTTCCCCTTTCCTCCTAGAAAGAAGACAAAAACCTTGCTTGGGACCAAGCCACAGAAGAAGAGCTGCTGCAAAGCTGGCCTGGCCCAGGGAAGCTGGTGGCTGCACCCGCTCCAGAGGCAGCCGTCCGTCCCTCCCCACAAGCACCGCCCCAGCAGGGCCATGGAGGTGCCACCAGGACCAGCACGCTGTCCAAGGGGACGGGAAGGGCCCCATCCATGCGCCGCGACCAATGGATGGCTGTGGGACCGCTCCCCCCAGCTTCAGTGCTGGCTCCCCGGCAGGGAAACAAAACGGCAGCAGAACAAGCTCTGGGCACCAGGCGGGGATTCCCCTTAGCCATGCTGGGAAGCTGACTTGCCATGCCCTCCCTCCCTCTCCCCCTCCCCAGCAGCACTTTACCTTGGAGGTACTGCAGCAGCAGGGGAATCTCGGTGTTCCACGTGGCCCCCACAGCGCCGTGGATCCTGCTGTGGAGGCTCTGCAGCACCAGCAAGGCAGCAGCTTGGAGGTCACTGCCCGCAAAAGGAGACCCCGCCACCACCAGCAGGCGAGCCAGCAAGTTGTGCGGAGTCAGCGTCGTCTCTGCGGGGAGAAAGAAATGCTGGGTGAGATGCCGAGCCACACCGTGCCCTGCCACGCTGCCAGCCCTGCAGGACGCAGAGCCCGAGGTCATCAGAGCTCCTTGGGAGAGTTGCTACTCCTACCTTGCAACAGGGCGTTGAGGACATCGGGATCCAGTTCGTGATGCTCGTGCCCTGCTGTCAGCTCATTGCTCTCAGCCAGGGCGCGCAGACAGCGCGAGAGGGGGATCAGCATGCCCGTGTACTTGGCTGGCATCACATAGATCAGCAGCCTCGGCCACAGGAGCTGTAGGCAATGAGACAATTCAGCCCGTCAGCATTTCTGCCTCAGCTCAGAGATGGGGAGGATGGTGTGCATCTCCCTGAGCACTTCCGAGCATGCTGGGGGGGAGCTTTCAGGTGTGCAAAGGGGGCTAGCAACAAATGGCCTGAAGAGAGGAGAGGAGCAGCAGCAGCAGCAGCAGGACAGAGGAGGACTTACTTTGGCCATCCCTCTCACAGAGATGTCCAGGGACCCCAGGACGTCCATGCACAGCCCTTGGAGAGCTCCTTCTTCCTGGGCTTCCTGGGCAGACAGGAGTCCCGCAGCCTGCAAGACAACATTGGGAACCCCCCGCCCCGCTTGCTCTCAGTTCCTGCCCCAGAAGGCTCAGGCGTGGCCCCAGCAGGCTCCCATGCCAGCCTCCTGGCAGCACATCTCCCCAGGGAAGATGTTGCACGCTGGCCTTACCCTTCTGCTCGAGCTCTGGCTGAACTCGCTGAAGATGTAGCCCACAACGTCCCACGCTGAGCAGCTCTGGGCATTGGCACTGAGCAGCTCCCTGATGAAGTGCACAACTGCCCTCCTCACCTGCCAGGGGTCAAGTGTGCTTAGCACAGGGACACGGGGACCTGCCCATGCTGGCAGCGGCATCACCTCTGGCCGTCAGCCCTCCCTCCGGTAAACACGAAGGAGCGGGGAAATGGCTGGCTAGGTCCGAGCCCTTCTAGTCCAGCCTTGCCAGGCTCTGCCTCTGCCCTGAGGGAAAAGGTTTCTCTCCCACCCCGACCCCGACCCTGACGGCACAGTCCCTTCCCAAAGCAGCTCACCCGGATGCTGGGGTCCCTGCACACACGCTTGACAGCCTCCACCACCTGGGGCAGCTTCTCTGCCATCGCGGGCTCTGCAAGAGATCCGGTGAGGCATGCGTGGAGGCATAGCCCAGAGGGCGGAAGAGAGCCCGGAAGAGAGCCCTCCAAGCCCTGACCCCGCAGTACTGACCGTCACAGCGTGCCAGAGCACCGAGCAGACCCAGGGCTGCCACGCGCACGGCCTCCCTCTCGTGGCCCAGCTGGGACTCCAGGAACGGGATCGTCTCCTCTGGGCAGATCCGAGCTGTGGGGAGGAAATCCCATCCTGCGTTAGCAAGCAGCTTTGGGAGAGAGCTGCCGGGACACCACGGGGCATCGCCACAGCTCCTCTCCTTACCTTGCAGCAGGATGCACTGGCTCAGCTCTGCCTTCTGCTCCTGGCTGTGCTCTGTGGTGTCGGCAGTGAGCTGTGGGAACAAGGTGGCAACATGGTGGAGCAAGTCCCAGCAGCATTGAGAGGGCCCGAAAAGAAACGGCGCTGCCAGCTCTCATCTCCCTGGGCACTGGTGGCAAGAGGACCCCCAGCCAAAACCCAGCCCACCCCACAGCGTCCCCAGGGACACACGCACAGGTCTGGAGCACCCAGCAGCCAAGGCTGAGCAGCATTCAAAGACTCGGGGCTCTGGAGTCCTCCCGAGACTCAGCCAAGAGGGAATTGCTGTGGCTGTGTGGCTGCAGGCTCCCCTTACCTTGCTGTACACGACACTGCTGATGGCAAGACACTTGCCCTTGGGGACGGGGATCTGAGCTTGCTCCAGGGCCTCCAGGAAAGAAAGGAGGCTCTGCAAGAGAACAGGAGAGGAAGAAAGGGCCGAAGCCATGTCAAGCCACTTGCGAATGGAGCAACTGTCACAGCAACACAGCTCCCCGTGCAAACAGCCCCCAGGGAGGTGGGGGCAAAGCCTCCCATCTCCCAGAGGTGGGCCCCACTGCCTCTTGGCTCCCTCCTGGCCCCATCACGGTTGCTCTTCCCTTGCCTGAAGAGCCGAGGGAGCTTCGCATCTCCACGGACCTCCGTGTTGCACGTTTCTCTAAGGGGAGCTCCCTGGCTCCTCCCTGCATGCCACAGATCCCTGAGCCCTCGTGACACTTGCACAGACCCCACGGCCGTGCCAGGCCCTGCGCCACACCTCACCTTGGTCACCCTGGAGGTGTCTTGGACAGTCCGGTAGTGGTGCAGGAGCCAGAGGAGCTGCTCCCAGACATGCTCCCGGTGCTCCTCCTTGTGCAGGAGGACACGCATCAAGGGAGTCATGGCCCCGATGACAGCTTGCTTGTCCTGGAGAGGAAGCGGGGAGGCCCAGCGTCAAAGGCTGAAGGTCTGCCCTGCCCACAGAGCAGAGGGGCAGGGCAGAGAGGTTTTCCCCACCCCTCGCCCCCCGCCCTGCCTGCCCAAATGCCCTGGGCTTCAGCTGCTTCCCCGCAGGGAGCCCCCAGCCCCAGGCACAGAGCCAGGCTGGGGCCTTCTGCAGCCAGCCCGCTGGGCACAGACAGAGGCACAGGCACAGGGGACATCCCTGCTGCCGTCCCCAGCTGGGAAAGCAGCACTTCTCACCTCTTCCTCCTGGCAGTCCAGCAAGGTGCTTGCCACAGAGCACAACACCTGGGAAAGGCTTTCGTAGAGCTGCTCCTTCTGCGTAGCAGGCAAGGAGCATCCTTTCCAGGTGCAGATGTAAACGTTGACCACTTTGGCGCACTGCTCCAGAGCTGCACCAAGAGAAGAGAAAAAGGAGCCTGGAGCAGGGAAGGGAGCGGCACCCCCCGCCAGCCTGCTGGAAGCCCCATTTTTGCCCATCAGGGCACATGAACCCGGTAGGAAAGCCCAGGAAGGGGACCCAGGAGTTCCCGGGCACCTTCACCTCCAGCCCACAGAAACCTTCAGCCACCCTTTCCAGGTGCCCCCAACGCTTTGGGATGGCCCAGGGCTGGCAGCAGCGTGGGCTCAGGCCCGCCATGCCCGCTCTGAGACCAGAGCGAGGTGCCAGGGGCTGCCCTGCCCCTGCCCCTGCCCCTGCCCCTGCCCCTGCCCCTGCCCGGGGTCCACTCACCACCGCAGGCAGCACGCAGGATCCGGCCGCTCCCTAACTGGCCCAGCACGGTGCGCAGCCCCAACAGCACCACGCGCATGAAGGGGATGCACTGCAGGGCTGCGAAGAGAACGGAGAGTGGCCACGGTCAGAGCCCCCAGCCGGCACTGGCAGCGAGGGAGGAGGCAAAGCAGCCACGGTGCCCCCCAGCTCAGCACGGCTTGCGTGGAGAGGGGAAGGATCCCTTTCTATCCCAGCTCTCCCAGCCTGGCCCAAAGCGGGCAGGGAAGGGAGGGAGGGAGGGAGGATGGTGGTGCTGGACCATACCGTTGGTGCTGAGGAGTTTGCCCACAGTGATGAGCACGAACTCCTTGGAGATCTGCCCTGGGGCATTCAGCTGGGCCAGGAGCTCGGCTAGCACGAAGCTGAAGTGGGAGCGGGCCAGAGCCACCAGGACGTCACTGGCAGCCACCTTCGTGTCTTCCGTCACGCCCTGAAAAAGAGGCTCAGGTGAATTGCCCCCCGGGAGACAGGCTGCGTGAGGCACTTGGACGGGCTGAACAGCTGCAGGTGCCGGAGCACTGGCACAGAGACACTGTGGGGGCTCCTCCTTGGAGATCTTCAGAAGCCGCCTGGACGCGGTCTTGGGCAGCCTGCTCTGGGTGGCCCTGCTGGAGCAGGGCTTGGAGCAGGTGGCCCCAGAGGGCCCTGCCAGCCTCAGCCATCCTGCAGGGGATCTGTGAGGCAGCCAGCCCCGGCTACGAGGCTTCAGCTCGAATGGGCTTTGTGTGCTGGAGGCACTGGGGAGATGGCCCCTACTCCCCCACAACACCCCTTGGGGACAGCTGTGCCTGGGGCTGGGCGGCTGCCACCTCTGCTCCCCTGGGGAAGGAAGGCGAGCAGCTCCCCAGCTGTTGCTCCCCGCCTAGCCCGGCAGGCTTCTCCCCAGCCGCTTGATCGAGGTCAGGGCCACTGGGGAGCCTCTGTGGGGCCCCAAGGCCAGAAAAACCTGTCTGTGTTCTCTGCATTGCCCTCCAATAAATGCCTGGCAGGCTGCTCCCATCGCCTTCCAAGAGCACCGTCTCACCTGGCCAGCTGTCAGGTCCCAGGACACCTCTGCTAGCAGCCGGTTGACGACACCGCACTGCAGGCAGCTGTCATCTCCCCACAAGACGCTCTCCAGCTCGCAGTAAGTCTGCGCTCTGTCGCCCTGGGGACAGAGCACCATAGGGATCAGTTGCACTTGCTTTGCTCCTCTTGCCAGCGCGCCGCCAGCTGCCCGCCCTCGCTCTGCAGAGCCTAGGGATGTGCTGCTGGGGCTGGGAAGCTGCAATAGGGACACAAAGCCCCTGGCCTCTGGGCTTGGGCAGCCAGGGGACCTTGGGGTGGGGCCCGGGCAAATGACTGCTCCTTGAGAAGCTCCAGGCTGGGCACTGCCCTGTGCCGGGGCTTCTGGACGAGAAAACCAGGAGGGCAGAGGTGCCGCCAGGCACAGGCTCCCCCTGCTCCCCCCGCTGCATCATGGTGGGGAGCCCCCAGCTCACCTCCTCGTCTTGCAGGCGCTCTAGCAAAGTCGCAACAGTGCCAGAGGTCGGGGCCGCTTCAGGGACAGGCCCTGGCACCCTGCCTCTGCCCTGGCGACGGCTACGTCTGGGCCAGCGGCCCACACCTGGAAGGAAGGAAAGAACGGAGCAGGTGGCATCGGTGCTGCTGGCCGCAGGGGGCTGGAGCTGGTAGGGACGAGGATCTTGGCCAGCTGGGAGAGAAATCTCTGCAGGAGACGCAGCCCCGAGCAGCCTGCTGGCAAGGGTCCTGCTTCAGCCCCCAACCTCCCTCCCGCTGCCCCTCACCGCTAAGGGCTCTCAGCCTCTCCATCGCAGCAGGATGTCCCCAGATAGACACAACGCTCTCTCTGGGTCCTCCTCCTAGCGGCCCCACAAGCAACTGGGCCACAGCTGGCACGCACGGCAGAGGGATGTAGGAGGGATACACTGTGACCTCAGCACCAGGGCCTGTTACCACACAGAGGGCTGTCCCTAGCTCATGGCTGAAGGAGACTTGAGGAGGAAACTTCGGCACTGAAATCCATCCTGGCAAACCTACCGTATCTTGGTCTGGTTGTCGCCTTTCACCACTTCTCCCCTGGGCTCATAGAATCACAGAACGTCCTGAGCTGGAAGGGACCCACGAGGATCGCTGAGGCCAACTCCTGAGTCTCCAAAGTGTTATAAATGAGGTCTCAACTCAATCTGAATTTTGGAATGTTTATAAAACAAATATTTCTAAAAGGTAGAAAAGCTATAAAAGTTATAAAAGGCAAGTAAACAGCGCTGGGTGTGCGGGGAGTCTACGCTCCACCAACACACACACACAAACATCAATTTTCTAAATATACAGCACATTGCTTTACATACTAAACCCAAGGATGCCTCTACATACACACAACCAGGAAAGGTAACAAAGAATCCTTGAAGTCCCATGCCTTAACAGTCTCCATCTTCCATTCCTTTTCTTGATTACATACAAGTCTCCATTTCCCATTCCTTTTGAACAATATGTCTGGCTTTAAGTTGTCAAGCAACTCGGTCTTCAGGCCTTATGTATCCCGTCGTTCTTCCCAGATCGAAGAAAAGCATATCCAGCTCCTTTTCAAGGCCAATAGGCCTGGGTCAAAAGGCACGTCCAGGTCAGCAGGGGGTGGAACAGCAAAAGCCTTCGATGGCTGTAGCAGCAGAGGGGCCCATGGCGTAGCAGAAGGCTGCAAGTTTTGGCTTTAATTTGGTTACCTGCCTACATTGCTGTTTCCTGGCAGGTCATGGGAAGAAGACTGGCTGGCTTGCGGCAGCTTACATACACTTGGCTTTTAGGCCGCAGTCAAAGAGTTCCGGTAGATCTGTGTGAGGAATGTTTTAACAATTCCAATTCGTGTCCATAAATTCGTGTCCATAAATTCGTGTCCATAAAGAATAATTCTGTTTGAGTCCTGTCTGCCTCTGGGCAGATCTGAAAGATTACTTTCAGTGCTCCCTTAAAAGTGTACACTCCACACAATGTCAGAAGCATCTTACAACAGAGAGCGGAGAAATGGTTAACAGACAGTCGGATCCTAAAGTATGAAGCTATACTAATTGACTCCCCTGATTTAGAAGTGAAGGTAACTTCTGCTCAGAGCCCAGCACAATTTTTATTTGGAAAACCATCAGAGGAACTACAACATAATTGTCTGGAGGTAATCGAGACCCAGACTAAAGTAAGACCTAATTTGAGAGATACTGAATTAGAGAAGGGGGAGATACTATTCATAGATGGTTCCTCCAGAGTAGTGGAGGGAAAAAGAAAATCAGGGTATGCCATAATTAATAAACACCTGGAATCTGTGGAATCAGGCCCCCTGAGTCCATCATGGTCAGCTCAGGCTTGCAAGCTGTATGCCCTACACAGGGCCCTGGAACTATTGAAGGGAAAAAGTGGAACTATATATACAGATTCTCAATATGCATATGGAGTGGTTCACACCTTTGGAAAGATTTGGGAGGAAAGAGGTTTAATTAATACTCAAGGGAAGAATCTTAGACATCAAGAATTAATAAGGAAAATTTTAAAAGCATTAAGGGAACCTAAAGAAATAGCAGTAGTACATGTAAGAGGGCACCAGAAAGGATTGGAATACCACACTAGGGGAAATAATCTAGCAGATAAAGAAGCTCAGGAAGCAGCTTTAAGAATTCAGGCTGCTAAAATTAATATAGTACAGGAAGAAGAAAGACAAGAAGAAGAAAAAGAAGAAGAAGAAAAGAGGTTCACTCCTGAAGAACAAACAAAACTGGAGAAAATAGGTGCTAAATTAGAGCGAGGAAAATGGACATTGCCAGACGGGCGAGAGATGTTACCGAAGGCTTATGCAAGACAAATATTGGAACGTTTGCATACACAAACACACTGGGGTACAAGAGCATTAAGTAATCATTTACTTAAACAATTTGGTTGTATAGGGGTTTTTGAAATAGCAAAGCAAGTCACACAAGGTTGTTTAACTTGTCAGAAAATAAATAAGAAAATATTCCGACAGGCGGCAGCGGGAGGAAGAAAAACAGCATATCGGCCTTTTGAGAGAGTACAAGTTGATTTTACCGAATTGCCTAAAGTAGGGAGGATCAAGTATTTATTGGTAATTGTGGATCATTTAACACAATGGGTGGAAGCTTATCCTGTGGCACGAGCTACGGCACGAGTGGTGACAAAAATTTTATTGGAACACCTGATACCTAGATATGGGATAATCCAGTACATTGATTCTGACCAAGGCACACACTTTACTTCTAAAATAATAAAATTATTATGTCAATCATTAGGTATTCAGTGGGAATATCATACTCCGTGGCACCCACAAAGCTCAGGGAAAGTAGAGAGAATGAATCAAACAATAAAACAGCAATTGGCTAAATTAATGGTTGAGACACAAATGCCTTGGACTCGATGTTTACCATTGGCACTTTTAAACATAAGAACTAAATCACACAGTGAGACTGGATTATCACCATATGAAATGTTATATGGTATGCCTTATTCACAGGGAATGCCTCTGGGAGACAATGTAGTTGAGGATCGTAGTATCCAGAAATATATAATTACTATTGGGAAAAGGTTGCAAGAACTAAGAGAAATTGGAATACTGGTTCAAACACCACCTTTAGGATTTGCCATCCATAAAATACAACCAGGGGATGAGGTCTTAATAAAAACTTGGAAAGAAGAATCTTTACAGCCCCAGTGGGAGGGACCGTACCTTGTTTAACTTACCACTGAAACAGCTGTGAGAACAGCAGAAAGGGGTTGGACCCATGCATCCAGAGTAAAAGGACCAATAAATACCAGAACTTGGAGGGTTGAGTCCGCTCCTGGGGAACTGAAGTTAAAACTAAAAAGAACTAATGTTCCGGAAATAGGGCACGCTTTACATGAAATACCAGAAGAAGGGGACAAGCAAGCCTGCAATGAAGAAAGGTGAGAAGGCAAGACCAGGGCAGGACTCTCCACTGCGGTTTGTATAGTCTACCGAGGGAGGCAACCCCTACGGGTATTGACTGCCGAGTGTGAGGGCCTCTACCGGACTTCTCCCGCACTGAAATCAAGCTGTCCCAGAGAAAGAAACAAATGAGCAAACGGAAAATGTATGTATATAGTAAGAATTTTGTTTTTTTAACCTATTGTAATTAGTTTTCCAGGAGCTGAACTACCCTCAAAGGCTGAACAGTGACACGAGTTTAAATAGATTCTGGAGGTGGATCCAACCCCAAGGCATTTTTCACACCTTTACAATACTCTCTGGACGACGCAGAAGGATGTTATACTTCCTGGTACTATTCTTACAAGGGCAATTGAGCCATGGAAATAATTTTTTCATTTTGGGGGAGGAGGTGGCTAAGGCTTTTAATCTTAGCAATTGCTGGGTTTGTGGGGGACCAGGAGGAGCTGAAAGTTGGCCTTGGGTAGCTGGCCCAGTCGAACCTAAGTGGTGGGTTAGTAATTTGAGTGAAGTTCATAATGGAACACAGTTCTGGAAAGAGGAGGAGGACCCGTGGCAATTGCATTCATCAGAAAAAGGTATATATTGTTTAAACCGAACAGGAACAGTAAAAGTAGGAGAAAGCATTTGTAAATGGACTCTGTCCCCTGGATATGAATGTACTGATCCTGAATGTGGACCTATAAACTGTACAGCAAGTAAAGGGAAATGGAATACCACACATGTCCAGCTGAAAAATGGGACTTGGCTGAGATGCTCATCTAAGGAATTTTTTGGGCCTGGGTGTAAAGCCATGGCAAAAGCACAATCAAAAGGACAATTCAATGTTCAAATCTTGAGTTGTCAGCATGATAACACCACTAGTGAACAGCATGTGGTAAAAGTCTACCGCTGGAGGTGGCAAAATGAGAACGGGACACAAGTTTTTTTTAAACATTTCTGGTCAGCTCGTAATATGACAAATCGTGAAGGAGAAATTAGTTGTAATTGTGAGTGGGAATCTAGTGGGGGGGCTTGGAAGTGTATATATACAAGTATTAATGAGGCAAACATTGTAACGGGGCCACTTGGTAATGAGAACACCTTGTATTTTCATGCCCCAAGGAATAAAAAGGATTGGGATGGTCCTTTTCCAAATGGGGTGTGGGCTTTAAGAGGACATTATTGGATATGTGGCAAACGGGCCTACAAAAGGCTACCAAAAGATTGGTCAGGAGTATGCTACGTGGGATACATAAGACCTTTATTCTTTTTATTATCTCAAATACAAGGGAATCACTTGGGAATAAAATATGATGATATTGATAGGGAGAAACGATATATTGATACCTCTTTAGCTGGAGGTAGTGCTCAAAAATGGAGAGAAAATGAATGGTCTCCTGAAAGAATCATACAGTATTATGGACCAGCTACATGGAATCCGAATGAAGTAATATCTGGAGCTCGAGAACCTATTTATAATTTGAATCGCATAATTAGGTTACAAGCAGTTCTCGAAATAATAACTAATCAAACAGCAACAGCTCTGGATCTCTTAGCTGACCAATCTACCCAGATGAGGAATGCTATTTTCCAACATAGAATGGTCTTAGACTATTTACTAGCAGAAGAAGGGGGTGTGTGTGGTAAACTAAATTATTCTAATTGTTGCTTACGAATTGACGATAATGGGAAAGTAGTTAAAAAGATAACCAAGGAAATTAGAAAATTAGCCCACGTTCCAACACAAAACTGGGAGGATATGGAATGGGATTTATTTTCATGGCTGCCTGGTGGACCATGGGTTAGAAGAGTGTTATTTTTATTGTTATGTGGTGTAATGACGTTATTATTTGTACCTTGTATGATACCTTGTTTTACATTATTAATACGCCGGGTGATAAATAGTACACTGGTAATAACTTCATTAAAAAAGGAAGGAAATATGTCAATTATGATGCTTAAGGATTGGACCCTCCAAGAACAAACTGATGAAATCCAATTATTAATAACAGAAGAGACACGAATTGGGGATATTAAAAAGAAGATAAGGGATTGTGAGGAATGTTTTAACAATTCCAATTCGTGTCCATAAATTCGTGTCCATAAAGAACAATTCTGTTTGAATCCTGTCTGCCTCTGGGCCCTGCACTGGCAATTTAATTCTTGAACCACAGATGCAGTGTGTCCCAGTCTCCCCCTCATTCTAGTCAATTTATCAAGTCTTCAGAAAACACTCCTTAAATTTATGAACCTGTTTGCTTTTGTTATTCCTGACTTCTAGTTCTAACAGTTACAGGCTTTTTTTCTGTCTTCTTCGAGATTGATTTAACACTGCTATAGATGCTATATAGATGACTGTGAATAGCTGGGAAAGAATGTTTTAATTGCTCGTGAATCATCAAGCTGTTTGGGAGTTTCAGAACAACTGATAATAACTGGTGACTGCTGGTGACTGTTATGAGATACTATGTGGATCCTTGGTATCTGGCCAGGTGGGCCAAGAGATTAAGAGGAAGAAAAAAGAAGCTGAAGGACGGTTGGGAGACAAGACCTGCAGAGAGTGTACAGAGAGTGTTCCATAAACTTGGAATAGTGCCGAGTGAGTACAAAGGGTGAGAGGAAGACTACGAGCCTTCAGCATGAAAGACCCCTCGAGACCCCCAGAGGAGACTGATGCGCATGCTCCAGTAGGAGGAACTGGACCCCGGAAGCTAATTATAATAATCTATTTTTTTTAGAAGTAGTAATGAATATGTATTAGTCTAGGAGCATAAAAATCAGCTGCTTGATGTAACTGGTGTGTGTCCTGGTGGAGCGGAGACTCCCGGTGCACCCAGCGCTGTTTGCTTACCTCTATTCCTTTATATTCTTTTAATAAATCCTATTTTTCATTTAATCCTAATTTGAATCCTGAGCCATTTATAACATCTGGAAGTTTGAAGATGGTTGGAAAAGCCATCTGAGTGGTTAGAAAGCTGCCTGGCAGAGAAGGACCTGGGAGTACTGGTGGCTAGTCGACTCAATATGAGCCAGCAGTGTGCTCAGGTGGCCAAGAAGGCCAACAGCATCCTGACTCGTATAAGAAACAGCGTGGCCAGCAGGACTAAGGAAGCAATTGTCCCCCTGTACTTGGCTCTGGTGAGGACGCAGCCCGAGTACTGTGTCCAGTTCTGGGCCCCTCGCTACAAGAAGGATATTGAGGGGCTCCAGTGAGTCCAGGGAAGGGCAACAAAGCTGGTGAGGGATCTGGAGAACAAGTCCTATGAGAAACGGCTGAGGGAGCTGGGATTGTTCGGTCTGGAGAAGAGGAGGCTCAGGGGCGACCTTATCACTCTCTACAGATACCTTAAAGGAGGCTGTAGCGAGGTGGGGGTTGGTCTGTTCTCATATGTGCCTGGTGATAGGCTGAGGGGGAATGGGCTAAAGTTGCATCAGGGGAGGTTTAGGTTGGGTGTCAGGAAGAACTTCTTCACCAAAAGGCTTGTTAGGCATTGGAATGGGCTGCCCAGGGGAGTGGTTGAGTCACCATCCCTGGAGGTCTTTAAAAGATGTTTAGGTGTAGAGCTTAGGGCTACGGCTTAGTGGAGGACTTGTTAGTGTTACGCCAGAGGTTGGACTACGTGATCTTGGAGGTCTCTTCCAACCTAGAAATTCTGTGATTCTGTGGTTCCCAGCCTGTCTCTACAGATAGTTGTTTAGTGCAAAAATGTGAGTTTCCTTTCTGGTACATGACCATCCTAGTCTTAAGATTTCCAGTACTCAGTCGTGTACCCCAGACTCCCGTGTTTTGAGAGGGATTGTACTCCCCTTACCTAATATGGGAATCCCGTTTTTGTGCCTCAAGGGTCAATGGTGTAAGGCACTTAGAAATCATTGCGGATTGTGGTTGTTGTCAATTGCCACGTAAATTAAGGCCATGCAAGTACCTTCTACTCTTTCATCTTCCCTTTCATTTGTTGTCAGGTTACTACTCAATATTACACCTTTGGTGAGAAGTCCTAAAAAAAACAACATTACATCTTAATGTTAACAACTCTTGTTTTATATTCGACGATATATTTATATTCTTGTTTATATTCAAAATATATTTATTATTATTTATTATTTTTTTATTATTTTTTTAATGAAACAATAAATACTTGATGATTTCTATTTGTTGTCAATATATTTCACTTTGTGTTAGAGAATACTATTTCTACAGAATTGTCTATGCTGCCTTACTAGAGGAAAAATTTAGCCCAGTTTACTGGAAGTCACTTGAGATTGACACCAAGATATAACCTGAACGTGTTTTTTGAAACTGTACTTGACATATTGTAGTAACTATTTCTCAGTGGAATAAAATCTGGAGCATTTGGTATAGTCCTGTAGAAGAGGGACTGAATTGCTGGTGACTTCAGGTAACTACATTAATCATAAGGCTTAGACATGCTGGTCATAGGACTCTGTTAAAATTAGGTTGCAAGAAAGAAAATTGCGTGAGACTGCCGCTTGGGGGGAGGAGGTGGAAGAGGGTGGATGGCATTTTGGGTTTCTTTCCTTTGTTTCTCGCTTCTCTAGCTTGTTAGGAGTAGGCAATGAATGTGACTGTCTCCCTACTCTGTTTGGCCTGTCACGATCGTTGCTGAGCAATCTCCCCGTCCTTATCTCAACCCTCAAGCCCTTTGCATCCTCTTTTCTCCCTGTTCCTCTTGGAGGAGGGGGAGTGAGAGAGCGGTTGTGGTGGAGCTCAGCTGCCCACCCGAGTAAAACCATCCCAGAAGCGCATGTTGAGAACTGCTTTGGAGAGCAGTTTTCCAAAGATGCCCAAGATGAGTTCCTGGAAGGTGCAAAGGGTGCAAAGGGCTCTTCAGTGAAACCTGGGGGAAAAAGGTAATATCCAGGTTACAGTAGTATACGTTCTCTACGCTCCTCACAAAATGGACACATTGGGAACAGGAGTGGCAAGCAGTTTCTTTTTAAGGGAAGAAACCAATTTGGAGGGGTGACGTTTGCTTTCTCCCGTTTGCCAGCAGCCTCTCCTGATCGCGGTGACGTTTGCTGGATAACCCTGGGAGGCCTCACGGTGAGGTCCACCAGCTCCTTCAGAACCCATTTGTGCATCCTGCCAGGCTTTTCCCCACAGGCCCCAACGTGCCCCCCTGGCCCTACGAAAAAGACCCTTTGTCCGCAGAGGGGAGGCCACGTTGAGTTGGATTTCCCCAAGGACACAGCGAGCGCTGAGACCACGTACATGTACAGAGTTTTATTGTCCACAGGGTGCCACGGCCACAGAGGGCCTTGTCTGCCTTCTCCACACTTGGGCGTCCTCAGTGCTGCTCGGCCCCTGGAAAGCTGCAACAAGACAGACAGAGCTGTGAGCAGCCAGCCCAGGCAGCTGTGCCCCCTGCCACCCTGGAGCTGCTCTCCAGATTCTCCAGATCACTCCTTGATGGTTGCTCAAGCTTTTGAAGGAACTCGGAGGCAGGTTGCAAGGAAAAGCCCTGCGTCCCTGTCTACCCCATCTTCAGCCCATGGGACACAGCACGGTGTCTGCCCTGTTCTGCAAAGGCAGGGCCCGGAGGAAAGAGAAAGCAGAGGCCCCTACAGCTCTCTGGTCAGGAAAGGGAGCGGTAAGTTCCAGTGCGGGCTCTCACCAAGGATTTCGAAGGTCGATGGGTGCAGCCTCTGCCCGTTCTCTAGGCAGCCTCTCCTGGCTACGGTACGGAGCCTCTCCAACTTTGAGGGGGCGTATCTGGCCTAGGGCAAGACAGGAAGGCACAAGTTCACGGGGGTCCAAAAAGATGCCTTCTGTTGCCCCTCAGCCAGCTGGCTGGGTGGGCCACAGGGGGAAGGGGAGAGGCAGTGGGTGGCCAGGAGGGATGGCCATGGCCCAGTCCCGGCCAGCCCCACGTGCATCACCGCGCACTCCCCTGAGGGAGCCCGGGCAGGGCCCTGACGTCTCGCTGGAGCACAGCTTACTTACCAGGTAACTGCAGAGCGCATCCTGCAGCTCTTGTGCACCCAGCCTCTTGCACAGAGAGATGATCTCCCGTGGCCGCCTCAGCCCCATAAATGGAACACAGAGCCTGAAGGTGATCTTGCACATCTGAAGAGGAGAGTTGTGCCGTCATTCCTCCTCCAGCAGCGGGTGTGGGACCTGCCCAGGGAGCTCAGCCAGCCATGTGCTGCTGAGCTCCAGCTGGCGGGGGGCTGCCCGAGGGGCACTCGCTGGCAGGGGAATGCACTGGCGGCAGCAGAGGGGACCTGCTCCATCCCTTCGGCCGGCACCCAACCCAGTCCTGATGCCTGGCGGCCGAATCCGTGGGCTTGCTCCCCACTGCCCGCTCCCAAGGGAGCACCAGCTCCGGGAGGCAAAGGCAGGCACGAAGGCGCGTGGCCAGCAAAAGGGCCCAGAGGCCTGAGATGCTCGCTGGTAAGACTGCCCTGGGCAGCACAGCGCAAGGCTCGCTGGCACACTTTTAGGGGGGATCTGCAGAGACGCCCGGCAGCCGCTGAGCAGGCAGCAGTGGCAGAACGCCTCGGCCCTGGCCACGCAGCTTTCTGGGGCTTTGGGAGCAAGCTGCAAGGGCACTTACGCTGGCAACTGCCAAGTCGGGATCCCGGAGGTGCAGGAAAAGGCTGACCCATGTTTCTGCCACTTCTCTGGCAAAGAACAACCCCTTGGTCGAGGCTGAGGAGGCCAGGACTGAATAGAGGCGCAAGGCCGCGTAGCGAAGGTACTCTTCTTCCTGCAAGCAGAAAGCCGTTTGTCAGCTGGGTAACGAGGCCGAAGCAGACACTCAGCCAGCAGAGGCCATGCAGGCGGCGCGTGCAGGCCCCTGCCCACCCCACGCTTCTCAGAGCAGCGGCAGCAAGAGCTGGCTTCACTCACAGACTCGAAGAACATCTTGGTGGACCTGGCGATGTCTTCGAAGGCCGATCCCAAGTTCACCACCTGCAGCACCCTCACGAGCTCAGCTAGCGCCAGCATGCTTTCTGCAACCACCTCGGGACGGGCAGTGCCCGCCAGGCTCTGTTGCAGCACCCGGACAACTCGTCTCCTGCACTTCCGCACCTGCAAAGCCAAAGACGTGCACAGACTTTTTGACTCTGACATTTGGCACCCAATTTGCCCTCGGCAGCCCTGCTGGCATGAGGGAAAGGAGCGCGGCCTTAGGAAGGAGCCCTGCTTTTGCCTTTGCCGCTCTGTCCAGGCCCTTGAAGCAGCTCTCCCCTGGGGTCTTGCTAGGGAGGGGAATATCCCTGCAGTCAGAGCGCAGGGAAATCCGTCTCACCTCCATGGGCACGCTGCCGGCTGCGTTGCCCAGAGCTCTCGCTGCCAGCTGCCTGATGGTGCTGCTTCGGTGGTATGCTTTCTCAGCCAAGACACGCAGAGTCTTCAGGACGTTCCTCTTCTCAAGAGGCGGCTCCTTCATCAGCTGCAACAGAGCAACACAGCCACGAGAGTCAGGACACAACCTCAGCCCAGGCACAGCACACAAGCAGGCTTCGCACAAAGGAGTCTCGATGGGGGCGCTTGCTTCTCATCTCTCCCCACAGCGAGAGGCAGCCCAAGCAGCAATCTCTTTCAGAAAAGCCCTGGGGAGCCCCCCTGCCCTCCTACTGCCTCACCTCAGCAAAGAAAGCCATGGCCGTCAGCTGCAGGTTTGCTGATGGGTAGAGCAGCCACTGGGAGAAGATCTCAATCAGCTCCCAGGAGATGAGCTGGGCACGGAGCAGGACACTGCACAAAGAGCACAAGGGGCAACGCCCGGTCAAGTGGGAAGGCTGCAGGCTGCCACCGCGGACTTCCCCTCCTCCAGCACAGGTGCTGCTCTGCCCTGCACAGAGCTCCCCGAGCATGCAGGAACGGGCCCCGGCAGCCGTTCCCCTGGGCGCAGCCACCGAGAGGAAGGCGAGATGCTGCCCTGGGGCTCTCACCTCGTCAGGAGGCACATGCCCTCGGCATAAGTGCGGGGGCTCTCCAGCAGCGCCGACATTTTCTGCCTCCAGAACGGCGTCAGCCAGCTCTTCTCAGCGCATTTGCTCAGCACTGACAGGAGAGTTTCGCAGAAAGGCCTGGGAAAGAGCAAGAGCCAGAGAAGTCTCAGATCAGAGCAGTGTTCCGCAGGGGAAGACTTAGCAGAGCAAGAACGCTCAGCAGCTTTACGAGCTGGTTTTTCACTCCTCCCAAGCTCCAGCGAGGGAGGGAGAGGCAAAGAAGTGCAGAGGCAACGCTCTGTAGCCACCAAGTCTGTGGCAAAAGCTGGCCAGAAAAGCAACTGTGTGGCAAGGTGCCCTGTTGTGTTGTGTTGTGTTGTGTTGTGTTGTGTTGTGTTGTGTTGTGTTGTGTTGTGTTGTGTTGTGTTGTGGGGGGACTGATCTGAGCACTCGAACCTCCCCAGGGAGGCAGCACCGCCTGAGTGCAATGCTTGGTGCACCCCGACAGGCCGGGAATTACACCGGCAGAGCCTCCACGGCAGGAAAGCACAGCTGCCCGTGGCCAGAGCTGGGCCACAAAGCAGGACAGGAAACACACAACCATGCTTGGCTAGGCCATTCAAGCCCCCCTTGCCCTGCCCCTCCTGCTCCCGACCTGCACACGTTGCCCTCTTGCCGCTGATCCTCAGCGTGCCCTCTCCAGGGGCTGAGGGGCGCAAACAGCATCTCTTCCCCCAGTGCCTTGCTGAGCTGCAGCAGGAGCCCAGGGAGGAGGGAGGGAAGCAAGCTCTGGACCCCCTCTTTGGACTGCACGGACACCATTTCGGAGATGGCACGGGTGACCTGCAGGGAAATGAGAGCACCCGACAAGCACCCGTTAAACAAGAGCTTTGCCACCAGCCCCGGCCCGCTGGCTGCCTGGGGCACTTCTACTGCCTGCACGCCCCGTCTCCGGGACAGCCTTGCAGCCTGGGAGCAGCGGCTGTCCCGGCCGTCCCCAACTGCTACCGCTGAGACACTGCAGCAGTGTCCTGGCAGTGTCCAGAGACGCTTGCAAAGGGCACCCAACGCCTTGCCCTCAGACTGGCAGTGGGGGAGCAGGCACAAAGCCTCTGAACGTACAGTCAAGGACTCCGCAGAAGGCTGCTGGGCGTGCAGCCTGCCACTGGACGAGCTGGGCTGGGAGCTGTCATCTCCCACTCTCCTCAGCTTCCTCGCTAAGCGCTTCAGCACACTGAGGCCAATGCTGTCTCTCCCCAGAGTCCTCCACAGCTCCAGTGTGTTTCTGCCAAGAGATGTGCAACCATGAGCCCGTCTGCTCTGTTCCCAGTGCTACAAGCACACCTCCGACATTTGGCTGGAGGACAAGGAGCTGCTGCTTCCCTTGGATCGCCCGAGGGGAGGGGAGGCAAGCTACGGCTCTCTGAGCCCAGCAGGAAAGGGAGGAGCGCATGTACCTGTCCATAGGCACAAACTTCTTGAGGATGACGTTCATCGTGAGCCTCTCGTGATGGCGGGCCAGGATCAGCACCGCATGGTGCACGAAGGACATGAACGAGGGCTCCCGCATGGACTCTGCGCAGGTGTGCAGGGTGGAGAGGATTCCTCGCACCTGAAAGAAGCAGGGGAGAAAGAATGTCTTGGCACGGGAACATGGACGTTCAGCCCATGAGCCACGCCTGCTCCCTTGCCACGCTTTCATGCTCGAAGGCGAAATTTCACCCCTAGCACCCTGCCCGAGCCCTGACTCTGCCCCGAGAGCTTCTTTAGCACACAACCGGCAAGATGTGTGGTGCGACAGCCAAAGCGAGAAAGTCCAAGGCATGGAAAAAGGTCTCTTACGTCTGGACCAATGTCCTTTCCCCGTGTTGCCAGAAAGGTGAGCATCCAGTTGCCTGCAGCACGCACGCGGCTTTCTCTGGCATGCCGGAAGGGCTCCTGGATGGCATTCATGAAGTCTGCGGCCTGTTCTTTGGGGATGTTTTTGCAAACCATCTGGAAAGATGCAAGAACCAGGAGAGATCGAGATCCCGTCACGGCTCCGCTCCGGCTCTTCAGAACATAAGGCAAGCTTGAGGGCACTCCTTACCTCTGCAATGTGGATGGAGGTCTGGAGCTGCTGAGAGGTGTCGCTGCGAGCACTCAGCCCCTCACACAAGCTCGCAGGGTCGCCTGTCTGCAACAGCCTGTTCGTGGCCTTGGCTGGAACGAGCACGGGGAGAAAAGGGGAGTCCCACTTAGGGCAACTGAACTTCCCTTTCCAGCCTTTGCTGAAGGCCAGGGGAGTCAGTCTTGAACTCACTGCAGCGGGATGGCCCTTGCCAGGTTCTGAGTGCCCCCGGCTGCAGGAAACGCTGCTGGCAGGTGGCACTGGGTGGCCCTCTGCCAGGATCCCTCCCCAGGTGGCTGGGGAGGTGGAGGACGAACAGGCTGGGGACAGGACAGCAGCCGAGCACCGTGCCTCTCCTTTCCCTCCTGGCAGCAGGGCCCAGCCCCCGCGGGGGATCCCGCTAGGGCCAGGCGGGGCAGAGGGCCGGCAGGCGCCTGCTCTACTCACACTCACCTTGGATGTGGAGAAGGGAGCTGAGGCAGGCAGCGGCCAGCTGGCGGGAGCTGCTCGTGGGCTCACAGGTCAGAGGCCCCAGCAATCCCGCCAAGGCGCCAAACGGCAGGTAGGCACCTCTTGTCTGCAGGGGCGAGAGGAAGGACAAGGGCTGGCATCAGGTGGCCCCAGCACTCCCTTGCGTCTCCCAGTCGCGCGCTGCTCAGGCCAGGACTGGGCAGAGGGGAGCTGGGCGCTGGGGGACCCCACAGCCCGTGCACAGCTGGGCAGAGCTGCCCTGCCAGGCCCCCTTGCAGCTGGGGGCACACGCTGGGCATCCTTCCTCACCTGAAAAGCCACTCCATCTCTGCAGTCCTCCAGCAGCTGGGCGCAGACCTGCAGGGCCCTCTTGCACACCCACGGATTGCCCGAGGAGAGCCAGAACCACAGCACCTGGGGCAGAGCAGCTCTGGCTGCCAAGGGGCATCTTTCCCTTCCCGCCAGCCCTCTCCATTTCCCTCCCTTCCTGGCACTTGCCCTGAGGGCCTGCCCCGCGGCACTGCCCCACTCTCTTCAGACGCACCTGCTCCCACCCAGGAGCTTTTCCCTGCAGCCAGCCAGCCAGGGGCTGCCTCTTGGCTTTCCCCCCCTGCAGGGCCCACTTCTTGGCCTCCCCGAGCTCACAGGCACCTGGCATGGCAGCAGGAGGTTCCTGCTCCTCTGCTAATTCCCCAGGGGCCCCACTACTGACAGGAGGGACGCTTGCCCCAGCACCCCATGGATACTCACCTCGGCGATGTCTACAAAGTCCACAGGGCTTGGCTTTGTCTTCAGCAGGACTGCCATGAGCCGGCCCAGAGCCTTCGTGGCCATGTGCAGGGACTGAAAGCGCAGGAGAGGGATGGAGATGCAGGATCACGGCTGCTGCCAGCACACAGCTTGTGCTGGGAAGGGACAGCAAGTTACCTGGAGCTGCAGCACTGCCTGCTCTGCGTTCCTGATCTTCCCAAGCTGCTCAGCCGCTGAGGGAAGTGGCAGGATGGCCCGGCAGCAGTCAGACAGCAGGCTGCAAATTTCCTTGCTGCTGAACGAGATCTCCAGCTTGCTGGCAAGGGGGAAAAAAAAAAAAAGAGGAGTTCCTAGCGCTCTCCAGAGAGGGTCACATGGCATCTGGGCTTGTCCTCATCGACAGCCCCAAATCCAAGCAGCCTAGGCTGTGGCAGGGAGTGCTGCTCTTTGGGAGCTCCCCGACAGGAGGAACGTCATCCCGCCTCACAGCCCCCGCAGCTCCTCGCTCTTACCTCCACTGCTCCAGGGCCAGAATCACCTTCAGGTGCAGGGACGCTGCCGGGAACTCCCAGAGAGTCGTCTTCATCAAGTTCTGCAAGAGAAAGTTGCCAAGTGGGCATTGGGCACAGGAGAGCTCTCGCACCCTGCCCGGGGACGGGCACTCCTGCCAGACACTGGCTGCAGCTCCCACAGCTCCCACAGGGGCGCTGCAGGATGGAGCAGCTCCCCAGCGGCTGCCCAGCCATGGCCACTGCCTGCCAGCACCCAAGGGCCCCCCCACCAGCTGGGGACACGGCTCGAGGAGCTCAGGAGCTCCCACGTGGCTGAGAGAGACATTCCTGCCTCCTGGCATGGCCCCAAACTCCCCTGCAAGACAGCCCTGGCTCTGGGCACTCACCTGCAGGATCAGCAGCAGCTTGTGCTTCAGGACAGGATGGAAGCTGCCCAAGTTCCCCACAGCTTGGATGGCACAGCCGACCTCAAGGATGCTCTGCACCACAGCAAGATTGGTCTGCAAGTTCTGGGGCCCAAGAGAGAAGAAGAAAACCCTTGGAACTGGAGGAAGGGCCACGGGCTGCGAGAGGAATATGTGCACGCGGGGGAAATCTAGGGGAAGGGCTTGCATCTTCCTGCTGGGACAAACCGTTCCTCGGGGGACCTTTGGAAAGAGACGGCCCGGCTCAGGATGCCCTAGCACGGAGGGCTTGGAGCTGGGATTGCACCCAGCAGCCCTGCCCCTGCACGCCCCGAGCTCTCACCTGGCTGCTGGAGATGGAGAGCAGCAGGATGTTGCCCGCGATGTCTGCCTCCACGTGGGCGAGCAGTTGTTCCTTGGAGGCACGCAGTGCCATGCTGCTGTGGGCGAGCATGACAGCACTGCAAGTGGCCTCAGCTCTCCTGCTGGCCTGGGGCGTCTGCGTTGCAAGAGATGCTGTGAGACGTCCGCTCCATGGCCCCCCACAGCCCACGATGAAGAGCAGGTGGAAGACAGCCAGGGAGGGAAACCCCAAACACCTCACCTTCCTGCGTCTGGAAAGCCTCAAGCCCCGGCCACTGCACGAGGTGGCAGCAAATGTTGTTAAAGTCTCCAAGACCAGGCCGAAGTGGCTGTCGGCGGCTTGGCAGACGAGAGAAATGATTCCCTGCAACAAGAGACCGAGGGACAGTTGGCACGGGCCCAGCCGTTCAGTCATGGCCAGCCACAGTGGCGGGCAGCGATGAGGAGCCTGGAGCAGGGCCGGGAGAAGCCCCTTCCCCCAGGGACAGAGCAGGGAAGCTCACCTGGGCCTCAGATGGCTCCTCCGGTTGTGCTCTCGTCAGATGCTGCAGCAGGTTCTCTTGGACGTGTGGCAGTTCCTGACAAGCTGCCAGCGTCGTCCCAAGAGCCTTGTACAGGAAAGCCTGCAAGGGAACAAGCCGAGCCCGAGATGCAGCAACAGCCTGGCGTGCTGCAACGGGGCCAGCGCACGGGGAGCAGCCGAGCCCGGACGCAGGGATGGGCTTTCGCCAGCCCCGCTCAGCACGAGAGGAGGGAAAGGCCGCGGGGGGCAAGGGCCGGGGAAGCAGCGCAGACAGCCCTCGTGGGCAGAGCACCGCCTGCAGCCCCAGCCCCAGCCCCGCACGTGGGCGGGGGCCCCGTGGCTGCGCTGCCAGGGGAGAGCCGGGCAGGGAACCGACCTTCTCCCCAGAGCTGCTGGCAGAGCTGTCCAGCCGCTGGCTCAGCGCACAGCTCAGGCGCTTGATCCAGGCGTCGTCCCCGATGGTTTCCAGGGATGCCCTCAGGAACTGCAGGAGAGAACAGGAGAGGAAGCGAATGCTTCTTGGCCTTTGACAAGCAGGAAGAGGCAGTGCCAAGGCACACGGCCACGCCAGAGTGGCCTTCCACGAGAGCTGTGGCCCGTGGGAGAAGGGAGAGACTCCTCTAGGAGGAGGAGTGGGGTGCCTGGGAAACACCCCTGCCACCTCTATATGCTACGCCTCCCAGGGCTGCAGTACCTGAAGCAGACGGCGCTCCCACTCGGCAGCGTCTGGGATGTTCCCTTTTCCTCCTAGAAAGAAGACAAAAACCTCGCTTGGGACCAAGCCACAGAAGAAGAGCTGCTGCAAAGCTGGCCTGGCCCAGGGAAGCTGGTGGCTGCACCCGCTCCAGAGGCAGCCGTCCGTCCCTCCCCACAAGCACCGCCCCAGCAGGGCCATGGAGGTGCCACCAGGACCAGCACGCTGTCCAAGGGGACGGGAAGGGCCCCATCCATGTGCCGCGACGAATGGATCGCTGTGGGACCGCTCCCCCCAGCTTCAGTGCTGGCTCCCGGGCAGGGAAACGAAACGGCAGCAGAACAAGCTCTGGGCACCAGGCGGGGATTCCCCTTAGCCATGCTGGGAAGCTGACTTGCCATGCCCTCCCTCCCTCTCCCCCTCGCCAGCAGCACTTTACCTTGGAGGTACTGCAGCAGCAGGGGAATCTCGGTGTTCCACGTGGCCCCCACAGCTGCGTGGATCCTGCTGTGGAGGCTCTGCATCAGCAGCAAGGCAGCAGCTTGGAGTTCGCTGCCCGCAAAAGGAGACCCCGCCACCACCAGCAGGCGAGCCAGCAAGTTGTGCGGAGTCAGCGTCGTCTCTGCGGGGAGAAAGAAATGCTGGGTGAGATGCCGAGCCACACCGTGCCCTGCCACGCTGCCGTCCCTGCAGGACGCAGACCCCGAGGTCAGCAGAGCTCCCTGGGGGAGTTGCTACTCCTACCTTGCAACCGGGCGTTGAGGACATCGGGATCCAGTTCGTGATGCTCATGCCCTGCTGTCAGCTCATTGCTCTCAGCCAGGGCGCGCAGACAGCGCGAGAGGGGGATCAGCATGCCCGTGTACTTGGCTGGCATCACATAGATCAGCAGCCTCGGCCACAGGAGCTGTAGGCAATGAGACAATTCAGCCCGTCAGCATTTCTGCCTCAGCTCAGAGATGGGGAGGATGGTGTGCATCTCCCTGAGCGCTTCCGAGCATGCTGGGGGGGAGCTTTCAGGTGTGCAAAGGGGGCTAGGAACAAATGGCCTGAAGAGAGGAGAGGAGCAGCAGCAGCAGCAGGACAGAGGAGGACTTACTTTGGCCATCCCTCTCACAGAGATGTCCAGGGACCCCAGGACGTCCATGCACAGCCCTTGGAGACCTCCTTCTTCCTGGGCTTCCTGGGCAGACAGGAGTCCCGCAGCCTGCAAGACAACATTGGGAACCCCCCGCCCCGCTTGCTCTCAGTTCCTGCCCCAGAAGGCTCAGGCGTGGCCCCAGCAGGCTCCCATGCCAGCCTCCTGGCAGCACATCTCCCCAGGGAAGATGTTGCATGCTGTCCTTACCCTTCTGCTCGAGCTCTGGCTGAACTCGCTGAAGATGTAGCCCACAACGTCCCACGCTGAGCAGCTCTGGGCATTGGCACTGAGCAGCTCCCTGATGAAGTGCAGAACTGCCCTCCTCACCTGCCAGGGGTCAAGTGTGCTTAGCATAGGGACACGGGGACCTGCCCATGCTGGCAGCGGCATCACCTCTGGCCGTCAGCCCTCCCTCCACTAAACACGAAGGAGCGGGGAAATGGCTGGCTAGGTCCGAGCCCTTCTAGTCCAGCCTTGCCAGGCTCTGCCTCTGCCCTGAGGGAAAAGGTTTCTCTCCCACCCCGGCCCCGACCCCGACCCCGACCCCGACCCCGAACCCGACCCCGACGGCACAGTCCCTTCCCAAAGCAGCTCACCCGGATGCTGGGGTCCCTGCACACACGCTTGACAGCCTCCACCACCTGGGGCAGCTTCTCTGCAATCGCGGGCTCTGCAAGAGATCCAGTGAGGCATGCGTGGAGGCACAGCCCAGAGGGCGGAAGAGAGCCCTCCAAGCCCTGACCCCGCAGTACTGACCGTCACAGCGTGCCAGAGCACCGAGCAGACCCAGGGCTGCCACGCGCACGGCCTCCCTCTCGTGGCCCAGCTGGGACTCCAGGAACAGGATCGTCTCCTCTGGGCAGATCCGAGCTGTGGGGAGGAAATCCCATCCTGCATTAGCAAGCAGCTTTGGGAGAGAGCTGCCGGGACACCACGGGGCATCGCCACAGCTCCTCTCCTTACCTTGCAGCAGGATGCACTGGCTCAGCTCTGCCTTCTGCTCCTGGCTGTGCTCTGTGGTGTCGGCAGTGAGCTGTGGGAACAAGGTGGGAACATGGTGGAGCAAGTCCCTGCAGCATTGAGAGGGCCCGAAAAGAAACGGCGCTGCCAGCTCTCATCTCCCTGGGCACTGGTGGCAAGAGGACCCCCAGCCAAAACCCAGCCCACCCCACAGCGTCCCCAGGGACACACGCACAGGTCTGGAGCACCCAGCAGCCAAGGCTGAGCAGCATTCAAAGACTCGGGGCTCTGGAGTCCTCCCGAGACTCGGCCAAGAGGGAATTGCTGTGGCTGTGTGGCTGCAGGCTCCCCTTACCTTGCTGTACACGACACTGCTGATGGCAAGACACTTGCCCTTGGGGACGGGGATCTGAGCTTGCTCCAGGGCCTCCAGGAAAGAAAGGAGGCTCTGCAAGAGAACAGGAGAGGAAGAAAGGGCCGAAGCCATGTCAAGCCACTTGCGAATGGAGCAACTGTCACAGCAACACAGCTCCCCGTGCAAACAGCCCCCAGGGAGGTGGGGGCAAAGCCTCCCATCTCCCAGAGGTGGGCCCCACTGCCTCTTGGCTCCCTCCTGGCCCCATCACGCTTGCTCTTCCCTTGCCTGAAGAGCCGAGGGAGCCTCGCATCTCCACGGACCTCCCTGTTGCACGTTTCTCTAAGGGGAGCTCCCTGGCTCCTCCCTGCATGCCACAGATCCCTGAGCCCTCGTGCCACTTGCACAGACCCCATGGCCGTGCCAGGCCCTGCACCACAACTCACCTTGGTCACCCTGGAGGTGTCTTGGACAGTCCGGTAGTGGTGCAGGAGCCAGAGGAGCTGCTCCCAGACATGCTCCCGGTGCTCCTCCTTGTGCAGGAGGACACGCATCAAGGGAGTCATGGCCCCGATGACAGCTTGCTTGTCCTGGAGAGGAAGCGGGGAGGCCCAGCGTCAAAGGCTGAAGGTCTGCCCTGCCCACAGAGCAGAAGGGCAGGGCAGAGAGGTTTTCCCCACCCCTCACCCCCCCGCCCTGCCTGCCCAAATGCCCTGGGCTTCAGCTGCTTCCCCGCAGGGAGCCCCCAGCCCCAGGCACAGAGCCAGGCTGGGGCCTTCTGCAGCCAGCCCGCTGGGCACAGACAGAGGCACAGGCACAGGGGACATCCCTGCTGCCGTCCCCAGCTGGGAAAGCAGCACTTCTCACCTCTTCCTCCTGGCAGTCCAGCAAGGTGCTTGCCACAGAGCACAACACCTGGGAAAGGCTTTCGTAGAGCTGCTCCTTCTGCGTAGCAGGCAAGGAGCATCCTTTCCAGGTGCAGATGTAAACGTTGACCACTTTGGCCCACTGCTCCAGAGCTGCACCAAGAGAAGAGAAAAAGGAGCCTGGAGCAGGGAAGGGAGCGGCACCCCCCGCCAGCCTGCTGGAAGCCCCATTTTTGCCCATCAGGGCACATGAACCCGGTAGGAAAGCCCAGGAAGGGGACCCAGGAGTTCCCGGGCACCTTCACCTCCAGCCCACAGAAACCTTCAGCCACCCTTTCCAGGCGCCCCCAACGCTTTGGGATGGCCCAGGGCTGGCAGCAGCGTGGGCTCAGGCCCGCCATGCCCGCTCTGAGACCAGAGCGAGGTGCCAGGGGCTGCCCTGCCCCTGCCCCTGCCCCTGCCCCTCCCCGGGGTCTACTCACCACCGCAGGCAGCACGCAGGATCCGGCCGCTCCCTAACTGGCCCAGCACGGTGCGCAGCCCCAACAGCACCACGCGCATGAAGGGGATGCACTGCAGGGCTGCGAAGAGAACGGAGAGTGGCCACGGTCAGAGCCCCCAGCCGGCACTGGCAGCGAGGGAGGAGGCGCTGCAGCCACGGTGCCCCCCAGCTCAGCACGGCTTGCGTGGAGAGGGGAAGGATCCCTTTCTATCCCAGCTCTCCCAGCCTGGCCCAAAGCGGGCGGGGAGGGGAGGGGAGGGGAGAAGGGAGGGAGGGAGGATGGCGGTGCTGGACCGTACCGTTGGTGCTGAGGAGTTTGCCCACAGTGATGAGCACGAACTCCTTGGAGATCTGCCCTGGGGCATTCAGCTGGGCCAGGAGCTCGGCTAGCACGAAGCTGAAGTGGGAGCGGGCCAGAGCCACCAGGACGTCACTGGCAGCCACCTTCGTGTCTTCCGTCACGCCCTGCAAAAGAGGCTCAGGTGAATTGCCCCCCGGGAGACAGGCTGCGTGAGGCACTTGGACGGGCTGAACAGCTGCAGGTGCCGGAGCACTGGCACAGAGACACTGTGGGGGCTCCTCCTTGGAGATCTTCAGAAGCCGCCTGGACGCGGTCTTGGGCAGCCTGCTCTGGGTGGCCCTGCTGGAGCAGGGCTTGGAGCAGGTGGCCCCAGAGGGCCCTGCCAGCCTCAGCCATCCTGCGATCCCCTGATCTGTGAGGCAGCCAGCCCCGGCTACGGGGCTTCAGCTCGAATGGGCTTTGCGTGCTGGAGGCACTGGGGAGATGGCCCCTACTCCCCCACAACACCCCTTGGGGACAGCTGTGCCTGGGGCTGGGCGGCTGCCACCTCTGCTCCCCTGGAGAAGGAAGGCGAGCAGCTCCCCAGCTGTTGCTCCCCGCCTAGCCCTGCAGGCTTCTCCCCAGCTGCTTGATCGAGGTCAGGGCCACTGGGGAGCCTCTGTGGGGCCCCAAGGCCAGCAAAACCTGTCTGTGTTCTCTGCATTGCCCTCCAATAAATGCCTGGCAGGCTGCTCCCCTTGCCTTCCAAGAGCACCGTCTCACCTGGTCAGCTGTCAGGTCCCAGGACACCTCTGCTAGCAGCCGGTTGACGACACCGCACTGCAGGCAGCTGTCAGCTCCCCACAAGACGGCCTCCAGCTCGCAGTAAGTCTGCGTTCTGTCGCCCTGGGGACAGAGCACCATAGGGATCAGTTGCACTTGCTTTGCTCCTCTTGCCAGCGCGCCGCCAGCTGCCCGCCCTCGCTCTGCAGAGCCTAGGGATGTGCTGCTGGGGCTGGGAAGCTGCAATAGGGACACAAAGCCCCTGGCCTCTGGGCTTGGGCAGCCAGGGGACCTTGGGATGGGGCCCGGGCAAATGACTGCTCCTTGAGAAGCTCCAGGCTGGGCACTGCCCTATGCCGGGGCTTCTGGACGAGAAAACCAGGAGGGCAGAGGTGCCGCCAGGCACAGGCTCCCCCTGCTCCCCCCGCTGCATCATGGTGGGGAGCCCCCAGCTCACCTCCTCGTCTTGCAGGCGCTCTAGCAAAGTCGCAACAGTGCCAGAGGTCGGGGCCGCTTCAGGGACAGGCCCTGGCACCCTGCCTCTGCCCTGGCGACGGCTCCGTCTGGGCCAGCGGCCCACACCTGGAAGGAAGGAAAGAACGGAGCAGGTAGCATCGGTGCTGCTGGCCGCAGGGGGCTGGAGCTGGTAGGGACGAGGATCTTGGCCAGCTGGGAGAGAAATCTCCGCAGGAGACGCAGCCCCGAGCAGCCTGCTCTGCTGGGAAGGGTCCTGCTTCAGCCCCCAACCTCCCTCCCGCTGCCCCTCACCGCTAAGGGCTCTCAGCCTCTCCATCGCAGCAGGATGTCCCCAGATAGACACAACGCTCTCTCTGGGTCCTCCTCCTACCGGCCCCACAAGCAACTGGGCCACAGCTGGCACGCACGGCAGAGGGATGTAGGGGGGATACACTGTGACCTCAGCACCAGGGCCTGTTACCACACAGAGGGCTGTCCCTAGCTCATGGCTGAAGGAGACTTGAGGAGGAAACTTCGGCACTGAAATCCATCCTGGCAAACCTACCGTATCTTGGTCTGGTTGTCACCTTTCACCACTTCTCCCCTGGGCTCATAGAATCACAGAACGTCCTGAGCTGGAAGGGACCCACGAGGATCGCTGAGGCCAACTCCTGAGTCCCCAAAGTGTTATAAATGAGGTCTCAACTCAATCTGAATTTTGGAATGTTTATAAAACAAATATTTCTAAAAGGTAGAAAAGCTATAAAAGTTATAAAAGGCAAGTAAACAGCGCTGGGTGTGCGGGGAGTCTACGCTCCACCAACACACACACACAAACATCAATTTTCTAAATATACAGCACATTGCTTTACATCCTAAACCCGAGTATGCCTCTACATACGCACAACCAGGAAAGGTAACAAAGAATCCTTGAAGTCCCATGCCTTAACAGTCTCCATCTTCCATTCCTTTTCTTGATTACATACAAGTCTCCATTTCCCATTCCTTTTGAACAATATCTCTGGCTTTAAGTTGTCAAGCAACTCGGTCTTCAGGCCTTCTGTATCCCGTCGTTCTTCCCAGATCGAAGAAAAGCATATCCATCTCCTTTTCAAGGCCAATAGGCCTGGGTCAAAAGGCACGTCCAGGTCAGCAGGGGGTGTAACAGCAAAAGCCTTCGATGGCTGTAACAGCAGAGGGGCCCATGGCGTAGCAGAAGGATCAGTAAAGGAGCCCGCAGCTCCCTCACTGTCTGGCAAGCCACACGTTTCTGACTGTGGTCCCACAGGGCTCTTTAAGGCCTCAGAGATTGCTCGCCAGGTGCTGAGCAGTCCCACCACAACCTTGTGGTTTTTAGTAGCAGAGTCCCACACCTTGACCTCAATTTGGTCCCATATAACAGCAACAGCAAACACCCAGAAACTTCCATGCCTTAACGGCTGGAGAAGAAGGAACCCGAGACTGCATGGCATCTCCTGAATCACCCTTCTTTGTTCCCTCTAAGCTATTTCACATTCCTGAGGGCCTCATCAATAAGAGTCTGATGTTACCATCAACCACGGGGCTTGCTGACCCCCATGGCCACACTCCCACATCTCCCCCTTCTTTATTAATATCAATCATTTTCTTGACACGAATTATTACTCCATATATCACAATAGTATGCTAAACCAGAACAATAGATTAGTTCCATTGGAGTTAGTTCAGACCTCAGCTAAGATGGACTTTCTGACCAGTGTCGTACAGAAATAAAGAGAGACTGGTTTATGTCTTTGCCAGGACAATAACCCCAGTGTTTGGCATTCAATACTGAAGGTGCTGCTCCGTTTTAATTCAAAAATAAAATAAAAATAAATATCACCTTACCTAGTGTTCTCATCGTGTCCGCTATTTAACCCAATCAAAACACTGCTGTGGAACAGGAGAGAGATACGGTTCCCGGGTTTTTTGCCTGCTTATCCTATCATAAAGCATGAAAATACACCACCGAATAATAATTGAATAATGAAGGAATGCCTTAATTAAATAATAAAATGATTTACTAAAATTTATTACACTTATTTAAATAATAAAATTAAGTAAACAATTCAGGAACTCCTCTCCTGAATGATAATAGGTTTATAATAATTGCTTTCCGAGTCAAAGGGAGAGGCAGAAAGTATGAACCTTAACAAAGTTGGTCTTTGATGGCTGTTGGATAGACGCTTAATGATACGATATGTTTTTCTTGTTGTTATTACAGGATAAGAACAAAGATGGATGGATAAATATTGAGCATTGGCAAGGAACCACAAACCAATATGGCAAAGAAAAGGAGATATCTCCAGAACTTGTTTGTTTAGGAGTGTCTGTTTGTATTAACTTTTTGGAACAACATCAGCCTGTCTGTGGAAGATGAACTCTTTACACCTGTTTCTAATAATTATCCAGAAGGTGGTTCTGACAAATACATCAAGAGCCTTCCACTTGTTATAAATGACTCAGGATTCAAATTAGGATTAAATAAAAAATAGGATTTATTAGAAGAATATAAAGGAATAGAGGTAAGCAAACAGTGCTGGGTGCACCGGGAGTCTCCGCTCCACCAGGACACACACCAGTTGCATCAAGCAGCTGATTTTTATGCACCTAGACTAATACATATTCATTACTACTTCTAAAAAAAAATAGATTATTATAATTAGCTTCCGGGGTCCAGTCCCTCCTACTGGAGCATGCGCATCAGTCTCCTCTGGGGGTCTCTAGGAGTCTTTCATGCTGAAGGCTCGTAGTCTTCCTCCCACCTTTGTACTCACTCGGCACAATTCCAAGTTTATAGAACACTTTCTGCAAGTCTTGTCTCCCAACTGTCCTTCAGCTTCTTTTTCCTTCCTCTTAATCTCTTGGCCTCCTAGCCAGATACCAGAGATCCGCATAGTATCCCATAACAGTCACTAGTTGTTATCAGTTGTTCTGAAACTCCCAGACATCAAACACAAACAGCTTTCTTATTTGACGCTTCACGAGTAATTAAAACATTCTTCCCCACCCATTCACAGACACATCTATAGCAGTGTTAAGTTAATCTTGAAGAAGACAGGAAAAAAGGCTGTAACTGTTAGAAACAGAAGTCCGGAATAACAAAAGCAAACATGTTCATAAATTAAAGGAGTGTTTTCTGAAGACGTGATAAATTGACTAGAATGAGGGGGAGACTGGGACACACTGCATCTGTGGTTCAAGAATTAAATTGCCAGTGCAGGGCCCAGCGGCAGACAGGATTCAAACAGAATTGTTCTTTATGGACACGAATTGTTAAAACATTCCTCACAGTTTCACCCTTGTTAAGTGAAACCGGCCAGGTGTGGGTCATTTTACCTTTGCTATATAGGAAGCCTGAGGAGGTGTGGGGGGGGAATTGCCTCCCCCAGGAGAGACTGAGGCTTGGGTTGCCTAGGGTGTTTTTCTCTTGTGGTGAATTGGGCTCAGCATTCCCCAGTAGGCTGCTTTTCCTTCATGTTTTCTGCCCTCTCTGTGAAAGAGTTTTAGAGACTCTGTGAGCCAGTTACATTGGTGGTGCCTTCTTCAGTAAAACGCTGGTGGCACTATTTCACAGCGAAGCGCTTTGGAAGTGACTCGAGTTCAGAAGACTACAGGTAAGTGTTCCTGGGTTCTGTGGTTGTTACTGTTGAGGAGTTTGAGTACTTCCTTCACCTTGTCTGTTTTCCGTGAAATTCCTTATGTGGGTTCTAGGCTCCATTCAAAGCACTGGGGGGGGAAAAGAAAGGCCTCCTAAACCCAAGTGCACACAGGTAAGCCTGACTTAGAAGAATGTTCTTAAGTATTTGGAAGATTGAAAAACAGGCTGTGTGAAAAAGGTACATTAATGTGAATGCAGAATTTGCGTTGTGGTCAGTAGAAACATCCAATGATGGACTGGGGTGCAGAGTTGCCCAGTGGGCTGCTTTTTCTTAATGTTTTCTACCGTCTCTGTGAAATAGAGACTCTATGAGCTAGTTACATTGTTGGTGCCTTCTCAGTACAGTAAAACCCTGGTGGTTCTACTTCACTAGGAAGTAGCTTGGCAGTGACTCAAGTTCAGAAGCTGGCAGGTAATTGTTACTCAGTTCCTCAGTTGTTTAATGTTGAGGAGTTTGAGTTCTTCCTTCACCTTGTCTTGTTTTCAGTGGAATTGCTTACTTGGATTCTAAGCTTGCTTTCCAGCCCTTTAAAAAAAAAAAAAAAAAAAAAAAAAAAAAAAACAGCAGAAAATCAAACCCCAGAAGCTCAAGCGCATACAGGTAAGCCTGACTTTGAAGAATGTTCTTAACTCTTTGTTAAGATTCAACAACACACAATGTGGAAAAGGTGCCTTAATATGAGTTCAAATTTTGCCTTGTGGTAAGTAGAAACAGATTGGGATATATACTGGTGGCATTATCGTAACTTTCACTAAGTAGAAGTTGTGAGAATTTGCTGTTCATAAAAGAAGTGCTGCTTTCATAATATGCAAGTCAAAAGCCTTTAAATTACTAGGGATTTTAGTTTCAAGGAGATACGTTGAGAGAAAGAAATTATTGTTGGATATCTCCCCCGACCCCTCCGTAGACTGGCTCGCTGAAGGAAAAGCATGAAAGGCGTAGATGTTAATACATGTAGTTTCTGAGGTAAGGTCAGGGGAAGATGTGTTTTCCCCCTTGTTCACTCTCCCTTTCTTCTCCACCAGGAGAGCTATGGTAGCTTTCCAAAACTTGGACTATCCTTGGGATGTTCAGACCAGCATGTTCTTATTGTTATGTCTCCTGAATGCACTTCAGGATTTGTCTAAGGTTAAGCAACTACTTAAGAGTGTCATCCAGAGAACTGTCCTGAGGCAGGATAGTTCTGAGTGGCAGGGAGAGTGGGAGGAGCTGAAGGCAGGTATCTTTATTGACTTGAGGCTTTAATCTATTCCAGTGTTGTGGTTTAACCCAACCAGCAGCTAAGCATCACACAGCCAATCGCTCACTCTTCCCCTCCTCCCTCTCTGGGATGGGTGAGAGAAACAGGAAAGCGAAGCCTGTGAGTTGAGATAGAGACAGTTTATTAAGACAGAATAACAATAGTACTACTAGTAACCATGTGTACAAAACAAGTGATGCACAATGAAATTGCTCACCACCCACTGACTGATGCCTAGCTGATGCCGGGCCCCCATCCCGGCTAGCCACCCCTATATGTTGTTTAGCACAATGTCAGAGGGTATGGAATAACTCTTTGGCCAGTTCGGGTCAGACCTGTCCCAGGTCTGTCCCCTCCCAGCTCTTGCTGCACCCCCAGCCTGCCTGCTGGCAGGACAGAGTGAGAAGCTGAGAAGTTCTTGGCTTGGTGTAAGCACTGCTCTGCAACATCAGTGTGTTATCAACACAACGTCCTAATCCAGAACATAGCACCCTACCAGCTACTAGGAGGAAAATTAACTCTGTCCTAACTGAAACCAGGACAGTTTGCAACAAGGCAATAAGAATTTATTGCAGGAACAGGGTTTTCTGATCAGCATGGTGCAATATAGACAAGTATGTGCATAATTGCTTTCAATTCAAGTACTCTGTCTAGTTTTTCAGGACATGTAATTGTGATGGATGTTTAAACTGTGAACATTAACTATTCTTCATTTTCTACACCAAAACAATAAATGGCTTTTTTCTTTCCTTCCAGAGGATTAAATGTAGTTAATGCTTAGACCTTAAAAAACAGACACAGGCAAATGAGTTAAGAAATTCAATATCATTTAATAAGAAATATGGGTTATCATAGAGTCCGAGAATCTGCACTGACAGTTTATACATGAATATCAGCACATGTAATTGTTATAGTTGGCAGGTAAAATAAACTACTTTTTATGAATAAACAATACTTTGTATTGTGATTCTTCAGCTTCTTTATTTTTATGCACCCAGCACAGTTCTGAAGTATTCTGCATGAGAATACAGAACATGGAGAATACACAAAATGGAGCACAGGAAGTTCTGCACCAATGTGTGAAACTTCTTCCTGGTGAGGGTGATGAAGCACTGGAACAGGCTGCCCAGGGAGGTTGTGGAGTCTCCTTCTCTGGAGACATTTAAGGCCTGCCTGGATGCCTACCTGGGCAGCCTGCTCTAAGGAATCTGCTTTGGCAGGGGGGTTGGACCCAATGATCTTTCGAGGTCCCTTCCAACTCCTTCAGTTCTGTGATTACTTACGTTTCCTTTGGTGAAGCTTTTTTTTAAACATATACTTACCACTAACTTCAGCTTTCCATAGTCTCACTGAGAATATTTTTTATTGGTGTATACCTTAAATGTTCTCTAGACTGTTTTATAGTGATTTTTAACTGCTGATATATTCGCATAAAGTTTTCTGGTTTGCTTATATTCTTTTTTGTTGATTAACTTGAATCCACCATTTTCCCACACTATCACAGAATCATACAGAATTGTTTACATCCAGACTTGGCTGTTGACTGTGTGGGACTGTGCATGATAGGGACCTGCAGGCCTACTGACTGTACTGACAGCAGCAGTTCCAGAGAACAGACTACAGATATCCTAGGCAGGGACATATCACAGTATCTATCTTTAAGAGGGGGATTTTCCTCTTCCTTTCATTTTGTCATTCCCCTTCCTTTTCTCTTCTGAGAAGTTTAGGTCACTATTAAAGATAAGTGGATTTGGGCCTATAATGTATTGAGCTATTGTTGCTAGTACTAAGGAAATTTTTCCTGCCAACATCTTATATCCGGATGAAGTGCAGTTTTTGTTTCGTTTTCTCTGTGACCTCTACAAGTCCAGACTTGGTACAATAATCTTACACTGCCTTAAAAGCTCTGCCTCTGTTTTAAAGCACTAAATTATTGTAATTCATCCTAGCATGACCAAAAATACATTGTCAGCCATTTGTGGATGAGCAGAAAACTTTTAAATAGCTATGGGTACTGGAGTTACACACATACTAATTTATTAGCCAGGTGAGGTGGATGCAGGAAACAACTCAGGGAATACAGCTGCTCAAATAGCAAGCAGGAACTTGCTCTGCTGTCATTTTAGTGCTAGTGACTGCCCATAAACATTCTCCATGGACTGTGGCTTTTATGATGATAAGAAAAGACTAACATATAAGCATTGTGCACGTATGCACATCTGCTCTGTTTAGCGTCTGCAGCAGTAATTTGTTTTGTGAATAGATGTCCTATGCTGCTTCTCACCAAAGGGTCTTACAGTCTCACAAGTATCTAGAGTGAAGATTGTTTTAGGGTTTTTTTCGAAGCTTTCAAATTACAGAATGAATCGCTACAGAATTAACAAATAATATTTTGAAAGTGTTCTGCATCCTACATCTTTGATTAATTACTAATCATTTAATTACTATTATTATTATTATTATTAATTACTAATCATATAATTAATGGCAGTGGCCATGATAGGTGCCAAGGGTAGGGCTTGCATCTGGAATGGTGAGTGGGTCCTAATGGGATCCTACTCTGCATTTTGGCCAGTGCACAGCTATGATCTGCTGGAACACCAGATAGACCTAAGGCATTGCCTGTCCCAGCTCCCTGCTCTATTCACTTGTTTCCTGTCAGTGTCCCCAGAGAGCAAAGTTTAGCATCTGCCCCTCTCTTTGCCTCAAGAAGAAGCTGCAGGCTGCTATGAGGCCTCCCATCATTCTCCTCTTCTCCAGGATGAATAAACCAAGGGACCTCAGCTGCTCCTCATAGATCTGTGGTAGTTTTGCCCTGCTACAGCTGAATTTCACCAGAACAACTTTCTCACTCCCCTTCCTGACAGGAAAAAAGGGAGAAAATATGATGGAAAGGGCTCAAGAGTTGAGATAAGGAAAGGGAAAACACTCAACCATTATCATCACAGGCAAAATAGACTCAGTGTAGCGAGATCAATATAATTTTGTGCCTATCACTAGCAGACTAGAGCAGTGAGAAATTAGAGTACACTAAAAACACCTTCCATCCACCCACCATCTCTTACGTCCTCCCCCCAAGCAGTGCAGGGGATTGGGGAATGGGGGCTGCGATCAGTCCCTGACGCTTGGTCTCCACCGCTCCCTCAGGGTCCCTCCCTGCCCCTGCTCCCTGTAGGGACCCTCCCATGGATGCCGTCCTTCTTGAACTGAGCCTGCGGGGGCTGCCCACAGGCAGCAGCTCTTCAAGCACTGCTCCCACACGGCTCTGTCCCACGGGGTCCATCCTGCTCCAGCACGGGTCCCCCACGGGTGGGCAGCAGCTCCCCCCATGCCCCCTGCTCTTGTGGGGGCTTCTCTCCACGGGCTGCAGCTCCGGCCCGGGGCCTGTTCCTGCGGGGGCTCTCCATGGGCCGCAGCCTCCTCCAGGCCACATCCACCTGCTCCACCGGGGGCTCCTCCACCCACGGGGGGGCTGCAGCGTGGAGATCTGCTCCATGGGGGACCCATGGGCTGCAGGGGGACAGCCTGCTCCACCAGGGGCCTCTCCACAGGCCGTGGGGGAACTGCTGCTGCCTGCCTGGAGCACCTCCTGCCCTCCTGCTGCACTCACCTGGAGGCTACAGGGCTGGGTCTTCTCAAGGTGTTATCACCCCTCTCTCCTAGCTGCTATTGGATACATTTTTCCCCCATTCTTAACTCTGCTCTCCCAGAGGCCCAACTAGTGTCACTTCCTGGCTCAGCTCTGGCCAGCAGTGGGTCCCTTTTGGAGCTGGCTGCAGCTGGCACTGCTCTGGCATGGGGCAGCTGCTGGGCTTTGTTCACAGAGGCCACCCCTGCGGCCCCCCTGCTACCAAAACCTTGCCACATAAACCCAATGCACCCTCTTGCCCTCTAGACCCTTCACCAAAATTAACTGTTTCACTTTGAGATTTGGGGCAAAACAACTTCTCAGAGAGACTGCTGGATGGCACGAGCCTTGCTTCGGACCCTGCAGGTAAGCTGTTTTCTTTCTGCAGAAAATTTGAGCACCATCTCTTATGCAGCTGTATGATCACGTTGGGGGCATTATCTTTTCTGGAGCGGAGGTACGGGGCGGTGCGGACAGGTGGCCGCTCCCCTTCCCGAGCCGCCGCCCTGGTGGCTGCCCCGCCAGTGCCCAGCCCCTGAGGGAGAGACGGCGGAGGAGGAGGAGCTGCTGCGCGGGACGGCGGCGGGCAGGGGGGCAGGCGACCAACCCATCCCCGTCCCTAATAATGTGGCTGAACCGGCAAAGTGAGTAGCAGCCCGGCGGCAGCTCGCCCTGCCGGGTGAGGAGCGGGTGCGGGGGCTGCCGGCGCCTCGTCCTGCCCTGCGCCCTCCCCAGGTGGGTCCTGAGGCAGCGCCAGCCCCCTGCGGGCAGGGCGGGATGGCCGCCACAGCCCCCCCTGAGGGCAGCGAGGGTCTGGGTTGCCCCTGCGCCGGGGAAAGGGGGCTTGGTTTCTCCTCCGTCTCTCTTTTCTTCCTCCTCAAAGTTTGGGGGGTTTCGGGTGCAGGAGGTAGGTAAATGGCCCTGCGAAACACCACCCACCCACACAGGGCGCCCCTCATTTTCCCACTCGGGTTGCAGTCACCTGAATTGCAAGCCCCTGGCCAACACTACAGCAAATCGACACCAAGACTCGTAGGTCAGAAGAATTGAGGCGATTTTTCCCCCTTTTTAAAACTCTGCCTTGTAGAGGTGGGTATGTGTGAGTGAGGTGTGTCAGTGTGAACATCTGAAGTCAGCTAAACACAGAAAGGAATGTATTGCACTTAAAATGCTGCCAAGGTGCAAGCGAGCAGCTGATGGAGGAAGGAAAGTGAGACCTGCCAGCGAGTGGGATGACTGATCTTCCCCTGTGCTTTCTCACATGCCCTTCCTTACCACCGTCTGGATTGCCCATGCCTTCTCATCCACTGGGTGCCCGTCTGCCCTTTCGTCTATCAGACACTAAGTATTGCTCAATATCCCCGAGTGGCTGATCCCTCTCCTTGAACAGGTGGCAGGAGGAAAACCTGTGTCACCTGTTAACTGCTGACAACATGCCTCTCTGTGGCATGTGAAACCCATACTGGTCTTTCTTTCTGAATGTAATACTGATGAGGATCCACAACCTCTGACCCAATAGATGCCTTCAGTGCAGTCCCTCACTGGCTTCTGAATCCAAGAAAACAAAACCAGAAGTTTGTTGGCAATGTTTTACAGCAGTTTTGTGAACTGAATACAAACTGTGCTGGAGAGTTGATAAATGTATCAACCATCCTGCTATCTGTTGTGGACAGAAGACAGCAGGACATAAGCAATCCAGGGGGCTTCTGGAGTGTGTTGATAACTTCCTTCTCCACATGGCAGAGGAGCCAACAAGGCAAGGTGTTACACTGGACCTCATCCTCACGAAGAAGGAGGGGCTTGTGGAGAATGTTTATCTCAAGGACAGCCTTGGCTGCAGTGACCGTGAAATTGTGGAATGCAAGATCCTTAAGGCAGTGAGGAGGGCATACAACAAGCTTACTGTGCTGGATTTCAGGAGTGCAGACTTTGGCCTCTTTGGGGATCTGCTTGGTAGAGTACCATTGGACAAAGTTCTGGAGGGAAACAGGTTAATATTGAAGGATTACCTCTTCCAAACTGAGGAACAGTGCATCCCAACAAAGAGGAAGTCAGGCAGAAATACCAGGAGGCCCACAAGGATGAACAAGGAGCTCCAGGCCAAGGTCAAACACAAAAAGGAAGCATACAGATGGTGGAAGCAAGGACAAGTAATCTGGGAGGAGTACAGAGAAGTTGTGTAAGCAGGCAGGGATCAAGTGAGGAAAGCTAAAGCCCTGATAGAATTAAATCTGGCCAGGGACAAGCAGGGCAGAAAGAAATGCTTCTGTGAGTGAGTCAGGGATAAAAGGAAGACTAGGGAAAACGTAGGCCCTCTCTTGAAGGAAACAGGAGACCTGGCACCCAGGATATGGAGAAGGCTGAGGTACTCAACGATTTTTTTGCAAGTACTCTAGAAGCCACACAGGCCAAGTCACAGAAGGCAAAGGCAAGGACAGGGAGAATGAAGAACCATCCACTGTAGAAGATCAGGTTCAAGACCACCTAAGGAACCTGAAGCTGCATAGGTCCATAGGACCTGATGAGATGCACCCATGGGTCCTGAGGGAACTGGCAGATGAAGTTGCTAAGACACTGTCTGTCATATTTGAGAAGTTGTGGCTGTCTGGTGGAGTTCCTGCTGACTAGAAGAGGGAAAACATAACCCCCATTTTCAAAAAGGGAGAAAAGGAAGACCCAAAAAAAAAGGAACTACAGGCCAGTCAGTCTCACCTCTGTGCCCAGCAAGATCATGGAGCAAATCCTCCTGGAAACTGTGCTAAGATACATGGAAAATAGGAGATGACATGCAACAGACAGTATGGCATTACTAAGGGCAAATCATGCCCGAGAAACTGGGTGGCCATCTATGATGGGGTTACAGCATTGATGGATAGAGGAAAACCAACTGATATCATCTACCTGTACTTGTGCAAAGCATTTGATACTGTCCCCCATGATATCCTTGTCTCTAAATTGCAGAGACATGGATTTGATGGATGGACCACTTGGTAGGCAAGGAATTGGCTGGATGGTCACACTCAAATAGAGCTGCAGTCAGTGGCTCAATGTCCAGGTAGATATCAGTGACAAGTAGTGTTCTTCAGGGGTCACTGTTGGGACCAGCACTGTTCAACATCTTTGTCTGTGACATGGACAGTGAAATACAGAGCAGCAAGTTTGACGGTGACACCAAGCTGTGTGGTGCAGTCAACATGCTGGAGGAAAGAGATGCCATCCAGAGTGAGCTGAGCAGGCTCAAGAGGTGGGCTTGTGCAAACCTAATGGAGTTCAACAAGGCCAAGTGCAAGGTCCTAAATCTGGGCTGGGTCTATCCCAAGCACAAATACAAGCTGGGTGTGAGAGCAGCCCTGAGGAGAACGACCTGGGGGTGTTGGTGAATGAAAAACTGAACTTGAGCCAGCAATATGTGCTTGCAGCCCAGAAAGACAACCATATCCTGGGCTACATCAAAAGAAGCATGGCCAGCAGGCCAAGGGAGGTGATTGTACCACTCTGCTCTGGGTCTCCCTCTGAGACCCCACCTGGAGTGCTGCATTCAACATGAGAAGGATGTGGACCTGTTGGAGCGAGTCCAGAGGAGGGGGCTGGAGCACCTCTCTTGTGAATACAGGCTGGGGGAGTTGGGGTTGTTCAGCCTGGAGATGAGAAGGCTCCAGGGAGACATTATAGCAACCTGCCAGGGTTGTAGAGGGGATCTACAGGAAAGCTGGGGAGGGACTTTTTACAAGAGCATATAATGATAGGACAAGGAACAATGGCTTTAAACTAAAAGAGAGTAGGTTTAGATTAGATATAAGGAAGAAATTCTTCACTGTGAGGGTGGTGAGGCGCTGGCACAGGCTGCCCAAGAAGCTGTGGCTGCCCCATCCCTGGAGGTGCTCAAGGCCAGGCTGGATGGGGCTGTGGGCAGCCTGGGCTGGGGGGAGGTGTCCCTGCCCATGGCAGGGGGGTGGAACTGGATGGTCTTTAATGTCCCTTCCACCCAAAACCATTCCTTAAGGTACCTCCTGATCTAACCATTCTGTGGTTCTGTGATCTACATTCTATGCTTCCTCTTTGAGATTCAAGGGCAGAAGTACCGCAGTTTTACCTCAGTTGTTAATGATGACTGTGTCAGAGAGAAATTGTTACTGCTAGTATAAAGAACATTCAGTTTTTGTGACTCTCCTTACTAATGTTCAGTGTTAACTTTACCAATTAGTATTTTCTGTATTTTCTTTATTTTGTTTTTCATGTGTGGGTTTTTGTTTGATTTGTTTGTTATTTTTTTTAGGTGCGATACAGGAATAATGTCATATAAAATACAGTATAGGGAATAGCTAGAGAGTTCAAATACTTGCAGAACAATAGATTTCTTTAGGGGGGATTATAAACTGAACTTGAGGCAGTAATTTCTACTTAAGAAGTCAAACTTCCTTCTGACATGAGTAAACAGAAGCAGAGCCACCAGAATGTGTGTATTGGACCAGAAGTCTCTTCTGCGGTACAGTATGCAGACCAATTAGGCAGTCAACGGAAGGTGGTAAGACCTGCAGAACAAGACTTGAAGAGAAGTGAACAACTTGGCTTTATTCCAGAGAGGGCAAAAACAGGGAAGGGGCAGAAATGGTAAAATGTGTAGAGGGCTGTTCCAGGAAGGAAAGAAACGTCCTCTTAAGTGTAAGCAATTACAAGGAAGATTATGGCTAGGCAATATATACTGGCAGGTTGGCAAAGTGAACTTCCTGGATATTCTTGGACGATGGTTTTATTAAACTAGATGTTCAGGACTGCAAAACTCAGAATTTTCAACTTTCTGTTTAAGGGACCGTTATGTTTCGGGACGTGTAAAGGCCAGGAAGTATCTCATGACCTCAAAACCTTGGTGTTTTGCAGTCCTGGTGACCTGATGATGCAGTTGTTCTTGTCAGCCTTCTGATGTGATGGGTTGGCTCCCGGCTCCCCTGTTGCTGACTTTACTCTCCTTGCCCTAACGGAGGAGAAAGGGCAGGTAGGGAAGTCTGAGTGAAAACAGAGCCTGTCCTGCAAAATGCTGCCGATAATACCTGGACAGGCTGGAGAAATGGGCTGACAGGAACCTCATGAAGTTCAACAAGGAGAAGTGCAGAGTCCTACGCCTGGGGAGGAACAACCCCAGGCAGGACATGCTGAGGGACACCCAGCTGGAAAGCAGCTCTACAGAAAAGGACCTAGGAGTCCTGATGGACACCAGGTTGGACATGAGTTTGCATGTGCCCTTGGTGCTAAGAAGGATAATGGTATTCTTGGCTGCATTAGGCTGATCATGTCAGCAGGTGAGTGGGAGGTGATCCTTCCCTCTACTCAGCATTGGGGAGGCCACACCTGGAGTGCTTGGTCCAGTTCTGGGCCCCCAGTACAAGAGAGCTATGGGCAGACTGGAGAGAGTTCAATGAGGGGCCACCGAGATGATGAAGGGGCAGGAGCACCTCTCCTGTGAGGAAAGGCTGAGAGCCGGGGCTTTTCAGCCTGGAGAAGGGAAGGCTCAGGGGGATCTCATCAATGTCCTTAAATACCTGAAGGGAGAAAGCAAAGAGGATGGAGCCAGGCACTTCTCAGTGGTGCCCAGCGCCAGGACAAGAGGCAGCGGGCACAAAATGGAGCCCAGGAGGCTCCTTCTGAGCAGCAGGCAGCACTTCTGTGCTGTGCAGGTGAGGAGCCCTGGCACAGGCTGCCCAGAGAGCTGTGGGGGCTCCTCCTTGGGATCTCCAGAAACCGCCTGGGCCTGGCCCTGGGCAGCCTGCTCTGGGTGGCCCTGCTGGAGCAGGGCTTGGAGCAGGGGGCCTCCAGGGGTCCCTTCCCACCTCACACATCCCACGATGCTGTGTTTCTGTAGAATGATCCCTGACTCTGAGGCACCCTGCGCCCACATTTCCCGACGAAGTGCTGCACAGACACTCACCAACAGGCGTTCAAGGGGTGCGCTCGTTCAGCCTTTGCTCCTGAGGGAACCAACTCTCAAAGAGTGCAGGTGGTTGCTGCCCAGGTGATCAGGCAGCACAAGCCTCCTCCCCACAGCCTCTTGAGCTGCATGTGGTCAGGCTCCACAAAGTGTGTTTTTGCTGTGGAGAAAATGGTGCGGGAGCAGCTCAAAACCAGCAGTAAATGCATACTACCTGTATAATCGTGTGTGGTATCTGGTACTTACTTTTCAGAGTCAAATTCTGCTAGGACTGAGTTGAACTTAATGTTTCTTTGCAGTATTATTGTCGTGGATTGAGGGGATTGGGGGGGGGATTTCTCCTTGATGATCGAGCTTTAGAAATGAAATGGGTTGTCAGAAATGGGAATGCAACAAACTCTCTATTGCTGCATCTCTGAAGGCCATTTTTGCAGCAATGCCAGAAAAAATACATTATTTTGTGTGTTGCTATATCTTTATGTCTTTGCGGTTTTCTCTTTCTTCTTGGCAGATATTGTGAAATTCTCAGGGCTTCTGTTGGCATCACTGTTGGCTTGGTACATGGGATACTTATTTGCTGTTTTTTTAACCGAAGACTCAATGTCAACATCTATCGTTTATCTTCAAGACATTGGAAAGAAACCAGTGTTGAAAGGTATATAATTGTATTTCCTTTTTTATTTTTTTTTCTTTTACCTAACATTCAGTGTAAATGACAAATGTCTTTTTAACTAGTATACTATTTTAAGAATGAGATGGCTGTGCAAAGTTAATTAATTAGTGCAAGTCTGAACTTCCTTGGACACTATCTTTGATGAAAGATAATGTCAGCCTATATTTACCAGTATGCAAATACAAATAATTGACTAGTAATATAACAGTGCTTTATTTGTTTGCATGTATTCATGTGCAAAGCTCCAGCAGCAGCTTTGGTTCTATCACTTGTATTTTAGAGTAACTAACCAGACTGTGACGTAGTTCTCATTTTTCTTCCTCTGGAATGACTGCGTGGTTTAAGTTGTACATTTTTTCTCATTGTATGACAATGTTCTTGTGTGAAAAATATTTAAAATTAGAATTATAACTATTTACTTGAAGCTATCATTAGGAATGCTTCATCCCTCTAGCCCTCATTTACTGTTAAATGAAACAACAGAATAATTAGTATGGTCTGGTTTGAATGGGACCTTTTTTATCTAAATAAGCTTACTTTTGGTTCCAACAGCTGTTTGAAAGCCAACAATAACCTAAAGCCAGGCAAATCTGTGATAATGTTGCCAGGATACCGAAAAACTGGCAGGATTGGCCTCCTATACTATAAACTCCAAACTATATACTGATCTCAAACTACAACATACTGATCTCAAACTATATATATATATATATATATATATATATAGTTTGAGATCAGTATGTTGACATTAAGTGGTTCTTTCCATGTAGAATTTTTTTATGTAGCATTCAAGAAAACATTTTCTTATGTTTGTTGTTGTAGCTCCAGCTCCCAAAAGGCAAAAATGTGATCACTGGTCTCCCTGCTTACCTGATAGCTATGCCTATCGGGTTCGTAGTGGTGGTGGCACAGGAAACCTGGCTAAAATCTGTTTTGAGGATGAACTGTAAGTACCAGCCTGACTTTAAATAAAGCAAGTGCTTTGTAGTATGAAGAAAGGTGTTCCATTTTGGTACACTATCAGCAAGTAGGCTCCTACCAAGGGAAAGAAAAGGTTTCTTTCTTTAAAAAGATATGCAAAAAATAAAAAGGCCACTGTTGTATCTTCCCTTTTAACTGCTAGTAAGTATGCTGTAAGACTCTTAGGAGCATGTGAGTTCTCCCCTTCTGTTCCAATTCTGAATTACTGTCTCCTTATGTCTGTCTGAGGTTTCACTTTTTATGGTATTTTTTGTGCAGCATGCCTCATGGGGTCCATCTTAAATACAATATCTCTGCTTCCTTTATTCAAATGGGCTTTGCGATGATGATTCAAATCAAGACAATCCATCTCCATGGAACTCTGGCCTAAAATAAAAGCTCAAAAATGGTGATATAGGGACTAAAGATAACTTGGAGATAGCTTGAATATATACTTATAAACACCTTTTTTTAAGTTGTCTTAAATTTTTCTCTACTTCCTATGTGTTCTATTTTTTTGAATAGAACATTTTTGTCATATGGGTGACTGTAGCAACACTGTTTTCACTGAAGGGTGTGTTTTCCATTTGTGGACCTTGTAATTTCTGTGTAGTATTCTTCCCTTTGCCCTGTCTCCTAGGTGTTCGAATGGCTTTCTTTTATTATCTCTGACTGACTCATAATTTTTTATTGCTAAGTAGTTGTAATATGAGTGCTCAGAAGACGTGCCCTCTGAGTCATTTAAGCGTAGATAGAAATAATTCCAAACTGTTGATGACACTATTTAGATCCTTTTTCTTTCTTTTTTTTTTAATTCTTAAATCTCAGGTTATTTTCTTTGTTCCTCTGTATAAGCTGCGTTCAGCTGTTCATTTCAACTATGATTTTTAGTTTTTGTGGTTCAGGATAGACAGCTTAAAACTTGTTGAATGGTCACCATCTTCTGAAAGTCGGTTTCATTCTTATTTTTTTCAAACTGGACAAGTAGACCTACTTTAAAACCTTGAAGTGATTTTTCTTGTTGATATAGTCCACACAGACTACTACCACCAAAAACAAACAAACAAACAAACAAAAAACATTTTCTTATGTTTGCTTTGTACTAAAGCAGACAGAAAGAAAAAGTAGAAAAAGATCTGTCTTGATCTGGCTCATTTTGCAAGACTCATTGTGCATCTTTGAAGGAAATGAACTGGTATAATACGCAAGATTTTTAAGCCATAGCTCTTGTTTACTACAAACTCCTGAATTAAATAACTGAAGAAAACAAGAACACCAAGAAGTGACTTAGCATTGGTGAATCTGACTTTGGATCAGAGCCTCTGGAAGGATGAATTTTACTGATACTATGTTTATTTCAATTCCAGGATTATAAGTGAAGAGAAGGGTAATGTTGGAAGAGGTATAAACATTGCCATTGTGAATTGTAAGTAAGAGAAAAAAATGTTAGAGACATTTTATAATGGAATAAATTTAAAATGTTAGGATTTTTTTAGTAGATAGTATGGAAGAAAAGGAAGACAATTGCAAACTTGATTTGTGTTAAATATAAGAAAAAATACTGCATGAGTAGTAGTATTCTGGATAAACAAAAGAAACATTCATAATCAATATAAGAAAATAACAAATGTGTATACAGAAGTGGTGTATGTGTATTTTGTCAGAAAAAAATTACTGCTGCTTAAGTAACATAGCAAAATATCTGTTACCTCCAGCAGTAACACTCAATTTTCAGGTTCTGTCCTTGTTTTAAGGCATATCTACTGCTCTACTGATGGGGCAAACCATAACTGAGAATTGCAGTTCTGCTGCAAGGTACAAATTCCTTTTCCAGAGAAATTCAAGGCTTGAATTGAAATTCAAGACTTGGAAAGAGAAATTCAAGGCTTGATTAAAATTAAACTGCCATTATATGTCTTTGCTCATAGGAGGAGCAGAAGCTGTAGTTTGTTCCAGATCTGGATGAACCATTTTAATTTAGATGAATGGGTATGGTGATGAGGTTGGGACTATGAAGTGTGATATATTTTTTCCAGTTACCTACTGCATGTTTTCTCGTTTCCAGTGAGGAATCTTAAAAGCTTTACTGGTTATAATAGGTAAACAGTTAACAGTGAGCTTTCAGCATAGAGACATAGATGCCTTTGCATCCATCTTGAATGAGGAAGTTCTATATCAAATATTACACATTTTAAAAGACTGAAAAAGCACTTCCTTCATCACATACATAGTCATTTTAGCTACCCATCCATCTCCCCCTGCAGGTAAATCTGTCCAGTGTCTCAAAGTAATTTGTAGTGAAACATATTTTCTGCATGTCCTCTAATTAAATCAGTCAAGTTAATGACTGTGTCCAATAAATTTCTTGTAGCATCCACATTCATATTTTATTTCAAAATTTCTCTTTTTTTTCTGAATGAATGTGCTCTTTTGTAAGAAGGAAGATGGAGCTATTAAGCCCAAGTTACAAACAGAGAAAGAGAAAGAGAAAAAGACTTGTGTGGACCTCCGCTGTCCGTACTATAGTCCTATCCCTTTCCTGGGTGATCTCCACTTAGAAGAAGCCCAGTTCTAGGATTTTGTTTCAGTAGTGACAGATTTTACCACCTTCTGTCCTTGTCAGTGTGATAAACCTGACATTTAGAGTCCTGTGATTGGAAGAATTTTCCTCCAGTATTTTACCATGTGTGGATCAAAGATATGCTATAGAGAAATCAAGAACTGTTGGATCTTATGATAAGAAATAAGTTTATGGTATAATAAATAGAAAAATACCTCTCACATAGCAGGGGTATAGGATAACCAAAGTAAATTAGCTCAGTTGACATGAATTTAGAAATTTGAAAAGTATTTCCAATTGTACATGTCTTCCGAAAACAAAAATAACCATCTCAACCAACTATGAATATTGACCATAATGTTTTGGAATGACTAATTGTTTGCATGCCCAATTTTTGTTATGATAATGATGTCTGCATGTTGAGTTTCTGTCCACTGAGATTCAAGTAGTATGAAAGCCTGCATATCTGAATCAGGGCACCAAATCGGCCCATTCACATACACCCAGGCTTAGCCAGTTTGCCAATGTATGGCCATGACCTAGTGTTGTATGTGTGTATATATAAAACCATGAAAGTGCACCATAAACTGTATTCCTTCCTTAAAATAAAAAGTAATAAAAATGTTTTAATCATTAATGATGATTCAGATTCAGTCTGCAAGTGACTTCCTTTAGTTGAAAGAATTCATTTATTTCCAGTGTGATTTTCTTTGACAATTTGCAGGTCTGTGCTGTAATAGAAGTGATTTCTGAACAATTTGTTTCAGCTGACTGTTGCCACAGGCAGAGACTATACAAACAAAATATTCTACCCAAATCTTAAACTTACATTATTCTATATTCCTTCCAATTTAAAATTCAAACAAAAGGTAACTCAGAAGCACAATAATACTGAAAACTGGAGATGCCTTGCCTTAGCTGAAACTGCTGCGTATGCTGACTAAATGTAATAATTTTTGCTCATATTTCCTTTTTTTTTTTTTTTTAATTACAGATAAAACAGGAAAAGTGATATCAGCAAAATTTTTTGACATGTGGGAAGGAGGTAGGAAAAAGCACAGTAGAGCTTTTGTTAATGTTTTAGCATTAAGTAAAGACATATTAAATATTTATCCTGCTCTTTAAATGACTGTCTCATTGAAAGGGATCAGCTAGAAGCTAACAGCTGTTGTTTTTGTTAGGATATGCTGTGTCCAGGTCTTCTGACAAAAAAATTTGCCTTAAAAACTGTTTCTCCTGTTGGTTGAGTTAGTTAATGTTTATTGTAATTAATTGTCCTTTTTTTCTCTCTATTTTTTCAGTCTGGTAAGGATAGCACTTATGCAGATACCACATCCAGATGTGGTATCTCAGTCAGCAAATTCAATTTTCTGATATATTTTGTTCTATTCTGGTTGTAAAATCATCATACAAAATATGCTAGTCTGTCTCTTGGTATCCTTCAATGTATCTAGAAAGAAGATCTGCTTTAAGAATAGCTTTCAATACATTTTCCAGACTTTGAATGATACAAATTTCCTTACTTACTAGTAAGGAGAAACAGAATGCTGTGAGGCACTGGCAGTTGATTCTTTGACCGCTTAAGAATGCTTATGGCCATGCACATACATGCATGTACATGCATGAATAGAAATCACATTTGGTCTAATCATGGGACTACAGTTTTATATACAGTATGTAGACCGCCATGTCCCCAGTGTTCCTGTTACACAAGATGCTTATTTTCTGTAGAAAATAATGTATGCCTAGCAATTACAAAACCAATAAATAGCTTAGTGCTGCAAATAAGCAGCCCCTCTTAATGAAAACAGGCATACAATGGGGTGTGTTACTTAGCTCTACAATTAGCACAGTAGTTAGCACACAAAAATAAAGGCACAGAATATCGGTGACTTCTGCTGGACTATTCCATGTTTCGCCTGCTTTTGTTATATGAGGTAAACATAAGAAACCATCTATACATTTGTGTATAAATGTTTTATTTTTCAGAGGTTCAGAAGTATCTTTATTGGGAACTGTAGATCTAACTTTGCTCTCCTAGTCTTCAGTGAGAGCTAGCAGCTTTCTCCATCTTTCAGAATTAGACAGGCCTTCTGCCTGCAAAAAGAATAATTGCCTAATTAGGTCTCATTTTGAATAGACAAGGCCAAAAAGTGAAGAGAATTTGAAAGCAATAGAAAGTAGGTGGAATTTGTTCTGTGTGTATGTAAGGGAGAAATGAATAATTAGCTGTGTAATTAATTCAACAGAGCACTCAGGAGAGATGGCGACTTTCATCAAAAATGCACCACAAGGGTCCCTGCTTTTGATGGTGACTCATGACGATGGAAGCACCCGGTAAGCAAATAATTCATTTTGAGAGAATAGAGAGATAGAGTAGCACATAGTCTGACAATCACTCTTTTGAAATGGTGTAAAGGAATGATTTATTTCATCATGTAGTCAGGGTTGTTCTCTCATTGCTTCTCTTTAGGTTTTGATTTCATATGCATTCAGTGCTTGCCCATATCATGTATGTTGATGCTTCCAAAGATGGAAGGAGTGTGTTAAACTTGTTTAAAAACAACGGTTATTCTCATAAAGGGCCATGCTATTACCTCTGGGTCACGTTCTTCTGTTAAGAAGCTATCTACAGTTCTAATTGGAATGTATGTAGTTAGCATTCCTTTTTACATCTTAACCTGATTCTTCAAGTCCTTTCAAATTGTATGTTATTTTGTTCTGAAGTGATGATATCATAATTAAACAGGAACAATCTTAATCATTTGGTTGATAAACATTTGATGTCCTTGTCCATATTTAAAAAGGGATGAAATATCAAACAGTATTTGAGACAAAATTTACTTCCACTGTGCTGTTACAAACAAGTTGTATTAACATCAGGGAAGCAGAGAGGAAAATATAATTTTGTTCTGTAAGTTTAATGGCATGCTACTAAGATAGCACTCAGGAAGTTTTAAACTTCTTATTATTGCTTCTGCTGACCTACTAACATAAACCATGAAGCCACTGTGTTCTTTTTCAGGTTGTTTCATGTCATGTATTTTTAATATGTTTTCTCTAAATTTTCCTAGGTTACAAAGTGATGCCAAAACATTAATAGAAGCCCTGGGAAGTAAAGAAATACAGAATATGAAGTTCAGGTCAAGCTGGGCTTTTATAGCTGCCAAAGGTTTCAAGCTGCCAGATGATATCGAAAGAGAAAAGGTCTGGTTAATTTTATTTTCACTTTGTATTTGTCTGTATATCACGTATAACCTTCAGGTGCAGATTTCATGGAGTATCTGTCTTAACTGTAGTCTGTTCAGTAAGCCTCAGTTGTACAAATCAAGTTCTCTAATGTGTCATCATTCTTTGCTTCTAATCTGGGCCACATACACTACTGGCTTCTACCACTCCAGCATTAAATCATGTTGAGACTTTTTTTTCTGTAGACAAATTTCAGAAATGACCGATGATTCTAATAGTCTCAGTTTTGGAATGTCCAATCTGACATGCTGCATAGAATCTTGCATTTTCTTCTAAAAGGACAAATTCCAAGAACTTCCTAAAAATGATGAGTGCTTTTATATCAAAACTGGGCAGTCTCAAATTGGCTGTCCATGAACAGCAATCCCTGCATCAAAAAAAAAACTTTTTTGAATAACTTGTCCTCAGGCTTCAGGAAGCCTAAAAATACCATTTTTATATCAGATTTGTGTTTACATCTGTGACCTTGTTGTATTTGTTTTCTATAAGCCCGTAAGTGCTTATCTGTATGACAGGGAGGCAGACAGAAATGAGATTTAACAAACTTAATTTGTAAATGATAAGCCAAGTATTGATGATGATGATAAAGATTGTTATTACTTTAAAACAGATAAACCACTCTGATAAAGACAAGAACAGATACGGTGGCTGGCCAGCTGAAATTGTGATAGAGGGCTGTATCCCAAGGAACTTGATCTGAAAAAACGTGTCCCTCATCAATAAAGATATTTCTATATTTTTGTAAGTATGACTAGTAGGCTGCATCCAGAACACAGTAAGCATGTGAACAGCAGTTGTAAAATGTCATGTACAGGTTTTACCCTTGCTTTCAACTGTGAGGTTTTTCTGTAGTCTGAAAACAATAGATATTTTGATGACAAGTGGGAATAAAATACTCTGTTTTAGAATTACAGTGGTCAGGCAATCAGTTGTAAAATACCAGGATTATTGAAAGTGATTGTACGTTGCTCATAGTAATTTGTTAGTTATGTTTTCAATACATGGTGTTTTTTTTGGTTCCCTTTAAAAACTAACATACAAATAGAAGCTGGTATAACTGGTAATATAAAATCACTAGCAATAAAACAAGTTATTTGTATGTTAATTTATTAGTAACTTTGCTTCTCTTCAGAAGAAGTATGGAAAGAGTTGTTACGTTTGTTGAGCTGTTTTTGGTAATGTTAACTATATAGAATAACATTGTTAACATGTAAAGACCAAAATATTTTAATTATTTTAGCAAATGTAATCTGCAAATTTACTTGGTTTGTTTTATTTTCCCTTCCTATATGTTTAACTTAATTTAAAAATTTGTACTGACTTCATGCAAGCTTAAGTGTTATTCATGCTAACTGGAATAAAACATATATATGAAAGGGAACTGTAGGATCCATTTATTCAATATTCCTTTTTCTGAAGTAAATGAAGTATGTCTGGATGTTCTTTACTGGAGTTTGTCCCACCTGTAGTTCAGAAGCATCCCATAAAGCAGATGCCACAGTGCTTCTTGTAATATTCAAACAGTTTTCAACTGTTTGAAGTTGATTCCTGTAGCATTTCACTGTTCACAGCTGAACATACAGAATTGACCTAAATGGGTCAAGCCAATTGCACAGAGAATAGCTTAACACTGTTCTCCTTGCGCCAGTCTATTATGTATTTGAAGATTGTCCTCATCCTCTCATTCCTGGACTGAATCTACCAGGTGCATTTTAATCTTTCTTTACATTCTTCTCATAATTGAAATGTTCATTTAGCAGCAACTTTCTTAACATGCTGGGCTTCAAATGGGCCACAAGCAGCCTTTACAGCTCTGTACTATAGTCCTGCACTCTAGACTTTGGGCAGGAGAAGATCTGAAGTGGTGACCTGAGGGGGTGGCTGCCAACAGCCAGGGATTCAGTCTGCTCTTGCTTTCTCTTAAAAGGGTTAAAGCCCTCACAGCAGTGCTCCCTATCTCTACCCTTGTCATAGCTGCCACTACTCACTGCTGTGTTCCTTGCTTTCTGGTAGCAGTTCCCTCCACAGTCCCTAAAGCTAGATTTTCTGCTACCAGTTTAAGAACTGCTCCGTTGCCCAGGGACGCAGCCAAACAAAGCGGCTAAATTAGTTTAACACAATTTGATTTTGGCAGACTCACAATGGTTATTCCTTATCACCTTGCTACTGATTAGTCAGTGAAAAAATGAGTACTTAAGTGGCTGTTTCAATATTTTTATACATTTAAATCATTCTTCTTTTGTTCTTTTGCTTGTTCGTCCTACAGATTTCATAGGTCAAAGGCCTCATTTTGGTATTTTACATATCTGGTAGTACATGCACTGTTTGCAATGAACTGTTGTGCCACGTCCTAAATTTGGGTGCATTCTTGAAACCTAAAGATTTGGATGAGAAACCCAAAATCTGCCAGAAGTTTCAGGCTAGTTCTCAGTTAAGAAAAGTACTCTGCATCTGCTGCTGTTTCTTAGATTTTACCAAGAGAAAGGAGAGATATCATAAGCATCTATTTTGCATGCAAGACTTGCAGCTTTCTGGAGCTCTAGAGATATTCCAGAGCTTATTCCTCAGGAGATTCAAAGCAGCAGGCTGCAGATGCTCTGTATATGCTTCCTAGGGATGTTATAGCAGATAAATTACATCTCACCTGTGCGTCTGATAAAGTGAACTAACCAATTTTACTTCAGCACTCATGTCAGACAAATCTGTGCTAATGCATACAGCTTGTGTATGTTCATTTTCTAAGTGTACACCTTCACATGATCAGTAATTTGTTCAGGAAGCATTCAGGTTACTGGCTGAACAGTTATATCATAACTATTCCTTTACATCATAATCACCCTTTGTTACATGCCTGATATAATGTAATTACAGTAATAATGATAAGTGAGCCTCAGGATGTCGAGCTCTGAGACAGTCCTGGGACAGTGCAGTTTGGCAGTGATTGCCTTCTACTCCAGCCCACAATTAAGTCAATTACAATTACATTTTACATCAGTTTCTGTTTAGCAATCATCACAACATGTACTGCTGCTACCCTTTGGAGATAAAAAGCAAAATACAAAGTACAACCAAAGCTCTGCCATCACCAAGCCTCAACAGCATCTTGCTTTACTGCTCCTGTGTTTGCTTACAAGCCTTAACACCCTCAAAGAAACCCCCTCCTAATGTCATGACAAGAATGTTACCCTGTTGCCCAAACAACCTATTTTTTTGTTAGAAGGCCCTGGGCATTTGGTTTTGCACATCCACCCACTAGACAACTACTCTGATGTACCCGGGAACAGGGACACCAGACACAAGCACAGTCCTTTGCATTATTAACACCATGCCCATCAAATCCAGACCACACAGGTACTGCTTGTTTGGGGTCTGTGGGGGAATGTGTCAAGACACATTTTGCCCAGCTGGCAATACAATTAGTTTCTATTAACTGTGTGTCTTCTAATTTCTTAGCTAATTAGGTAGAAGCACCTGCAGTGCATATAAGCTAACAGTGATTTACAGGGCAAGAGCCATTTCGGTCAGTGTGTGCCTTACCTAACAATTCCAAAGGAAGCTTTTAGTGCCTTTTCTTCTACAGAGAGGGGTTAGTTTCTTTGCCCATCCCTATGGAGCAAGTTCACAGTGCTCCATTCTTTACAAGTGGGCAACAGGAAAAGGTTTGTCCTGGCAGTTTGAATCAAAGCTGACTACCAGAGTGCTCTTCACAACACGTCCCCGCAAAATGCTCCATCAGGTTTTCACTTTCTCAGAAATGCAGTTGAGTCACCTAGACAAAGCCAGGTACTACTGTGAAGTGTTGGGGAGCTGTTGGCTTTGTTTTCCTTCACTCCTGTCCCATTGCTTACATATGGTATGTGGAGGAGCCTCACCAGCTTTGATACCTCTCTGATCTCATTAAATCACAGAGAAGCGATCACCTGAGTAAAAAGATGTCACTTTTTCAATCACTTTTCAGAACAATCTTGCAATCAAAGCAATCTTACAGAGAACTGGTTTGAAAATGGGATTTCAATTTTGCACACAGTAAGCACGTTGAAAAGAACTGCCTTCTAAATTGGAGTGAAAAGCACTTAAGCACTTTCAGGGAACGGTAATTCTGAAAAGGTGACCTGGGCAAATGTTAAATAGCTTTAGATTTCAGCATGATGACAAAAATCAGGAAATGAATATTTAGCTTTATTTGAAGGTGAGGCAGTAGTGCATAGGATCCCTTGTGCAGATCTCCTTACCTTCTCTGTCACTCACTGTGGACCACAAGCAAACTTCATCAGTGGACAGCACTGCTGAATTGAGGTAACATCATTGACCACAAGCAGCAGGTAGGAAGCAGCTTGCTGCACTCCTCTCGGTCAGGCAAGCGCTGTGGTCTTCATCATGCTTCATGAAATAAAACTCAGCGTGGTTAGTAAAGGGTGGGTGTCACCACCAACAAACAGGACTAAAGCCTTCAGAGGAACCAGGCTTTTTCTAAGCCATAGTACACACATCGAATGGGAAAACGTGAGCCTTAGGCAGCAGTACTGCTCAGGGATGGATTTATGCATTTGAAAGCAAAACGGCAGCAGGTGGCAGCAGTGCCGTTCCACATCCCGGCTCTGTAGGGTCCCCAAAGCTGTCACACCGGACAGATACCTGCTGCCACCTGGCCGTGCTCCTGCAGCTGGGAACGGAGCCAGCAGCTCTGCAGTCGGCGTGCCAAATCCCCCCCCTGTGTTTTGCCAGCAGCAGGCTCCCATTTCAAGCATCTCCACAGGCAGCAGCCTGTTGGTCAGCATTCCTCACTGGAAGTGTCCAAATAGGCCCTTCATATATCCTGGGCATTTAGATAGACTTCTGGACAGAAACAGACAAAGTAGCTGCCATCCCCACCTCTCTCTCCAGTGTGAACATGACAGAAGCAATCCTATAAAGAATGGAGTGCCGGGACAGAAGCCTTTTTTCACCTTCCTGTTTAAGAGAATCAAAAGTGTTTCAGGGTCCTGACATGCCTCTTAAAAATCCCTGATGGATCTTGCAGTCCAGCCTGATGGCAGTAATAGGAAATACCGATCAAATAATAGGTAACATTTTTGGTTTTTCAGTGGTAACTGTTGCTTTAGGTTCTTTGTGTAATGCTATCCATTGCCAACTGGGAAGTTTGCGGAATATTTTCATAAGCCATGTACTTATGAAAAAATATATATATATATCTAATGAAGTTATACTTCCTATAGCTGCTTTCTATCTCTTGGACATTTACTACCAAAATGTTTTCAGGAATGAGACTGAACTTCTACCTTCTCCCCAAGGCCAGAAGGTCTATGACAACTTGTACCTGGAGAAAAGGAACTGAGTCCTGATGTAAGCCTTTCCCAAGGATTATACATGCTTTGAAGTCACATCTGACTCTTAAGTTCCAGTCTTCCTCCCATCCTGGCTCATTGAACATTATTGTGCTACATGATCAGATTTTACTGCCTGCAAGAACTAAAAGTGACAGAATTAGACCTTGAGTATTTGGTCTTGCCTCACTCATGCCAGTCCCAATCCCCAGTAGCTGATTTGGGAACGCACACCACTCCCATCCCATGGCTGGGGGCAGGAGATCTCTCTGCTCACCCCAGTAGCTGAAGCTAGGATCGCACTTGCTCCAGTAGCTGACACCACAGGCTGGGGGCACCCACACCCGTGGTATGACCAGCTTTACTTTACACACAACCAGCCCTTTCATGCTATTTTCTAGCCGTACCCCCCAACACACTTTGTTCCTCCTGCTCCTACTGTGGGTTTACTGAGCTCTGCAATTTCTAAACCCTCCGAGGGTGGGCCCCTTGGTTCACAATCTTATCAGTTGCAAGGTTCATCCTTCCTGGAAGTGGTACTTGTAGCTTGTTAGCCCACCAATTAGTGTGGCTGGGAGGTTTGTTTCTCATGATTGTCTTCCAGCTTAGAAATCCTCCATCAGATGACCCTGCTGGAATAAACACTCCTACATTGTCACATGCTCTCATAAATGTGACTGACCAGACTTGGTTGCATCACTGCCTCCCTTTTGTTATTATCCCAGAGAGGTGCTGGGGTTTGGCAAGATGTTAGGTGAGAAAACAGAGACCTTACTGTCTGGCTTGGATCACAAGACCTGGGTTCAGGTGTCATTGGACTGATGTTCTCCTGCAGACAGAAGAACTTGCAGGTAAATCTACCAGTAGGAGCCTGTTCTCAGGTAGGACTGAGCAGATAACAAGGGTAAGGATTTCCAAAAGCAGAGGGGGAAAAAAAAAAAAAAAAGTATTTATGGCATTCGAGGAAATAGGCCCATCTGCAAAACTGTAGGCTAGCTTCTTTAACCAGCTCAAGCACGGTTTTCATTAGCCGTGGCCAACATTCAAACAAATTGCAGAAAAGCTCCATGGCTTAGCACAACTGATCTAGACCAGGAGGTTCTTGAGAGATGTTTTATTCTTCCCTTCAAAATCTTCCTAATATTGATGGTCTCTTTTCACTTATAAAGAAGATTGTAGGATTGCTCTTTGCTTTCCATATAGTCACAGCATTTCAGTCTGTGACTTGTCACCACAGTCCTGAAACTGCTCCAGCTCAACTGCTGCCAAAGCCAGCTTCAAGCCAGCTCTTGAACTTCCACACCTGCTTTCTGGCATTGCAGTGCAGCAAAGCTCCTAACAATACACACAGCACTCCACCCTGGCAATAGCTCGACAGTTTACTGAAGCCCTCCAGCCTTAATCAGCCCTTGAGATGCCTGACTCTCAAAGCCAAAACAAATAACAGGCACTCCTCTTGATAATTTTTGGAATTTTTCATAAGCATTATTCTAGCAATAAGTAATCCTTCCTAGTTTTAATTGCTCGTCAATCATACTTTTAGTCCTTATCTCTTGTTCTCCTTATAATTTCTCTATTTTTTTTTCTCCTTATAATCTCGCCTATAATTCTTTGTCATGAAAGAAAGAAGGAAAGAAAGAAAGATATCAATCCTACAATAACTTCATCAGAAAAATCCTGTAAACATCCAGAAGCACTAATGCCCCAGCTGGTACAAATTTTAGCCCTGATTACCATCTGCTGCAGGAAATAGTATGGGCAATATTGACCTATTTGCTGAGGTATTTTTGTTTGTCCTAAGATTTACTGCTTTTTTTTTTTTCATACAGCTCTTTAAATGTTTTATTGCTTGCTGATGAACACAGTAAGTATTTTCTTCCAGGCTACTGGCAAATAATTGGATTGTTAACAGAAGCAGAGGTGGCAAGCAGGAATGTGTTCCTTAGGTGCTCCCTGTTGCTGTGTGCCTTGCCAACACAAATGTGCAGCTAAAAGCCTTGGGTGCTAGAGGGGGCAACAGGTCAGAGGGATTGCGAAGGAACCTAGCCGTGGTGCTAAAATATAAATGTGTCTGCAAATATAGTGTTCGTGTAGGTACAGCCTGGAGCTTGGGGTATTACTGCAAGTAGGTGAAATTAAACATCCCCACGTGTGTTGTTTTGCTGAGCTCAAACAATGCTGCATAGCGGAGCATATGGGAAGGCTTGAATAAGATATTGCTGGAAACTGACCGTTGCTTTATTGGTATTGTTGTAGTTGTAAAAGTATATGATGCTTTTGGAGAGTGAAAGTGTAGTTTCATAACACAAATATAATGAGTCTGCAGCTGTTCTGGCATAGCAAAGCATGTGTTTCTGGAGAAGAGGGTCTAAGGCTACGTCTTGGTTTTGGCTGGGAGAGAGCTAATTTTCTTCCTAGTAGCTGGTAGGGTGCTGTGCTGTGTATTTGGAATGAGAATAATGCTGGTAACACACCAATGTTGTCGCTGAGAGGTGTTTGCACAGCCAAGGATGCCAGCTTCTCTCACTGCCTTGCCAGCAAGGAGGCTGGGAATGCACCAGGAACGGGGGGTGGGGGGGGGGGGGGACACACAGCCAGGACAGCTGGCCCAAACTGGCCAAGGAGATGTCCCACACCACATGGTGTCATGCTTAGCAATGAAACTGGGGGGGAATTGGCTGGGGGGCTGCCATCACTTGGGGACTGGCTGAGCATCATTTGGTCAGTGGTGAGCAACTGCATTGTGCATCAATTGCTACTTCCTTTGCTTATTCTTCTTGCTTTTTTTTTTTTTTTATCCTTTTCTTTCCTTATTTTTCCTTATTAAACTGTCCTTATCTCAATCTGTAATTTCTTGCACTTTTCAATTTACTCCCCCATCCCACTGTGTGTGTGGGGGGGGGGGGGGTTGGGGGAGGGGTAGTGGGTTTACGTGGCAAGGTTTTGGTAGCAGGGGGCCATAGGGGTGGTTTCTGTGAGAAGGATCTAGAAGCTGCCCCATGTTTGGGAAGGGCCCCATTGTTTTCCAGAGCTGAGCCAATAAGCGATGTTGTTTTGCGCATCTGTGAGAGCGTATTTAAGACAGGGAAAAAACGCTGTGCCACACAGCAGCTGGGAGAGTGCGAGCAGTGAGAAACGGTCTTGCAGGTGCCAAGGTCAGTGCAGAAGGAGGGGGAGAGGTGCTCCAGGCGCCGGAGCAGAAGTCCCCTGCGGCCTGTGGTGAGGACCATGGTGAAGCAGGATGTCCCCCTGCAGCCCATGGAGTACCACGGTGGAGCAGGGTTCCACGCTGCAGCCCGTGGAGGAGACCACGGTGGAGCAGGTGGCCCTGTACCGACGGAGGCTGCCGCCTGTGGAAGACCCCTGCCGGAGCAGATTCCAGGCCGGACCTGTAGCCCGTGGAGAGGAGACCACGCAGGAGCAGGTGACCTGGCAGGAGCTGCTGCCCGTAGGGGAGCCAGGTTGGAGCAGTTTTCTCCTGAGGGATGGACCCCGTGGTACGGACCCATATCTGGAGCAGCTCTGGAAGAGCTGCTGCCTGTGGGAAGCCCACGCCGGATCAGTTCGTCAAGGACTGCATCCCGTGGGTGGGACCCCACAGCACAGGGGACGAGAGTGACCGAGAAGGAGCGGCAGAGAAGAAGTGCTGTAGACTGACCATAACCCCCATTCCCCTGTGCCGCTCGGGGGGAGGAGGTGGAAGAGGGTGGATGGGGGGGGAGGTGCTTTTGGTTTCTTTCCTTTGTTTCTCACTTCTTTAGCTTGTTAGTAATGAGCAATAAATCTTACTATCTTCTTATGCTGAGTCTGTTTTGCCCGTTACAATAATTATTGCATGATTTTCTCGTCCTCATCTCAACCATTGAGCCCTTTTCACATATTTTCTCCCCATTCCTCTTTGAGGAGGGGGAGTGAGAGAGTGGCTGTGGTGGAGCTCGGCTGCCCACTCGAGCAGAACCATGACGGGGGGGGGAAGGTCAAATGCTGTTCAGCTGTCTCATGGGTTAAACAACAGCAGGCTAGCACAAATTTATTTCACTCCTCACAAACGTAGAAGATGAAGGATACTCCAACATGCTGTAATCACGTAGCTTTTTAGTTGGTATTGTCATTAATACCCACAGGCTATAAACCTTTATGCTGCATTTGTGAGGCCTCAGCACTGGGGTCTGTCAGATCTGTTCTATCTGAAATTTCTATGGTCTGCCTGTAGACTGCCTACTTGGTTAAGCTATGACAACTGTTTCTGTAATTGACTGGGTATCTATATCTAGTTTGTTTTACTTTTGTTTATTTTGGCATGGTACAACCATGGTTTTACACAAAAAGCAATAACAAATAGTAAAATGTGATATCTGCAACTCCAAAACAGTGATGCAATGTAGGGAAATACAACCAGCAGAGGACTCGAGAAGAAATGGACTGTGATATTAAGGAGTGCAGGTGCAGGATGGTAAGAGATGGGACATGGGCTTGGCACTGGAAACCCAACTCACTAATGGTCAGTTAAAAAAATAAATAACACAAAAACTTTCAGAGCTGGAGCTGGACATAACTGGCTGTAGGTGAAGTAAATAGAACAAGGAAATGCTATTTCACATGTGTAAATGGTACCATATATTGTGAATTCAGATGTAACCTGGAACTACATACCAATGAAGAAAGAGAAAGGTGTAAATATGTGCTAGCGAGCATAGAAATGACCATAAGTATAAGGAGGAAGAGAGGGAGTAAAAGAAAAAATGAGGGGAGGATGAAGCCATCAACATGGACATCATATTCTACCCCACCCCTAGTGAAAGACTCCATGTGCTGACAACTCACTGTAATATCCCAACACCAGCATGATTTATTAGCAGTCTAGACTTTTCTTCACTCCTCTCCCAAGTGCAGTGTGGATGGGGTGGTCCGCAACCATTTCTGTCCAAGTTCTTATATTTGTTCTGCAAGGATCACCAGCATGGTCACAGGTTTCCCAGTATTTTTAAGTGTGTGGATCATACAGAAACAGCAAACGGGCTTACAGAGCTTTGCATGCAACTACAGCTTCAGCAAGGCCTGGACAGGCTGTAGAGTTTGGCAGAGAGGAATCTGATGAGGTTCAACGTAGAGTCTTGAGCAAATGTAGAGTCCTGCACCTGGGGAGGAATAACTGCATGTATCAGTACAGGTTGGGGGCTGACCCACTGGAAAGCAGCTCTGAGGAAAAGGACCTGAGTGGATGACAGGTAGGCCATGAGCCAGCAGTGTGCCCTGGTGGCCAAGAAGGCCAATGGCATCCTGGGGTACATTAAAAGGAGCGTGGCCAGCAGGTCAAGGGAGGTGATCCTCTGCCTCTACTCTGCCCTCGTCAGGCCTCACCTGGAGTATTGTGTCCAGTTCTGGGCTCTCCAGTACAAAACAAGACAGGGATCTCCTGGAAAGAGTCCGGCAGAGGGCCACAAAGATGATATGGGGCCTGAAGCATCTTCCCCATGAGGAAAGGCTGAGAGACCTGGGTCTGTTCAGCCTGGAGAAGAGAAGACAGATGTGATGTGATCGTTTATAAATATCTAAAGTGCAGGAGGTAAATGGATGGAGCCAGGCTCTTTTCAGTGGTGTGCAGCAACAGGACAGGGAACAATGGCTAAAAGCTGGATCACAGGAAGCTCCACACAAATATGTTGTAAGAACTTCTTCATGGTGAGGGTGACAGAGCACTGGAACCGGCTGCCCAGGGAGGTTGTGGAGTCTCCTTCTCTGGAGATATTCAAGACCAGCCTGGACACTTTCCTGCTCAACTTACTGTAGGGAACCTGCTTTTAGCAGGGGGGTTGGACTCAGTGATCTCCAGATGTCCCTTGCAACCCCTATGGCTTGGTGTGCTGACTCATCTACCCTACATTTGTGTGAAGAGTGACTTGATTGCCTCAGGGTTTTTTCTAAGAAGCAATCTGGAAGCAATGTTGTGGAAAATGAGCTCCAGTAAGCATGACACAGAAACACAGGGAGGAGAGAGGAGGCTGCTCCCGAAATGATGTGGCCAATACTTGCCCAGAGCTCTGCTTTGCATAAAAGCACTACTGCCTATCAGGAGAGCCAGGATCCATGCTCACTCTGTCACACCCCTGCACACAAATTACAGGGCTTTCCTCCAATAGCAGCAGCATCTTAGTGATGCTGCAAGGCAAAAAGCAAACTCCCTCACTTCTTCTTTCAACTGTAGTCAAAGGGAAAGGCAATGAGAAATGTCTGAGGAGTCAAAGAGAGCAGAGAAAGAAAAAGTGCAGAGTGAGCCCTAAAATCAGAGCCTTCTGGGGCTGCAAAACTCAAGCCCTGGTTCAGAAGAGAATTCTTCTGCACAGTCCTAATTAAAGTCTCCTTGTTCCCAGAATAACACCCCTGCCTGCTGAGTTGAGTTGTTTCCCTACATTCAGACATGATGGCACACAGTGGACTCTCTTAGAGCGAACCTTACAGCCTTCATTTGTGCTCTGTGCAGTCGTCTTGGGAAACAAACCACAGCTTTGTTCAGTGCCTTTCAAGAGACCGCCCCTGCTCACAGAAAAGCTCTGCAAACATTGGGATGCTTTGACTTTTACTTGTATAAATATATCAGCTTCCCAGCCAGAGCCCCATCGCCTCTCTGGGTTCAGCATCTGTGGCTGATCTCCCACAGATGCTCACCACCCTGGCATCTGTGACCCAGGGGACCTTATTTTGTTGGATATTCATTATCTGTTAAAAAGCAACTTCTGCAACCAGCCATTAAATCCCGGCCTAGAGACAGGATCCCCGCTGCCAGTACTCAGTGCATCTACAGGGGCGTTTACTCAGCAAGTTAAAGCCAGAACAGGAAATAACTTCTTGCTGAACTTGTTTCTGTAGCTGACGTGTTCAAAGCAAAGCCTCACGCTGAAGGAATGGGAAGTAGGCATTCTCTTCCCGTTTAAAGACACATGACTCCTCACAAGTCTTTCCTTTGCTATTGAAGGCACCAGTGGTAATTAGCTTGCAGTTGGCCAGTATCGAACACCAAGGAATCTAGCATTTATTGTTGATACTGCTTTCTCCTGACATGGAAGATCAGGCTTTTAACCCCCTTCACTTAAAACGCAGTGTTCTTTGTTATCACATACAGGAACACACAAGTATATTACAGCCAGGCATGCCAGCTTTACAGCAGATAACTCAGTCTGACAGGCAGGGCTGGGGAGCAGAGTCACCCAAGGGCTGGCAGAGCTGATGGTCCTACTCGGGTGGACCTGTGTTCTTTTGTCCCTGGGACCACAGAGCCCATCTGTTTTTCATCGTGGTTTGCCAGCTCACCTAGGCCATGCCTGCCTCCCTTGGCATACACCAACAGGAGCGGGTCTGTGTGTCAAAATACTCTTTGCACAGTCCATGGGAAGGAGGAGGAGGTTGCTTCATATGATCTTGTTTGCTCTCAAGGACCATGTACCTGCAAGTGGCTGTGGTATATGAGGTATGATCTTGGAGCACATCTGCTGGCTTTCTCTAGCTCCAAAGCAATCCAGAAAGGATGCTCCAAGTCTCCTCTGTGACATGAGGCAAAATGCAATAGCTGGGGACAACCCTGAGATTTGCTTCAAAAGCATGTCATGGAGATGAAGTAAAATGCACCCTTAGACAAAACAGCACTGCCTCCGCAAGCCACATTACTGCAAGAGACTTGGAGGGAAAGACAGAAAAAGTGAGTTCTTATTGTCTCTAGGTAAAGCAATACAGGCAAGGCTTTTAGCATTGAGCTTTTGTCCATTTCCAGTCCATGCAATTGCTGACCAACCCAGGCCCTCTTCTACTCTGAGGGATCTCCAGCTGTTGATGATTTCAATGCACAGCCAGGTTATCTTCTCTCATTTACCTCCCTAGTTAATCTGCCATGGGGTGATCTCTTCTGCTTCTTCAATGCCAAATAACCTTGCTCTGGAACACCGCACTTACTGAATAACCGGAGGTACTTTGTCAAAGAAGTGAAGGAAAAATTCCCTGCTGCTTCCTGTTTTACATGGACCAAAGCGTGGTCCACTCCAAGTGTGAGCACTCCTTTTCCACATTTTTCTCACAGAGCACCTCAGCAGGGAAGCACCACCTCCCTCAGCTGCCAGGGCTGGTTCTACCTGCATTAGGGATGCAGTAAAATTGAGGAAATGGAGGCTCCCCCTCTGCTCAGCAGAGGGTAGGAGAAACCTGGAGAAGCAGAGATGATGTGCTTCACCCTCTAGTCTCTTCTGGGCATTGCAGCATGATGAAGTGGAGCCATCTCTTCTCTCAAAACAAGGTTACAGAAGTGTCTGCCCTTTCTCTTCCAGGACATGTGCCTTGACCAGCAGCTCTACCCTCTGTTAACAGCCTCCTGCCTGGATGGGACCTAAGTCCCCCATGGTGGGCATCACAGCAAGATGATTTGCCAGCAAATGGTTCATATTTAGCAGGTACAGTGACATAGCTGTTCTCTTCACTTGCTTTTCCTACAGCTGCTGCTCACAGGCTTAAATATTGTGTGATTCAACAAGGATCAATGCATACTCTTACAGTATGTCCCATTTTTTTCTTCATCAAAATTATTTCCAAACATACTCTGTACAGCTGAGATTTGAATGAAATTCAGTTTAATCTATTTTTATACATCCTTTATTGTGTTGTCTTAATCCGTAGAATTGTACTGCCAGTGGGACATGCTGGAATAAATCATTACATAAAGATGAAACCTGTTTTCAATGCATTATTTCCCAGTGGGTTTTCCAGTGTGTTAAAGATGTTATTACGCTGATTCAGGAGAAAATAGGAGAACCTAAATCTCTACAATGGGAGAAAGGAGAACCCTGTCCTGTTCCTGCAGAGCAAGCTGCAGAATCCTTCTGGTGCTGCTCAGAAATCCTCTCTGAAACATGCAGAGGATTGAACAAAACCCTTTAACCAAGACAACCCCATCGGCAATGCTCAAAATTAATAACCCAGCTGGTGTATGTGGGAACTTATTCCCTTGCAGGTCTGTCTCCTACGTGCCTGAGGGTATGATGACCAGTGCCAGAGGGAGGCCAGGACCTGCTGCAGCCCTAATAGTGGTGACCCGGGGGTGGCAGTGGGTGGGACAGGGAGGGAGGAAGATGGGCTGGCTCTGAAACTGCAACAGTGCCATTTCTGGTCAGTCTAATCTGCAGGGGAAAGTTGGGCAATTTGAGAATCACTCAAAAAAAAAAAAAAAAATGGAATCGAGAGTGGCTGATAAAGGCAGCAGTCAGAAACAGAGGAACTGAGAAATAACAGAGAAAGCTGATTTTGCCTAACAGCTCAGAACACATAAAACACCAAAAATGGGAGCAGGAGAGTGAAGACAGCCAATGACTCTGAGAAACAGTGCGGAAACACTGGAGACTTCACCTGCCCTGCACTGGTGCGCAGCCCTGAGAAGTGCCTGGCAGCAGCGCAGGGCAGCAATGGCTCAGCCCTGCCAGTATGGCCAGGTTGGAGGGGCAGGCATGGAGATGCCAAAAGCACACACACACACACACACGCACACACACACACACACACACAAGCCTCCTGCCACTTGTACAAATTGGGGTGCTGGGCAGCAGCAAGACATCCATTTCTTTGATTTTTTCCCTATCCTGGTAAACAATATATTCCTCCCCGATCCTTTTCTTTACACACCAGCCAACTCTCTTCCTGATATTTAGCAGAGACCAGAAACAAAACTCCCTGTTTTCCGCTGCAGTGGGACCAGAGGGCAAATGGCAGAGGTGCCAGGCAATATTGTTGGTGAGCGACAGAGGTGCAGAGTGGCCACTTTGGTGAGCCAGCCTATTAGGGGGAGATAAGGAGCTGTTGCTTGCCAGCACCCCATTTTGCACATTTTAGGTCCTGCTGCAGGGGGAAATCACAGGATGAGGATGGAGTTTCGTTTCTGGCCTCAGCAATGCACCAGGAAGAAAGGTGGCTCTGGTATAAAAAGGAAAAAGACATCACGTTCCTATTTCCAAAGCTGCTAACTGGGAGCAGTTTCATTTCTCCCAATTCTTGTCACAGCGTGTAGGTGGAGCCTGTACATAAAAAAGCACTCAAAGCAATTGAGAACAGTTACTGTTTCTCCTTGCTGCCAGACAGGTACTGTGAGGTACAACTTTTCCTTTACCTTCTTTCAAAAATAACCATATGATTTTAATTGCTGTCTTTGTTGCTTTAATAGTTGGTGAGAAGGCTGCATAAGAATCTAAAGTAAGTGTGGTTAAAAATTAGGTTGTCAGGAGAGGAATTTGTTGTTTTCTGGGGTGGGGAAAAATTAAAGAAATTAGTAGTTCTGCCAACATATAGTAATATAGCACAGGTTAAAACAAACAAACAAAAATATTCAGTTTGGCTTAACTCTCTTTAAAAGAAGACAACCGAAAGATGGCATTTAAATTGGAATACACTCTTTAAAATATGTAACGTGGGGAGGCAGTGCTCAGTAGCATGGTCTAGCCAGCAGTTTGTGTGTATAACGTTGTGAGCATTTCATTGCTTTCTTTTTTTCTGAGAAGACAGAATTAAAAATCACAACACAAAAGGCTGTGCAGGTTGCACAGCTATCCTGTGGTCATGCAGAGGTCTGTGCGCTCCTCTGGCGGGACAAACTGGATAAATTTTGCTCAGAAGAGAGGGGGGAGGTTACAGTCTCAGCACCATGGTTTGCATTTTGGAATCAGTGATGGGTTTTGTGACTTCTTCTGGAGATGTAAAGCCAGGATTGTCAGAGGAAAGAGAAGCAACTTGTCTCCAGGCTGGCAATTTGTGCCGCCCTCACTGGGTCATCCTGCCCAGAAGAGTTTCCTATGGTACAGGAGGACCTTGCTGGCACAGAGGCAGGCAAACGCTTAAAGTTTGAGGAAACCAGTATCGTACCAATGCCATGGCAGTTTTGGTGTCAGCAGGGTGTTGTCTGACTTGTGCAATCAGTACATGTCTTTCAGGTGCCAGGTTCTGCCTGTTGACTCTGGCCAGCTTCAGAAGGTTGCTTTAACCACTGCAGCTGCTTATCTCCTTGCTAAAAGAAGCTCTTATGTACATGGTCAGAAACAGCCCTTGCAGCAAAACATTTCAAAGTTGTCGCCGTGTTTTCAGAGTCCCTAATATTCCCAGGTGCCATAAGTTTATCTTCCAGGAGCCTTTTTTTCTTTTTTCTTTTTCTTTTGTTTCCTGGTGGCCTCACTTCACCACTTCTGCATCTCATCCTATAGTGACTATAGTGACTATAAAGCTTGCTGCATAGCCACTGTCTGAAGGAACTACATCCATGTCTGTGAGGCCATCTGCTAATAGTGGTACAAGAACAGCTCTCAACTCAGCACGATGAATATAAATAATAACGTAAAAGTGATGGACAATTGTTCCTGGGTAATACTTATGTTAAAACCAAAACGTGTAGAATGCATTCATTCCACTGAATTGTAAAGAGGGTGGAGAATGGGAGAGAGGGGCAGTAGAAGGGATTATTATCAGAAACATTATCATCAGTACTTTATTTTCCGTGGCAATAGAAAAACACAAAAGAATCTGGTTGTCTGTGAAGGGGGAATGTTTATTACAGATAAGGCTCTGAGTTATCATTCAAGGAAAAGAAAAAAAAAAAAAACTTAAAATTCATTAATAGATCAAGTTCATAGTGAAACGAGAGTGAAAGTGTGGAAAAAGGTAAGGAAAATGAGAAATGAATACCTATATGGAAATGAAAGTAGTTCTGTTGTCTTTTATTGTTGATAAAAAATCAAGCTTTTCCTCATAAACATTTATATTTTATGTCGATTAAAGGAGACAGGAATATTTTTTAAAAGTACTGCTTTATTAAAAAGAGACTGAATAGTAATTAAGGAAGTAATTTGTTTGTAAACTTCTTTTATGCATTGGAAAAATAGCTTATGTTGTGTCTAATCTTCCTGTTTTGACATCTGCTAAAAAGACAAAACCTGTATGCTTAATTCAACTAAAAACATGAAAGAACAGGAGTTACTTTCAGAAAAAAAATATGTTTTTTATCATTCATAATTTCAAAACTTCATAATTTTCCCAAGTGTTTAGCATAAGCAGATTTTGGGAAAAACAGGCAGGTTAAAATATATATATATATATTATATATATATATATATATATATATATTATTTATATTTTTATATATATTTTAATATATATATAAATATATATTTTTAATAATGCTTTTTTGTTTGTTTGTTCTGTTTATTTCTTTAAATCATTCTCTCTGGAAATCACTTTCCCAGGAATATGCCTCATCCCTGGCATTCATTTTCACTGGAATATGGGACTATGCTGACCCCAGCCTCCATTCTCCGTTCCTCTGCACTGCTTGGTGGGAGGACGTAAATGAGGGTGGATGAATGGAAGGTGTTTTTGGTTTGCTTTTAGTGTCTCACTGCTCTAGGCTGCTAGTAATAGGCAGTAAGTTACACTGATCTCCCTATGCTGAGTCTGTTTTACCCGTGACAGTAGTTGGTGAGTGATCTCCCTGTCCTTGTTTCAACCCATTATCTTTTTCCATTGTATGTTCTCTTGAGGAGGGAGAATGAGAGAGGATGTTCTGGAGTTTAGCTAGCCATCAGTGTGAAACCACCACCTCCCCCCCCCCAAAAAAAAAAAAAATAATAATAATAACAATCTTGTTTACCCTGTAGCAAATTCTCTTAAAAAAAAAAAAAAAGTGGCCTAAGTGAGGTGGGGAGAAGTGTTTCAACTCTGGAGACCAATTTTACTGATTTGAAAAGAATTCTGCCACTTAATCTCTGCTAAGGGTTTGAACCAGTAGGTAAAAGCAGTGCTTTGATTTTCTGTGCTGTGGTTTCTGTTGCAAGTTGGAGTCACTCAGTGCCCCTTGTTTGATTTCAGAAGCTGTACAAAAGAGTGGTTGGAGCTGATAAGAATGACTACTCAGCGTAACACAGACAAGCCACATAGCAAGCCAGAAGACCAGTGGAACGTGTACAACAGAAATCTCAAGGTCAAAGCAACGGCCAAAAGATGCAGTCCTAACCTGATGAAAGATGGTTTTCAATCACTTTCCTCACCAGTATGTATAGAAGCTTCTGCAGTGCCACTGCCACCAGACTTGGATGATGAAATAGATTTTCCTGTGCCAGAGCAGACTACCAGAGAGTCTCAACACGAGCAGAAGGTGTCCATGAAGCTGCACGAAGGAGAACAGGACGTGGTAAGGCAAGCAGCTTGGAACAGCACAGATCTTCTCATGCTCACCCTTGTGCTTCACTTTGTGCTCCAAATGAATTTTTCTGTTCCTTCAGGCATTTGTTAAGTCTAAGCAGAGGAGAACTTTGGGGATCAAGGCCAAGCACTCATTTGTGTAGCTGGGAAGATGTGTGCCTACCATTAATTGGAAGGCATAAATAGTGTAGGTGTGGTAAAAAGCATGGCAGAGTCATAGCAGCCAATTTAATGTGTGAGATACATCTGTTTCATTAGGAACAATTAGCAAGCATTAAATGGGAATCCTAAAATCGGAGATACTCTTTATTTGAGGCTCTGCAACCTTCAACAGAAATATAAAGAAATCTTAAAGATAATCTGTTGTATATATAACACTGGAAAAGATTTTTTTTAAGTCTTTTTTTTTTTTTAATTAATGGGGTAATTCCTTGAGAACCCCATTAATTAAAATTAATGGTTGGGATTTACTAGCCAGCAAACACTGTAATGAAGATACTGGGGAAGGGTTAACAATATGGTTTTTAAATTCCTGCAGCTAGGGACGTGTACCCCCTTTCTTATCTTGAAAGAAAAATCTGCTTTCTGATTACATCTGACTTATTTTCAGAAGTGGCTTTCTTATAAAAAAGTGATGGTGGTGGCCCGTTAGGGACTGTAAAATACTGATATTCTCAAAATTGCATTTCTGGAGATGGCCAACTGGAATACAGTGAGAGGAATTGAGAGAAGGCACCAGGATGATCTTTATACACTTAAATAGACATCTTTAACAGCAGGCAGACCAGCTGGGTAAGGGTTGGAAATTACTCAGTCTGGTTTCATGAAAATGAAGAGCATGTGTATAATACCTTGCAGTTAGTATTAAATAATAATAATAATAATTCAAAAGGCAAAAAGATATCATGAGATTATCATGATATCATGAGATTTTAGCCACCTACTAAGAACACCACAGCAGAATGATCTGGTGTTTGTTCAACAACTAAATCTCCAAACTTCAAAACAAAGATTTGATAATCTTCTCTATACTAAATTGTTTTATTATGGTGACCAGTCTGTACTTGCATACATATCCTTCAGTACGTCTGTAGATCACTGGAAGAAAATGTCAGTTATTAAACAACAAAAAAAACAAAACAAAAAAAAAAAAAAGCACATTTAATGTTGAAATCTCCTTTCATTTTTCACCTTTCAGGATAGCATGCAAAATTTATTATTTTTACCAAGGTTGTTTCAGTCACTGAGCCAACCTCAACTGATTTAGCTATATTTACAATCATCCATTTATAGCATGGAGGTGCAAGGATGCATAGTGATACGAAGTACAGCCAGAAGCTAGTACATAAAGTCTACTAGAGAATGATGAGCTGGAAAATGTGCCAAGAAGGATGTTGGGGTTTAACTTGTTTTGTTTTGTGGAAATAATTTATTTTAAAATTATGGAAAATTCATAAGATCATTGGAAGTTTAACTCCAGCAGGCAGCAGAACACACCTTGTACAATCAGTATGAGGAGAAGATCCGGCCTTGCATTGATCTCATTGACAGCCTGAGAGCACTTGGAATAGAAAAAGACCTGTCATTGCCTGCAATCGCAGTGATTGGAGACCAGAGCTCTGGGAAAAGCTCCATCCTCGAAGCCCTGTCTGGTGTTTCTCTTCCTAGGGGCAACGGTAAGAAATCACCTTCTCAGGTTCTCACCTGAATTTCAGTCTGACAAAGTGAAACATTTTTTGATGGTGGTGTTTTTTTCCTGGTATCTGGGAGTAGGTAACACCATGACTGAGACTATATCTGAATGATGAGACTCCAGGGGCTTTCTTAGCTCTAGTTTCCAGCTGAAGAAATGGATGTGAAGGTGGGGCACTGTAGTGTTACCCAAAAAAACATGGTCACATGGTTTGGGTGGTCAAGGGAGCAGGAATAAGAAGCATGTAGTGTAGCATACTTGTGTCCAGGTCGGGAGCCCCCAGCACAAGAAGGATGTAGATTTGTTAGAGCAGGTCCAGAGGAGGGCCACAAAGATGATCAAGGATCTGGAGCACCTCTCCTATGAAGAAAGGCTGAGAGAGCTGGGGATGTTCAACCTAAAGAAGAGAAGGCTCTGGGGAGACCTCATTGCAGCTTTTCAGTACTTAAAGGGGTCTTATAAAAAGGATGGAGAAGGACTCTTGGGAAGATAATGATAGGACAAGTAGGGAAAGGTTTTACACTAAAAGAGGGGAAATTTAAATTAAAGGTTAGGAGGAAATTCTTCACTCAGGGGGTGATAATGCACTGGAGCACGTTGCCCAGAGAGGCTGTGGATGCCCCATCCCTGGAGGCGTTCAAGGCCAGACTGGGCAACATGATCTAGTGGGTGGCATCCCGGCCTATGGCAGGGGATTTGGAACCAGATGATCTTTGTGGTCCCTTCCAAACCAAGCCATTCTATGATACTTGCCTGAAATTGTAGACAGGCTGAAAGGCAGCAGCATCATCTAACCATGTGTATTTTCCAGCAAAGAGTGACTAGTTTTGAAATTTGCTTCTGGTTTTTGTTAGTTAGTTTGTTTGTTTGTTGGACCAAGATTTTCTTACAGATTTTTTTTTTTTTTTTTTTTTTCAAAAAATGTATATCTTTGCTTATTAGCATATGGATATCAGAGAAGACTTCATTTGCAGCTCAGGAAGTCTTCATTGGAAGACTTCCTTTGCAGCTCAGGAAGATTCACTTTCCAGCTTCATACATGTGTGTGCATCTCCATACATGTATATACACACACATGGGTTCTACAAGTCCTGTATTGGCTGTCAATACCTGAGCACATCTAGGCTTTCAGGCTGGACTTGAGAAAAAGGTTTTATTTCATAATATGTAGGCGCAGCATCAAAACAGGTCATGCAGAGAGGAACAAATCTCCATCCTTGTAGGTTTGCAAGGCAAGACTTGGCTGGCCAAGCCACATTTGACATCACATAATGCTGGTGACACCAAGCGGGAAGTCAGATGAGTGTCCTTTGGCCATGTCCCTTCAAACTTTTCTGTACAGCTCTTTGAAATATTAGGCAATGCTGTGCACACACACTCTCTGTCTCTCATGTATCACAACTGCTAATGGCATTACCTCTGTCTTTGGCATCACTGTAGGTATCGTTACTCGATGTCCCCTGGAACTTAAACTGAAAAAAATACCCACTTCGCAGGAATGGAAAGGGAAAATTTCTTACCGTGATATCAGTACAGATCTGCAGCATGCATCAGAGGTGGAGAATGCAATAAGAAATGGTGAGTTGTAGCATATTGCCCTGATCTGAATTGCTCAATCTCCTTTGAACCCTTGCTCTGCTTCCTAGGCTGAGCTGAAGTCTGTGGACTAACACAGGGATCATAGCTGCTAAAAGCTGAATTCAAAGCAGACGAAGGTGAGGGAGTGCAATATACATGTAGGTTAAGAAAGTTGTGCTACTTATTGCTTCAGTGATGAAGATGATCCATGATGTCTGATACAAGCTCAGGCTATGTCCTCAGATAGCTGCCATTTGCCCAGTTTGGGGATTGTGTCTGTCAAGCTTGAAACATGAGAAGCCCTAAATGGTTTGTGTCATCAGCTCAAAACCTTGAGGAATTCTTGTGGTGTCTGTGGCTGGAAATCCAATGATTTTGGAGAAAGTTAAAAGATGACAGAGTGAAGAGCATACAGAGCTCCCATCAGTTAGTGTGACCACAGCCTCAGGTATTGCCCTTCCCATGTCACATCTTTACTTTTATTGTATTTCCTGTGGTAAGAGAAAACATTTTTCTTACCTAAAAGGTAGTAAGCACTTGCCCTAAATGTGAAAGTGAGATTGTTCATATTTCCTTGACTAGAACAGCTCCACAATGTTGTTATTCAATGTAATGTTTCATTAGTTTTTCAATATGTTATTTGGAGATTTTCAATATATCCTTCAAAAACTGCAAGGTAGGTCGTATGATTTGAATAAGCTAATTACAGAGCTGAAAATCTTTAATGAGAATGGTCACAGTGTCTCCCTGCTCCTCAGTGCTGCTCACAGTCCATCATTGCCTTATAAGATCTGGGACAAAATGCCTGGCCTCTCAACGTTACTATCAACGTGTGAAGAGTATAGAATAGTACCTACTGATCTTTTAAAACACCCAAGAATTAATGTCTGCAAAGTATCTTGATGTTGAGGAGTAATTTCTGCAACTGAATAATACCTTATCCTATCACTTTTGTTATTAAGTATTTGTATGTATTTTGTCTTTATATGTTGCAGTCCACAAGCATATGGTCTGTGAAATACTGCAGTTCCCATTCCAAAAGGACTCCACATAGTCCATAATAATTTCCTTGGATTTTTGCAGAAATAGATTTACATTCATGCCTGCATCTGGGAAAAAAAAAAAAATGCCTAAAATGACTAGTTGCCTAGGTGGTAGTACGTACTTCCTGAAGTCATCATATTCACAGAATCACAGAATCACAGAATTTCTAGGTTGGAAGAGACCTCAAGATCATCGAGTCCAACCTCTGACTTAACACTAACAGTCCCCACTAAACCATATCCCTAAGCTCTACATCTAAACGTCTTTTAAAGACTTCCAGGGATTCCCACTTCTTCTTCACTTCGATGCATCATTTCAAGCCTGTATTCATTGCTTTGCTCTTTTCCCCTTGCAGCCCAGGATGTTGTGGCTGGTACAAAGGGCAACATTAGTGGAGAACTAATTTCCCTAGAAATCTGTTCCCCATACGTCCCAGACCTGACACTAATTGATCTTCCTGGAATTGCCAGAGTGGCCATGAAGAATCAGCCACAAGACATTGGGGAACAGGTAAAATGCAGTCTCTTATGCCAACCTATGGAAAGACTCACTTTTGTAACCTACCTTACATACAGATCTGTGCTGCAGGACATTGCAATAATTGTTCTGGGCTTCTGAACTAGAATGATAGCTATGCTAGCAAGCAGACAGGCCTTCAGGAAAACAGTTCTAATAGGAACAGAGATGACCAGGATCCACCCCAGGTGCCTGCCAGGGCAGCACAGAACATCCCATCCACACAGACCCAGGTCTCTGAACACAGCACTGCCCCTGGGCTAGACTGCATCTAGAGTTGGGATGCATCTAGGCTGGAGGATAGATGCATCCCAAGAGGGTTGTGTCTTCCCAGTGCTGGGGAAATACTTGGTGAATATGTCTGAGTTCTCCTATGTTATTCCTGAGCAAGAATGCAGATCAGCCCTCTTACTGGCTTGGTGTACTCTCATCCCTTGCTTACAACATACATCAGAAGGGTACTCGTGCTCATTGTTCTCATCGCCTACCAGATCAGAAGAGACCCTTTCTGTAGTATAAAGAATATGCATTAACGTGGAGGATATCTCTATGCTTCCCCTGGTGGCTTTTTGAGGAAATGCTGGAGAACACAAAACTCCAGAATATGGGGTCAGCTGTGAGAGTGTTGTGCAGAAGCTGACTATGTTGTCTCTCCTAAAATACCTTTACACAAGAATTTGGAATAAAAGTAAAACGAATTAAACTAGAAATATCAGCATTAAAAGTGAGACATGGCTGAATAGACAAAATAGACCATGTCTGGTCTTCTTTCTCTAGGAAAGTGTAATTTCATTTCAGAATCAGAAAGTAACCTCTCCATTGTATTCAGAAGAAAGTGGCAGGTTTGATGTGACACTGCCCACCCAGCTGCCTGCATGCTTCAGACATATAGCACTTATATGTCTGTGCTATAGCACTTTATCACGTCAGAAATTGGGATGAATGGGGATTAGAGAAGAGACACCTTTACCAATACTCAGAATAAAGAGATAAATTGCTTCAGTATAAACACAATAGGCCTGTGTGTGCCTTTTAAAATACAACACAAACTCTGAAAAATTCATTTGCTTTGGCATTGAAACATAGAAATGTTACCAACTAGGTGTCATGAGAGATGTTTTTTCACAAATCATCCACAGAAAGGTAAGCCAAAGATATTTTTTCTCCTTTCAGAGATACAAATTTTATGTCAGGATAGTGACTTCCTTTCACTCCATAAGTGTGTAACTAGGCATCATAACTCATTTTTCTCATGTGAGATTATTTATGAAATATCATTAGTACTTCCTTAATGAAAGATGATATGTATGAGTTTAAATTTTACATAGTATGAGGGGTTAAATTTTCTCTAATTTACATATTTTTTTCAGGACAAGCCTAACAATAATCTGCTCTCATTCACATTGGGTGTTTTGATTTATCTTTATGTAGGAAAACAGGCTGCATTCTTCTGTTGACACATTTCCATGTTATCCTTTACTATTTAATAGCATTCTCAGTGTATGTGACACTTTGTGTCATCAGACAGTGAGGTGGCTTATATTGCTAGAAATGCTCATATCTTACATGCAAGCATTTGATTTCACTGAATTACTACTGTATTACATTTCAGATCAAAATGCTAATTAAAAAAATTATTAGCAGCAAAGAGACAATCAATTTGGTAGTGGTGCCATGTAATGTGGATATTGCAACAACAGAAGCACTGAAAATGGCTCAAGAGGTGGACCCTAAGGGAGAAAGGACACTTGGTAAGATATTTTTTTGACTGCAAGTATAAATCTTTTACTTCCATGAAGGTCAAATGTTTTGCGCTACACACCAGAACTGCAAAGTTCTAGTTCAAAGCTACTAGAAGGGAAAATTAAAATAAAATAAAATAATAAAATAAAATAAAATAAAATAAAATAAAATAAAATAAAATAAAATAAAATAAAATAAAATAAAATAAAATATCTAAATAAACTGTTTACAAAGCTGGAGTTGTTCTAAACATACCGCATTTTTGAGGCTTACTGGCATTCCCACTGTAAATAACTGGAAATTGTCAATCTCAGAGTTACTTGTGGGAAAACCTTGCTGCTCCCTGCTAAAAAGGTTTGCAAAGCAATAGGCATGGTGGGAACCCTACTATAGAGCAAATATTACAGTGCAAGGTCCAGGAGCTGAGAGATTTCTGGAAGAGAAAATGAAATGAAGAACAGCTGCTTTGTAAAAAGCTGCAGGGAACATTTCCACTCTGACAGCTAGATGTCCTACTACACCTCTTCCACTGTCAACTTCTGTACCTGACTAACTTTCTCTTTGGGTAACTTCACAGGGATCCTCACAAAACCTGATCTGGTGGACCTAGGAACTGAAGAGTCCATCATTAGCATAGTACAAAATGAGGTCATCCCCCTCAGAAAAGGCTACATGATTGTGAAGTGTCGTGGTCAACGGGACATCCACAACAAACTGACCTTGGCATCTGCCATCCATCAGGAGAGACAGTTCTTCAAGACTCACAAATACTTCAGGTACTTCTCATATAAAGGAGCTAACCCAAAGCATATTAAAGTCACTTCAAATCTTCCTGTTGACATGTTGAGATTTAAGTTAGGGTTAAAACCAAAAATGAATTATACTCACTATATCTCATTGTCCATGCAGTATTGCTTTCTAGTAAGCCAGAATAATTTTACATGGCAAATACTCTTTTAAAATATATTTTTGTTGCAAGTGTGATTTGTAACTCTCCTTGACTCTGACTTCATGAGAGGAAGTTTGGCTGAGAAGTTGCCAAGCATTAAAGACCTGGGGGTATTGGTCAACAGTCGGCTGAATATGAGCCAGCAGTGTGCTCAGGTGGCCAAGAAGGCCAACAGCATCCTGGCCTGTACCAGAAATAGCATGGCCAGCAGGACAAGGGAGGTGATCATCCCATTGTACTTGGTTCTGGTGAGGTCACACCTTGAGTACTGTGTTCAGTTTGGGGCCCCTCACTACAGGAAGGACATCGAGGTACTGGTACACAACCAGAGAAGGGCAACAAAACTGGTGAAGGGAAGGGATGAGAATGCAAATGTTACGAGAAGGGGCGGAAGGAACTGGAGTTGGTTAGTCTAGAGAAGAGGAGGCTGTGAGGGAGACCTCATTGCTCTCTACAGCTACTGAAGAGAGGTTGCAGCAAGGAGTCTGTCAGCCACTTTTCCCAGGTGACAAGCGATAGAATGCAAGGAAGTGGCCTCAAATTGGGCCAGGGGATGTTTAGGTTGGATGAAGGAAAGAATATCTTCACAGAGAGGTTGGCTGCCCAGGGAAGTGGAGAAGCCCCCATCCTGGAGGTATTTAAGAAACATGTGGATGTGGCACTAAGGAGCATAGTTTGCTGATGAGACTCAGTAGGCAAGTTGATGGTCAGACTTGATGATCTTGAAGGTCTATTCCAACCCAGATGACTCTATGATTCTAAGCGCAATTAACCTCAGGAGATCAGAATAGTCCCAAAGAAGTCAGGTTATGCATCTGAGCACAACCAGTTAAGTACCGAAGTATTTCTGTTCACTGGAAAACACCGCGAAATTCAGTATGATAAAAGATAATGTTTGTGCTGATGTTTCCCCAGAAAACAAGTCAGCAGCAAATCAATCATTACATGAAGAATAACAGGTAAAAAGGATTTTGAACCAGCATACTTCTCACATGAAGGAATAACAGCAGTACAATAATCTGTTGTTAGAAATGGCCATTTTTAAATTCTTCTCCGTTTCCTTTGGCTCCACTAGTTGCAGTGGCTGTTAAGTAAATCTTGCAGAAAAGATGTGGATTCCACAGAGCCTTTGGCTGCTGCCGCATTTTTATTTTTTTTTATTTTTTTACTCAGTGTGTACAGCAGAACATCATCAGTGCTGCCTCCTTACCTTGTAAACATGGTCTGTCCCAAACCTCCTTTTCCCCCTTTTTTGCAGCATTCTTCTGGATGAAAACAAGGCTACTATTCCTCATCTGGCAATGAAGCTCACAAATGAACTTGTGGCACATATTATTGTAAGTAACAGAGGTGTCATACTAAGCTACGTGTACCAGTTACTACCTAAAAATACATCCAACCCTTCCCCCTTGAACTGCAATTTTTTTTCTTTATATGCATACATAACTATCCTTCTTATACTTAAAGATACTTAACTATCCTTCAATATGGCAATCTGAGAGCAAATTGAGGTGAGAGTTAGAGGCAAGGAAAACCATGGTATGTCCTCAGATTTGCCTTTAACCAAAAGATTGGCAATAGGCAATTCATTTAATCTGCTTGTGTATTATAACCCCTGCCTTTTAAATGGCAGTCATGATACTTTTTTTGTCTGTAAAGTGTTGATAGGGTGAGCAACAAGTTACTACTATCAGCTTTCTAAAACACAGTAATTTCTATCAAGTGAAAATGTCTTCAAAATCTCAATTAAGATGTAATTATTTTATGATACTAGTAAACTAATATATTTTATTATTTTATAGAAATATATCCAAAATAATATAGTTGTTCCATGAAGGGAAATGCTAAAATGCAACAATCATCTAAACTCAGCCCTGAAGGAGGAAAAAAATCTGTATTTATGTAAACTTACATTAAAAAAGCAATCAAACAGACATGTCCAACCATGTATTTGTCAGGAATAGAAGGATCAGTACATTCCCATCACAAGCTGCCAGGAGACACTTTTTGGCTCACTGTATGTGAAACCTAGACTGCAGCTCCTCTGCAGGGAGGTCCACCCCGGTATCTCAGGTAGCCCCTGAGACATATAAGGCCACGTTTGCAATGTGGTGCTATCCCACCGTGACTCTTGGGATGCAGGTGACATGGAGCTCTTTGACTCGAGAGCAGCAAAGGTCATGTACAGGCCTAGGTCACTCCTGCAGCTATTTTGTTTTCCTTCCCAAACCAGATGTGTTCAGCCTACCTAACGGTCCTTCTTTCCTGTCTACCTTCCAGAAAACTTTGCCTACAATAGAGAACCAAATACGTGAGGTGCTGCAAAAATCAGTGCAGGAACTACAAAAATACAGACGAGGCACACCCACAATAGAAACAGAAAAGCTGGCTTTCCTCACAGATGTAAGTATCAATGTTGATTTAGTTACAGAGTTGAGCAGACCTTTTTAAAGATAGCAAAGCAACAGGATGGACCAGGGAGCTTCTTGGATCTGTCACTGCAGGGTTTTGAGAGCTACCTAGGCAGACCTCTGGCAGGAATACATTATACCTGCAAAAATTTTGGACTGCAGGACTTCATGTTCCTGTCTAGCAATTTTTTTCCTCTGATTATGTGACGAAAGAGCTAACAACAAATTGTTTGATTGGTCAAAATCAAGCATCTCAGAGGATGAAAATCTACACTTGTCTGCCCAGCTCACTGAAACTCTCTGAAGAGTTTCCATTGTTTACAGCACTTGTGAGAATAAATGCCTTCCTGATAACAATATATCCATTACAATTTAGTAAATGGTTCTAAGAATTCACAGGGAAAGAAAAAAAAAAAAAAAAAAGAAAGAAAAAAAAAAGGCTAAGAGCATAAAAATTCTAAAGAAGGAATGTTTTCAATTAATCCTATCTCACCATCACAACAGCAGATTTACTTAACAGGTATAAGTTAGTCTGAATAAATGAAACTTTAATACATTGTGGTTTTGTTTTGTTTCATTTTTTCTTTTTAATTCATTACAGTTGATCAAGCTATTTAATCAAGATGTCTCTCGGGTGATACGTGGAGAGGAACACTTGTTTGGAAATGAAAGCAGACTTTTTGCAAAACTCCGCAAAGAATTTCAAACATGGGGACTACTTCTCATGGAAAATGCTGCCAAGGGTAAGTATAGGAAACCATCATTTACACCTTATTTGAGAGAAGCCAGGAGCATTTATCTGCTGTTATGCGAGGCAAGTTATGCTTTGATTCTTAGGAACAGAGATCCAGCTTGCTGTCTTTACAGAGATGTCTGAGCCTCTCTTCTCTCAGCAGAGCAATAAAAGCAAGCCTGTGAACCCTGGCAGAGAATTGGGTGCTGATTCTCTGAACCGTTCTTCTCAATAACAGAAAAAACAACAATAATAATATTTATACGATGTAATTAATTAGTTTTGTTGGTATTGTTATTATTTACGTTTTGTAATTTTGGTCTTTTTTGTTGTGGTTTGGTTTTGAACTCAGCAGTGACTGGTACTGGCCAATATTGTGAGGGTAGCAGCTCCATGAAGAACCAGTATTTCTGAGCTCCATTCTGCAGTAACCACGTTGCTTGAAAGATGGGCTCAGTAGTTGTTATTCACAAGAGCATTTTCAAAGACAAGAAAGAGACTTTCTTTAAGAAATTTAAGATAATTTCTTTAATCAGAAATTTATGCAGTGACTTAGTAGTAAAGCAATGTTATCTTAATATTACAGTTCAAAAAAGCATACCCAGTAAAATGTGGAAATATGAAGACCAGTACCGTGGACGGGAGTTTCCAGGCTTCATCAACTACAGGACGTTTGAGGACATTATAAAAGAGCAAATCCTAGACCTAGAGGAGCCAGCTATTGTGATACTGAACAACGTGATCCGTATGTCTTACAGGCCACATGAGGCCATCACATGGGTGACGCTGGTGTGCCTGATAATCGTGTTTTGACGTGCTCTTCAGAATTTGTTAACACACTTCCCCATGGCTGGGAATGGGGAGTTAGTTAACTATTAACAGATAACACTGTAATGAAGTGGTGCAGTGGAAGTACCTGGTACCAGCCAAGCTGGTTGGTGTTCCCAGGTGCAAGGAGTGGCATGCACAAAACCTAAACCAAGATTCCAGCTTCTTTGCCAGTTCTTTGCATGTTATATACATTAAGCAGCAACTGCTGGGAGTGGGGGAAAGGGATTTACGTATCCAGTAAAAAACACCAAAGGAAAAAGTATGTCACTATTCCCATGTTTGCCTTAGAAGGCAGCTTTGGCATCTGTGCCAGACTCAGTGCTTCCCCGGGAAGGCCACTCTGAGATGTGCTTACTTGGCCAAGTGATGAACCACCTGGTCAAACACAGCTGCAAGCACATAAATTGCTTTATCAATGAAATCTCAGCAATATTTAATTTCTGACCAGATAAGTAAGTGGTTACAGGAAGTCTTTAATGGCTCATGCTCTTCAACCTAGAAATCTAAATTCCCATCTGTCTATATTAGTTATAAGGGCATACTGCAGAAAGCAAGCAGTTTTCCCAAGCCTTGTATTGCCAATAGCTTTAAAAACTTATTTGCTTACCTGACTTTATTTTGTCTGTCTGTTCTTCCCTTAGGATTGGTTGAAGAGAAATTTCTGGAGCTCACTAACAAGCATTTTGCTAATTTTAAAAATTTACATAGAGCTGCTCAGGTGAGGAACTAGCTATAGCCTGAGATAATTCAAGAGCAAAATAGAATGTAATTTGTAAACACAGCCACGCTTATGGTACCTATCCCATTGTTTTACCTATATGCAACCATGCAATGTCATGACAGTCTATGATTTGTATAAAGTAAGTAAGAAATTGAAAACAAGCGTGTTTGTAATGACACTAATGAAAGTGCATTTTTCTTTGCATTCTGTGCACAGAAAATGTGGTGTGGCTGCCTTGAAAAGTCTATCATTAATTTCAGTTCTAAGTCCTGCAATGATTTCTAAGCATGTGGGTAGCCTCTGAGCACTGGGGGGATGCTTGTTGCTTTCTGAAAGGAAAGCCAGGGTGTTAGCCAGGGCAAGCTCCTCACCTTTGACTAAAAGGAGCAGTGGCAGAAAAGCCAAAAATCATTTAACCATGAAAGCCAGCATACTCCTGTTCACAGTTTGGAGGCTTCCAGGTTTTGGGGTGGAGTTAAATGACATTGATGTCCTCAAAGACCTTTTCTGTGAAAGAGCTTTGAGGAAGAGGTGAGAAGCATCGCAGGCCAGCCAGAAAGCAGAGCCCACTCACATGGCACAATGGTTAAAGGGAAACTCAAAGGCAAATGTGAGTGAAACAGGTGATTTGCTATGTGACTTGCATGGCCAAATCCTACCAAAGTCCCAAGTCAACCAGACAGCAAGCAAATAACCTATTTCAGCCAAGCACAGAGGAATTTTGGGTGCATCTTTAGGCACAGCACAATCAGAGAAATTAAGAAAGGAAGAGGTTTTGGCAGAGTCTGGAAAAAACAAACAAACAAAACAAAACAAAACAAAACAAAAAAACTATTCTGATGCAGGGATGCTAAGGTAGCATTTTAGGAGACCTTAAGGATGACTAAGGGGAATTTGTTGCTCCTGCAGGCTTCTAGGTGGAAGCACCAAAAAGGCCAGAAAGCATCAGATTATTTTAATGAAGATGCCAGATAGCAAGGAGGTAGACAAGGTTGGTTTGCTGACAACAGATAGGAAACAGCAGTTTTTGAGACCAGTAGGAGAGGAAATGCATTTCACTTCAGTGCCTGCTATCACGGCTTAATGCAAGAGGAACAAGCAATTGAAATGCATGCAAAAGCATCCAAAAGGCATGCAAAAAAAGAGGGCTGGCTGAACTAATTTCTGGCAGTTGCTGCTTGTTCCCACCAGTCTTGGTATTTTCCCTCAGGGTCTACGCACCAGGGTATGACTGAACCCACTCCTGTTTAATGGAGAGACCAAATGCTGCCTATTCCTGCTCTTTCTGCAGTGGCAGAGGAACCTGCAGCTAGAGCATTACAGCATGCACCAAGAGCCAACCTGGGATTAGCCAGTGTTGCAGTGAGGTGTGGAATACCACATCCACCTCATCTTGCCCCAAGGACACTACTAAGCATCTCAGAACTTTATTTATTTTTTTTTTCCCCTAGGCCAAAATTGATGTCATTAGAAATACACAAGCAATGAATGCTGAAAACCACATCCGGAACCAGTTTAAAATGGAGAGAATCGTATACTGCCAGGATAACATCTACTTGGATGATTTAAACTCTACCAAGGCAGAAATACTCAGCAAAGACGGTGGGAAGAAGATCAGTTTTGCATCCGTTTCAGATAAGAATGCCATCTTCGTCCAGGAAATGATTTCTCACACGAAGGCCTATTTTACTGTGAGTTTACGGCCTACAAGCCCGCACAGCAATGCTCTCTGGCTGGCTTTTCCTATGGGGACAAGTGCTGGGGGATGGAAGGACTGTTACTTACCTGGTTTAGGGGAGAGGAGAAGATGGGGAAGAGCTGTTAGCCCTGTAATGAAAAGTTATTGATACTCAGATGATGGCAAGACCTGTATTCCAGTAAAGGAGCTTTGATCATGCATGTCCTGCTACCTCCAGAAAGTGGTTGCTGTGGCTGCCAGTTGGGTACTAACTCATGGGGCGGGAGGAGTGGTAATCAGATGTTTGGTTAAAATGAATTTGGCTCTATATAGAGATCAGGCGAATATAACACATTGCAGATAGCTCAGCAGACGTTAAGCAAAGAAAATTGGATGCTTTAATAAAAGAGTATTTCAGAGCAAGAGATCAAAGAGAATGCATAGTATCAGAAGGCGCTTTTGGTCTCTGTTTCATAGAACTCACTCAGAAAGCACCAATTAAATATTAATAATGCAGTAACTTAGGTAGTGGTTCACCTTGAATTTCAATAGCAAGGTTTTGCCAAATTCTTGCAATTAAATGTTCAGGCTACTCTTCCAGATTTCCATACTGAGAGGGAGAGAAAGCCATCAGTTTTAATAGAGCAAGAGATAAAAGCAGAATTGCATAAGCTTCTTCCCTCCAGCCCCACAATACCCTCTGCTATACCACAAAGTCTTGAGTTCTACATTTTTGTAAATGCCCTAAGCAGCCTTTTCAACAATCACCAATGGATGCCAGGGCATCACATCTCCATGCAACTTATGAGAGGCCAAATAGATGAGATGAGATGAAATGAGGGGAGAGCTCTTAAGCACCTATGGCCTTTGCAAATGGCAAGCATGCACCTGGCAAGCATGAACCCATGTCACCTATGGCAGGTCTGCCAGAGTTCTGGGTAGAGCTCTGCTGCAGAGAAACACCCTTTTTTAAGGCATCTACGCCCCCCAGCAATAGTCAGCAGTGCCTGGAGGATACATAGGCTCAGTAAGTCTCTTGCTGACTCAGCTGAACTGCTCCTTATTACTAGATCTCTGCAAACTAGTAAGAGAAACTGAATATCTAGTCTTCAGTATTTTTCACCGTAAGTATGATTCCATCCTTGTAGATCAAAGATTTGCAGCTGCTGAGCTCCAAAGATATCTGAAGCCAAAAAAAAAAACGTAGACTTTTCTGGAGATGGTGGCCTAAACCCTTTAAGGCCTCCAAGGGTGGGTTCAGTTCCCTCCCAGCCTCGGAGAGGTTTTGCACCTCCCATCGCCCAAGAGCACCAGCTAAGCCCCCGTGCCCTGAGGCCATCTCTATGGAAAGGGCCTCCCAACCTCTTCTAGGACAATCTGTTTCCATTTGCATAGATAAACCAGGCCAGAGAGTTGTTCAGGTTATGTAGAAAATTCTTATAGTTTTTCCAATAGATGTACTTGCAGCCCAGTCTCACTGTTGCTGAAGATGTTATCCCTTAAAGGTAAAGCTTACTCCAAACCCGTCATAGTCAAAAGGACAATCACATTGAAACCCCATCTAGATATAGAAATCTGCTACCTTTTGGGGGGAACAAAAAAAGCGCAATTTAATTTCCAGTACCATAACAGATTGGTGGTGTTCAGAGAGAACAGGTTTGATACCAGAAATTGTTGACAAGTTTTATTCGTGGGTATGTCCTAGCATAAATCTTAAAAATGATAGCCGATAGAGCTAAGTAGGAAATGAAATACCTTGGCTCTTGTTCACAGAAAAACAACCAAAAAAAAAGGAACAGCTGATATTCCCATAAATCTTAACTTTTAGATTTTTAGGCATGAGAGAGACTAACAGGAAATATTTTTTAGTTCCTAGAAGCACTCACTTTTTGAACAGTAACTCAATATAACAGTTTAAAACATGCTGTCACTTAGTAGATTACCTATAGCCCCATTTTTTTTTTCTTTTTGGGAAGCAAATCTTGTAACTTTTTTTTTCCTCCTTGCAGGGAGCAAGTAAACGCCTCTCCAATCAGATTCCTCTGATCATCCTGTCTGCTGTCCTTCATGACTTCGGCGACAACTTGCAGACCTCAATGTTGCATCTTTTGCAAGAAAGGGAAAAATTAAACAGTTTACTTCAAGAGGACAGTGAAGCTGCTAAAATGAGGAATTACCTCAGTGGCCGAGTTAATCGGCTCAGCAAAGCCTACCAATGTCTGAAGGACTTTAGCTGTCTATAGGTTTCTTCACTTTTCAGACGTATTTTTCTACTTTGATTTTCTAGTATTACTGATCTAAAACCCTCTGAAACATAAAGTCAGCACTGACCTTTACTGCCAGTTTCTCAAATTTTCAAGAGTGGTCTATTCTGTCCTATTTTCCATAGTCTGTTACACACGAACACCTACTCTTGTTTAAAATGCTCCATTAGTAGAGATGTGGTTAAATGAATGTTATCCTATTTCTAAATGTTCATTTTATAAACTTTGTCTACTGTGCATCATTGTAATATTTTTTAAAAGAAAAGATTGAGCTCCAGTTTTGGTGGATCTGTTGTTTTTGCACTTACTGCCCATCCCTAGCGTTCCTCTGCTTCGCTCTGTGCTGGTTGCTGTATTTCCTGCCCTTGCCTGAAGGATGCCTGTGCAAGGTGGCATCACTGTTAAGTCTCATCCCAGGAGGTAGAGATGGTGCTCACAGTGGGTATGCAACAATTCCAGCCTAATGGGAAATACAGTTAACCACATCTGATAAGTATATCCCCAGGATTATATTATATCTGCTTCTCCTTTTTCAGATCTCAGAGTTGTAGAGAAACCCCAAGACTCTTTTCTTTTGGATGCCTGGAGCCTTGGCTGAATTTTTGGGTCTGATGGAGGATTCACTGGACAGCTGGATTTGGATGTCCTGGGTGTTTTAATCCATTATGGACACTGAACACTGGAAGGATGTCTCAGCATGGGGTTTGGTACCTGTCATCTTACCCCCCAAAGGAGGAGGAAAACCTTTCCAAAAGATGTCTTTCGTTTCATGGAAGCAGGTACAAAATGTAATACTGCACTGTATTTGTGACATCTTTCACATGGAGGATTTATGGGCAAAACTGTGCTATGGGCTGGATAAAGCTAAAAAAACACATGCCTATGACAGTTTGTCATGAAGTAATTTCCAAGATGGTTACAAGAGAAGCCTCCTCTTCACCACACTGCAGCAGCAGGTGGCTGACTTCTGCAGCACAGCCCTCACCCCAGTGGAGGATACAGCTTTTACAACCCTGTCCAGCACTATTAACAGTTTTCCACAGTTGCTACTGGAGACTTGCAACACTGCAGTTCACGAGCCATGTAATGGCCTGATACCAAAACAATGAACATACTTAATTTCTGTTTTGAACGTACTTCAAATTCAATGACTACTTCATTGTAAACCCCGAGGCACACTTGACGCTAGTGCCATTGAAAACACCCTGTAGCACCTTGAGAAAAGAGGCAGATGCACATTGCTTCAGGCTGCATGAAATGCAATAACAAAACAGGGTGAAAGTGCCTCAACCCACTGCCTTCAGGCTAAACTTCCCTTTACCTCAGTTTCACCAGAAATGTGATTTCATCAGACCCAGCCACTGAAGACATCCAGCATTCCTGGACATCCAGCTCTTCTGGATTTCTCTAAGGACCTGAAATACTGCAGGTAAAGGAATTTCTTTGATCACCCTCTTACATTTTTTTGTCGTCTTGTTTCTTTTTTTCTTAAATCAGATACTCAGAGGATTTCAGACACTGAATTCAGCAATTGCTTCCAAAGCATTCCAGACAGAAAACACTACAAAGGAAAGTTATTTGTAGAAAAAAATATATTTATTTGGTGCAGTGTTTTCATGCAAGATAATTGCATTTCAGTACCAAAAGAGAAAACAAGACTAGTAGAGTCATTTCATTAAAAAAAAAAAAAATTATCTTTCTTAACAAATATGACTTGTTATGGCTTTTTGATCCTGTGTACTGGCTATAAATTATTTTCAAAATCCTAGTCGAGGTGGCACTGTGATATTAACTGCCTTTTGCTAAAAGCATCATACAGGTACCCAAAGGAGAGCTCTAAGGAATTAAAAGCCAAATTTAATAAATGAGGTAGTTCATCTGGTTAGGCAGAAACATGGGGTTGTATTTCTTCTCACAGAACATCCAGCCTCTGGACATGCACTGCAGCCAGAGGTCCGCTGCCTGCAGCACAGACTCACGGACAGGACAGGACAGACCAGATGTCAGCTTTCACAACAGGGAGAGTTCAGGAGTCATCATGATGTGCTCAGCCAGGGACCCCTGTCAGGATGGTTAACTCCTGGCTTCCCACTGCAGCTCCAAAAGCATCCCTCTCCTTGGTCCACATCGAGTGACAGCAGGTCCTGCCCCTTCCAGATTCAGAGCAGTTTAAGCAGAAGAGCACTTTTAATTACTGAGATAGCCAGACTGCTCTCTCAGAACAGTCTGACTTGAATGACGGCAGTCAAGGTCCTGAGGATTTTTAACTACCTGAATATACAGTATTTTTTTTCCTGTGTCTCTACCGTAGTGCATGAAAACTTCCCTTCATATATACCACAAAACATTCACTTCTAAAATTGCCAACCAGCAGCTCAGAGATTCAATGTTCACATTACTTAACATTCAATTTAAAATGCTACTAAACCTTCTCGGTATCCAGCTACAAAAATCTTACGTTAAATTGTGATTAAAATTGCCATTATAAACCTGTACCTGATTATCAAGTGAAAGTACTCAACTAAAAAAAGACATATCAGAAAGCAGTTGGCAGAACAACTTTCTGCCAGGCACCACATCAAGAAGAAAGGTGCTCATTGTGATAATCCTTCACTGATTAAAATCAGTCACTGTAGCCAGTACAGAACCGAGTGTGCAATCCTTCATGTTATTTTTAAAAAGAAAATTCAAGGAGAAAAATCATTTGTAAAAGTGAATAAATATCCCATGGCTTCATTTTTTCTTGTTCTCAGAAACATCGATCATCAACAAGGACAGACAGCATTGTCATCTGTTTGCCTGTTTAGAACAAAAAACAAAAATTTATAGTTGTGCTAACAGACCACCTTATCCATTATTTGGATGCTTTTCAATGGAATCGCTTTATCAGACAGCTCACAGGATATGAATAATTAAATTTAAGCTTCGATATTTGGGGCATTTAAAAATATTAAAGACCAAAATATCTTACCTGCATATTTTTATAAATCCAGTCTGTAAACACAGTCATATTCCCATAAACTCCAGGTCTATTGGGAGTAGCACAGCCACTTCCCCAGCTGGTATCTCCAACCAACCACCACACAGAGCTTTCGTTTGTTACCAGAGGACCTCCGCTGTCACCCTGCACAAAACATCCATACTATCAGTGGCCTGACCATCAGGAAAGATACAGAATATGATTCGTTTCATTTCAGGACTACAGGTTAGGTTTCAAAAAAGCTAAAGACCATTTCAGAAGAACAACTAAAACAAAATGCTATGGCAATTACAGTATTAAATGGTAACTGTTTGCCATAGGAAGGAAAATTGTTTGCCCAAAGCACTGGATGAGATAAGACTTCATTGACTTTCTTGTTCACAAGTGTAATGCTAGGGTATTGTAGTGATTATGAAGAGCTTCGTTTTCAAGTACACAATCACAAAACATCCTCAAAGCATTAAAACGTGGCACCTTACCCTCTTGGCATATATAGCAAGACTTCAGCACTTGCTACCATTCAGGATGCCACAAAATGAACTGGAAGCCCAAAGTGTTAATCATAAAAATATATAATTGTAGGATTTGTTTTTAATTAATAGATGACAAAACTCCTACTAAGAAGATGAAAAATAAATCGGCCAGATTATTATCAAGTGTTTATTAGTAATAATTACCTGACAGGAATCAATTCCTCCTTCTAGATATCCAGCACAGATCATTGTAGGCAAAATCAGACCATTATAGATATAGATCGAATTACATTTAGAACGTTCTATTAAAGGTACCATGACATAATTCAAGTTAGTTGATGTTTTACCTAAAATTGAAACATGCACATAAACACACACACAAAAAGACAAGATTAGAACAAGCCTCAGGTCACACTGCTATTACAAATCCCAGCAGCTAGCACTGTTCAGAGTGAAATAAACCCACTAGAAACTTTGGCATGGACTCTTAAGACATATGGTCTATCACACAGAACACTTTGACACCACAACTCCCTTCCCAGAGGTCAGGAAGTTACTCTGCATTGCTATCGGTGTACCCTAAGGCAAAAGAACAAGGACCTGCTCACCACAACCCTGAATCAACTGCATAAGACACAGCACTGTTAAAGGCCCATGAGCAAAGCAAGGGGTAAGAAGGTTCTCTGTTTCACAGCCCAGAACAAAGGGGAAGCAATACCCAAAATCAGAGTCCATTTTCCCCAGCAGCCCCCCCCCACCCCCCCACCCCATGCCTACCACAGACCAGGACCTTCTGGCACTGAAAGAAAGCTTGCTTCCCTTTTCTTTCTCCTTCTTATACATTTACCTAGCCAGAAGAGGACCAGCTCTGTAGAAGACCCGAATATCCCAGAGCCACTCTTACCTCCTTGGGACTCTGCTCCCCATCCAGATATCCAGCACTGCTGATTGGGCTGGAACGTCATTCCTGCATTAGGCAGACAAACTGGCTGTACATTATCTACAAAAAAAGCACACAGTGACAGTCTGTAATCCCAGATGTCCAGGTATAATAATAATAATAAATTAAAAAAAAAAAAATGCAAATGAAACTTCTCAGCATGACCATAACTTGCTTTAAATATATACACACACCATGTTTTTTCTCCTCTCCTTAAGGATAATACAATACTGTGCAACACAAGCAGCAGTAGGAATTTCAGCAGTGGCCCCTTCCTAGAGGGCTACCTATCGCATCCTGACCTCAAAGTGAGGAGCAAACACAGTTAATGGTTCTAGCTCAATTCATCAACAATTAACACCAGTCCTCTTGATCAGTAAAGGAGGACAAAGAAGAGAACAAAGACTTCTAACAGCTAGCTTCATTCTGTTTACAAAACCCTGCTGAAAATAACGCAAGCAGGATTCAATGCCTGTATACAAGAAGTATAAAATGCAGAAATAAAAAAAAAAAAAAGACAAATTTTCTTGGTAAAAGCAACCTCCCTACACCCAGCAGAAGATGAGCCCCTCCAGATTACCTCTAGTAGTTTTAAGCTGATGCACTGAAATATACAGTACCTGTACATAAAGCACCTATACACATATAGGACCTATATACATAAAGCACTTAAAAGCTTAAATAATGCTTTGTCTTCTCATGTTCCTGATTGCTTATAAAGAATATGCATCTACTTTTAAGAAAAGCCCCTTTCAGCTTCATGTGTTTAAAAAAAGGTTAGCAACCTACTAACGTGAGGTGTTACGTTCTTCCCTCTGAGCAGGAACTTCTTAGGACAGGATTTTTGTTTCTTTGGACTTTGTGGGTGTGGGATGGGTGGGGGTGGTGTGTGTTCCCCCCCACCCCAGTAGTTATTTGATATAGCTTAGTTTGCCATTTAGTCAGTTGCTCCACCCTTACTCTCTGAGACTGCACATACAGGAGTGATAACACCTTACAGTACTCTGCAGTAAATGTACATTACTGACCATGGGGAAAAGTGAACAAGCTTAAACCTAGTCCAAACTCCCTTACCTGGTACTACACATAAATAAACCCTACTTAGGAAATCAAAGGGCACTTGAAGGTGTCTCTACCCACATTTTGCTTTTCCCATGAGTAAATATCTGCAAGGAAGATTTCTTCACTAACTTCAGAAGATGTTAGGAGATGTGCTCATTGGCATTGGATTTTTTCCTTACAAAGAATAGAATACTTACCAGTAAAACTCAACGGTGTCTCTAACTTCATAAGGGCAACATCATTGTCTTTAGTGTCTGTATCATAATCTGGATGGGAAATTATTTGTTGCACTTTATATGCAGCTCTTAAAGTAATGTCACTCTGGCTCACAATCCCAGCATAAACTCTCCAAACATATGGGTCAGAAAGTTGTCTACAGAAAAAAAAAGTATGTTAAAAGGTTTGTTTCCCTGGTAGGGAGTTCAGCTTACAAACTTCAAAGAATTGTCTTTAGCATCCATCACCAAGAACGTGCATGCATTTGGCTACCACTTCGGAGGATAAATTAAAAAGTAACTCATGCCTTCTGTTTTTGGCCAGCCTTTCCTCATCAGCCAACTAACAGCATGATTTTTACTGACGTTAATCCAAACATATTAACATGCCCCCCTCAAAAAAAAAAAAAAGGAGACATCCTTGTCCAGATACCTGTGTCTCATACACATCAAAAAAAGGTGAAATGGATAAATAGCATAAAAGGGAGCTATTTTAATCAAAAAATAATAATAATAATAATATCGTGGTCAGTTTTTTTGAAAGACAGAGTATGATACCTAAGTCTGTGAAAGCTTGATTCTAGTTTCATAAATATACCAAAAAAAAATATTTCAAATAGATTAAGAATTACTGTCTATCCCCTTAGTCACTCAGCACAGCAAATTATAGGCTGAGACTGCAACACTGAAGCCTCTTTTTGATTTCAGTTGCTGAGGGATCAAGTTGTTATTTCTAAAGTCTCACATGTCAGTTTTATCACTTGTGCACGATCCAAAGCACGGAAGGACAGCAGAAGCCAGAATTAGTAAAAACATGATCTAGTGAAGGAATTTCATTATCTTGAAAATGTTATTAGGATGTTTGGTTGGGTTGTGTTTTTTTGTTTTGGTGGTGTTTGTTGCCTTTTTTTTAAAAAAATAAAAATGCTAAGCATATGGTCTAGATGTAATTTAAGTAGTTACTGTGATCCAGTACAATTTACAAATGCTCAGTAGAAAGCTTTCCACAACTGTTAAAACTCTCTCCCTCAGAAGTGACAAAAAAAAAATCCTGAAAGCATGTATTATTTTTAACCCAGCTACACTTTGGTTGCCATTCCTAACACGTCACGTATTACAGAGCTCACATCTGAAAACAGAGGGGGGGGGATAAGATCTTCACATAAAACTAAACACTTGCATTCCTTTCTCAAGGTGAAAGACAAAGTTATTTTTCCATGGCTGCGTCTCAAACTGTGAACCAGCCAACCAACCGTTAAAATGTTTTGCTTACTGGATTTTCCTCCAATAGAAGAGGAAACATTCTGCCACAAAGCACCCTTAACTGTCCTTTAAAACTGTGCTTTCCCATTAAAGAGGGACAAAGCTTTTCTTTTTATTTTCTTCTGCACATGCCTACAAAAAGTGTTCCTTGGATAGGTATAAATCTACAGTTAATACTGACTTGGGCTTTACTGCTTGACTCTATAGCATAAAGATATGAGGAAATAAAGGGTACAGACATGTTTCAACTGATCACATCTACAGTTTTGTAATGTTGGACATTTTGGGGGCAAAGTGTAACGCCTTTGTGACAGCATTGTGTTGTCTGGCATCAGTTTGGTGCTTTGAATTTGCCTTTTAAGTTGGGTGGGTGTCCGTGCCCAGTACATCCGTCCGATTTAATTTCCCTCTTCAACAAGCAAAATAGAATTTTCTTCCTGTAGAAATCAGACTATCTGCAGCTTCCAAAACTTCCTTCAACACTAAGTCTATATAGCTAAAATACCATATCCAATGCCCGCATTTGACTCCGTTTTAAAGCAGAAAGCTGCAAGATCTGTTCTCCCCACATGGCACTCACCCCTCCACGCAGTGAGCCGCGGTCACCAGCCACTCGCGGGTGATGATGGAGCCCCCGCAGACGTGCGTGCCCTGCACGTGGAGGCTGAGCTGCCACGGCCACTGCTCCAGCGCTGCCGCGCTGCCACCCACGATCCTGTTCATGATGGCTGTGCTTTTGGTGGACAGGCCGCACTCTGGGGAATCAGGCACACACAGACAGGCATTAGAGAGAGATGGTCTTCAAGGCGGTTTCTTCAGCCCAGGCTTCACTGTGGCACAGCAGAGAGGGGAGAGCAGACTCTGCTGCTGGTTGATCCCACATCCCAGCCATCGCCCTACAGTGCTCACTCATGGGATCGAGTTGGGCTGAGCCTCACACAGCCCAGGCACCCTTCACATCGCAAACACTGCCCTGCCTCGCTGGTAGCTGTTGCCCTCAGTTCATCACTTCAGAAGTGAACCATACGAGGGTGGTTCACTGCATGCTCTGAGTGCTGCCGTTTGACTATCTTTAATGAGCCACATAAACACACAACACCGTGTTGTGCAATGGAACAGGCAACGCCCAGGAGTCACCTCACCACCGCTATTATGGTGAGGAACGGTGTCCACCTGATGGCCACATGTCAGTGACCGCACTACAGACTTCCCACCACAGCAACGTAGCGATGGATACAGAGCGCACCACGGGCAAGCCATTTAAAGGAACCAGAAGCAACAGAGAGAGAGCAACTGGGGACCTAATACCCCCCTTGTCTCCTCCTCAATTCTGTTCCTTAAAATGTGAAGCTTGGGAAGCACGGTTAAATCATCTACACATCAAAAGACGGCAATTATTTACGTCGATTCAGAAAGATTTACTGCCACAGCTGTTCAAAGGTGTGAACATGCAAAGGTCTGGAAAACAAGGACACTTACGTATGCAGCGTAGAGAAACCACCTTTCCTGATGTACAGACATGGCTGCAATAGAAATAAAAAAAAATAATGAAACAGGCTTTTAGGCAGCTAGCAAGGCAAACAGTGGGCAAAGCTCACTCTCCAGCTGCTTCCTACCCGTTCCAGCTACGTGCCCTGCCTTCACTCATCTTCCTGGTGAGGCTTCCCTCTTTTCTTCTCTCTCCAGCTACCCTACCAACACCCATCTGGCCTCCACCATTTCTTGCATTCACCAAAACTGTCATGTGGAAGCCCGCAGACTCCAGTAGAGGTAGGCAGCACAAAAGGCTTGTAAGCCTATTGAGGAGCAAGATAAAGAACAGCGTAAGATAAAGTTGAGATGATTTATGAAGCAGTCGTAGAAGATTTTGAACAACAAGGGAGCCACAGAAACCTTGCAGGTACAGCAGTCTACAGGAAAGGAAATGAGAGGCTTCAGAGTCAAGGTACAGTAGACAGAGCAACCTTCTATACAGCATGGGAACAGGATGGGACACCTATGTTTTTTGAAAAGGAGTGGAAAGATGGAAAAGTGACAGATGTGCTTTTAAATAGAGGTAAGAGCAGTTGCTGCAAGCAGATTTAAAAGGCACTTTCCCTCCAACAACCCCCGGAGAAAGAAGTGCTTGCATTATGCTGTAGGCAGAAGCTGTGTGTCCCACAACAGCTAAAGATACCCCTTATAAAAGGTAATTAGTTTGTATTAAGATACCTGGTATATAGCCTTTTATACAAGTCTGTACTCCCAGCACTTGTGTTCAGCTTCATAAAGCTTTTAAAGCTGACTTCAGCTGCTACTCCTTGACTTTCCTGATATGTATCTCTGTAAAACAGAAAGAGCCTATTAAGAAACACAGCAGTTCCAGTTTTCAAACGAGTGAAAATAAATGGTGCCAAGCCAGAGCTTCTGACATGAACAACACTAATATGTATATATTTTATATTAAGCACAGAACCCAATGGAGCAGTACAATGCCAGACAAACAGGTTTCTTTAAACATTCAATCTCAGTTTCCCATCAGACAGTTTTTAGATTAAAATATTTTTATCTAGTACGTGTATATGGTAGGAGTCTTCAGCCTTATGAAATAGAACATAATGAAGAGATGCCTTTGCTGGTACATTTATAGGGCATAGCAAAGTTCAGGTCCCATAGGATGTAACAGCCATTCTGTGGGACATCTGCAGGGCAGTAAGTGCTGCTGCTCTGCAGGGCTTTCCAGATGAGGACCAGCCTTGTACAGTAGCTGCTGGGCTGTCTTACTGATCGGAAACTCCTTCAGGCATTGCTGGTTCAGAGACCTTAATTCTGAGTGGCAGGTGTGCAAGTTCTTCCTGGACAATAAATTCACTGCATTACCCCGCTCACACCAGAAGACAGTATTTGCCAACCACATCAAAGAAAGGCAACACAAAGTATTTCAGCTGTGGAAGAATTTGTGCTACAGCGTTTACACAGGGAGAACATGGACAGCATTCTGGCCACAAACGTTTATGCTGCTCTTCACACCAGCATCTGTTATGTGTGTCCTCAGGAGACTGCCAGCTGCTTTTTATTTCACATATGTATTCTTAAAAACTGCAAGAGGGAAATTTTAACCATTCTATGCATTTTCAAAGACTGATAAGGGTTAGACTTACACATTATAGCCTATATCTTTACACGCAATCTTTCCAAAATCATCAGTCCAGTTATCTTGGCAAACAGGATACCAGGTGTTGCTGACAGGTGAGTAAACTTCAAGGATAAAGTTTGGTCCAAAAAGTCTAACTGCCAGAAAAGTAAGAAAAAAAATATATAAGAACACTGCACGTGCTATATTTCTTCTTTCTCTACTTAAAGCTATTTAATACCCATTATATTTGCTTGCATCTATAAACCAGTATTAATCTAATGCTGCCATCTACTCAAATTCTGGTTAAATACCAAGTAGACAGAAATATAACAGCGATTTAATTCCTTTACGCAAGGCAATTTAAAATAACTACCAGTTTAAAAGGCAAGTGTACAACATAGTTTTCATCTTGTCATTTCAGTTTTTATTCTTGAAATTCTTTTTCATATTCCACCACTGCAGAAGACTGAAAAAACCAAGCACTTTTAACATCTACCTACACAACTGTGTATTATGTATAAATAAAACAGAAACTGTTATTATATATAATATCTTAAATACACTAAACAGACAAGCGCCTGTAGACAAAGAATGTAACAAGGAGCAATTAACTCTGACATTCCATGCCCTACTATGTACTTATTTTCAGAATAATTCAATATAAAATAGTTCAAATGAAAGAGCAGACTGAACAAGCTTCTTCAAAAACACATTATTCGACCAAACGGAGAGGAACAGCTTTAGAGCATATGCCAGTAAACACTAACACTGCATGAAGCATGTACAGAGAATGGTCCCAAACAGAGAATGAGCAAAACACAGGTGTTAGAATCAAGATGCCACACCTTTGGAATGGGTAAATTGAATCCATTTCCACCTTATGTTTTCAGCTCTACACCAAAACTCCTCTTGACACCTTTTGAGTTGGAAACAATCAGACTAAGCTTTCTTACACAAAGCAGTTATAAAGTTGAAAATAAAGTATTGGGAGAAGAAGGAATGTGAAATATATGGAAGAAGACTTCCACTATCACCTGAAGTTCTACTAAGAAGTCAATTATGACTGTTCATTCCAGAACCAATGTTATATTCAGGTTTGCACAAATTAGATTTAAATTAGAAGGTAATATTTTAAAGCTTATTCCAAATCAAACCAGCTTGACTTTTAGGCATTGGAAGGGGTTGCTCAGAGGTGGTAGAGTCACAGTCCCCAGGGGTGTTTAAGGAAAGGTTGGACGTGGTGCTTAGGAACACAGTTTAGGGGGTGACATTGGTGGTAGGGGGATGGTTGGACCAGCTGATCTTGGAAGTTTATACTGACCTTAATTATTCTATGACCTGCTGAGCCAGTCATTTTGTTTCAGCTGTGCAACTGGACCAAAAACAGGCTGAAAGTCTGAATATAGGATTTGAAGCACTCAAACTTCCTAAAGCATTTTAGAGATATAACTGAGCCTAAGCCGGCCCTATGGTAACTTAGGCAAGCTTTAGACAAGGGGATTTGCTCAAGAATGCTTGCAGCTGGCTACAGGTCCCCTGCCTTGACCACCAGCACTCACCACAACGGTTTTCATCCTCCCCATTTGGGCAGTTGGTCACTCCATCACACCAATCTGAGGGAGTCACGCACACTCCTGAAGACCCACACTCTAACGATCCGAGGCAAGGATTCTCTACTGTAAGGAGAAAGCAGCACAGTTATTAGACCGAACATCAGTTTAGCCTCAAGCAACTACTGCCAACTCTCACCTTAAGGAGAATGCCAGTTTGATGGAGCAAAGCATCAGAAAGCTCAGACTCAGAGATAGGAAGAGACCTAGCCTGACACAACAGAAGATTTATTGCTATCTCTCCCTTACATTGCTTGTCAAATTAAATTATTGATGCAGCTGATTGGATTTTGTCCATTGCTTCCCTTGAATAAACAAACACCATTAAGTTGTCTAAAAGGAATTAACTTCACGCTGATAAAGCATAGGATTTATAATCAGAAAAGGAGGAAGAAAGAAATTACTCCAATTACATCCTGTTGCTTTCAGTCCTGTTTAAAACGAGACTACATTCACCCCATACAAATCAGTTAAAAACAACAAACAAAAACCCTAAGAACACAAAAGTGTCATCTAGCAGTTTTAAATGAACTACCTTCTCTCTTCCTTTCCTGTCCTGCACAGAACATATCACTTGTGTTCCAGATTACGGTGGTTACATGGACTGGGCTCACACAACTTTAACACACTTTCAAATCAAAGCCATCACAGAGACAAATATCACGAATAACTTCAGCTCCGAGAGATATCCCATTTTACAAAAATAAAATACATCTTAATCATTTACACTCTACCAGTTAAGCTACACAGATTTACTTCAGTCTCCTTCCTTCCATTGAATTTAAGTCAAGTTAGAACAGAGTTTCATGTCGGAGACAATATACAGTAGTCATTTCCCTAATGAAATGTACTGTAGGATCAGTTGTCCACAGACAGTCACATGCCAGGTATCCACCAATGCAAAAAAACCTTGTAAGACAAACTGCTCTGCAGCAAAGCTACTGCGATGTACACTTGTACTACAGCAGCTTTTCCCAGACGCTTTGTAGCTTTCCAGAAAAGCCAACTGAATAAGTGGCTCCAGGAGTCAAAAAGGTGATGACATCGCTTGATCTCAAAAACATTTACTTCACAAATGGAAAAGAAAGCAATAGCAACACTGTTTACTTAAAAATAATTTTTAAAAGCACATAGTTGTGGCTTTTCAAGCAACATCACTTTATCTCTTATGAGATAGATAACAAAGTCTTTCCTATCCTTAATTCAGCATAAGAAGATAAAGGAATGCATACTTCTAACCATAAAAGTGTTTTACTTCCTTTCTTTCTGAACACAAAACAAAAAAGTAATTCTTACCAAAATACCAAATGAAGAAAGCACCAACTGCGCAACAAATGACTATTAAAATGGATATTACAATTATTATGGTTTTCTTTACACCTGAAACAGAAACAAGGGCAGAAAGGGAAATTAGGTTTACAAATAAGAAATTTCCAACATGGAGACCAGCATTACGTATATTTCCTTGAAATTAAAAGTAGATGGTGTTTTTCCACCAGACTTTCTCCATTCCAACACCCTTCCTTCACTGTGGATGCAGTTACACCTGCATCCCAGCCACCACTTCTTCATCCACAAGGAGGAAGCAGGCTCTTGCATATTCCTTCAACACCAGAATCTGAAGGGAAAACCCCCTTACTCTGGAAGACATTAAGCCTAAAATTGGAAAAAATCCCAAGAAATCTTGCCTGATGAACAAGTCCTCCCAGTTGAAGGGGCTACTGGACTAGTCGACTGGTAGGTTGAAACTCTTGGGACATAGGTTGGCACTGATGCAGCATTTGTAGAGAAGTATGGTGGATATGGGTTAGCACCTGCTGGTGGCCTGGCAGAATAGTTTTCTGGCTGAAAGCCATGATTTTCAAAGTATGGCGGTGGGCCCTAAATGATAACATTACAGGAAAGGAAACAAAAAAAAGGCAAGACTGTGATTAAGACAAAGCAAATTTAAGATACCGTCTCCATACAAAACCCTACTAAGTAATTCTGCTACCATAGGAACCCACCACACATGCTCATACATACCAGTGACTCAAATTTGCACAGAGAGAGATTTACAGCACATGCCTAATACTTCATACTTTGAATAATAAGAATAACAGTGATGCCCAAAGGCATATTAAGAGATCAGTTTCCTGGTCCAAAGTAATTCCATCTAGAAAGGATTTTTGAACCCAGCCCACCAGGTGACTGTACCAACTATTTCACTGGAACATCTGACAGCAAACAAATAAGCAGCACGGACTGTTTTAGGCAATACCATCATCAAAAGAAATGCTGGCAACTAACAGCCTCTGTGCACTCAGCTGTCCATGTCTAGGAAAAATGCTTACTTGCCATTCTGTTCTATGGGAAGACCTAGTGCACCTGAGCTACTTCTGAAACACACTGGCTTAACAACAGGTTGCGGAATACTTAACTTGTGAGAGATTTAAGAATTAAATCAGAAGCCATGCCAATCTCTCTCAAACATAATCTTTAAAAGCATAAATCTCTCCTACAGGTATCCAAGCACTTGAAATCCTAGTTAATTCAAGCCTCTTATACCTGTCCCACAGTGTATCTTTCCCTTTATGCAAAAAACACAAGAAATGCTTATGTCCACATTTTAAAAGACTTACTAACCAGTACATAACTCAACAGTATGTTACTTGTAAAGAAATAAAACCCCATTAAAGAAAGAAAAAAAGAAGCATTTTGTTTACTTACTACAGTAGAGGTCATCTTTCCTTTGTCAGTAGTACTGAAACAACTCAAGTGTTTGGAAGTAAAGCTTGAACCTATAAAAAAAAAAAACAGGAAATGATCATAACCAAAAGCTTTATCCACCTCTCTTGTTTTTCCTTTGAAAAAATGCCAAATCAAGAGGAAAAAAATAGGGAAGTATTTCAAGAGCGGGTATAAATTAAGGTACAGCCTGAAATCAGATCTCAATAACCTCTCAATACAACCTTGAGCATTATACAGTGGCCACTATTCATCAACACAAGCACCTAGCAAACCGAGAAGACTGAGGCAGTGCTCACCCTCACTGACAGGAGGAACGTTGTAGAGCACCCTGGCAGCAACCCACCTGCTGTCAGCGCCAGGCACAGTTCCTCCTGCCTCTCTCAACACTTACTCATGTATCACTGAAGCTTATGACACGGAAACAAGAAGACGAACAAAGCATAAGGAAATAGAAATGCCACCAACTCATTTAATAATGCTACAGATGGTATCCCTGCAAACCACACCATTTTCACTCCATTGTGTTGCAAACAGTTTTCTTCTTGGTTATACTTTGTGGCTACCACACCAAAAAGAGGGGAAAGAAGCATGGCAGAGAAACAGCATGCCACAGGAATACAAATCTTACTGAAACAGTAAAACAAAGGAGCTGCATCCAAAGTTTCAGGCATATAGCAGTTTATTTTGAAGTTAAACATTAACATTAGGTAAAACCAAAGATTAGCAGAAACACAAGAAATGCACAATGTTTGCTGTCACCTTTCTAACACAGGTGGCTATACACAGCCATACGCAAGCATTTTAATACATAATTTAATCTACAGAGACCTCTCATAATATTACCCTACATGAGAAAAAGCACAGGAAGTGCCTCAGTCATACATTGAGCAACACAGTTCTCCAGCTTCCAGAACAAGCCCCGCACACCGGCACAATGCCACCACCCCTCTTGCAAGCCGCTACTATAAAAAGCGGCTGCACTAAGACACAGCATAATTTAGCCTAAACCAGAAGGTTGTTTTAGAGCCTGCACCTAGGTGTCACCTCACCCAGAACTGAATTTCAAGTGTCTTTGAAGCAGATGTCAACTGCAGCTTAGCACCCAGAGCATGCCAATACCTCGTGACAGTTTAGGAAGGTTGATCATGGTATTCGCCTGTTTGTGCTACCGAAAAATAAATAAAATAACGCACAGTTGAACTCTTACTTGCATGGCAGACAAGAGAAAACAAGTCCTACTCCTACTTACAGTAAGTCCATCAAGACTGGTGACTAAGTCTGCAGGACTTCTCTTTTATGTCGCATCCCTTCTTAGTCAGTTCTTCATTGTAGAGCTGGGAAATGCAGTTCTGCCTAAACTCAGCGGACAAGTAACACTTCACAGGAAGATACTGTTGTTCCTTGTTCTCTGAGAAGGAAGGAAAAATGGTACAGAAATTTAACGTTAACAGATGGAAGGAAGAATACTAGGTGATTCTGAGGTAAGCCAGACATGACAAGCAAACAAAAAGAATCTTTTCTACATTTCAATTTGAAATTCTTTACAAGCTGGCAGATGACAGACTTCCTCATTCTATTTTTTTAATTAACTACAGGGAAAAAAGAAAAGAAATCGCTGTTGTTTAACTTGCTGTTATCCACCTTTCCCATTTCAGTCCTTGTTAAACTACTTCCCCTCTAACTTCTAATAAGAGATTTTCCATTATCACACCACAAAACATAGGCAAGACATAGGTACATACACATTTCAATGAAATTATTTGCCATGGTATTAAAAAGAGATTACACCAAAAACACTAGACTCCCATTAGATTGCACGTTTCAAATACAAAAAAAAAAAAAAAAAAGATGGCTAGCATCCAATAATGATACAATCCAGGTTTCTTGAACATACATCACTAAGACACTTCAAAAAGTTTTATAAACAAATCAAGGATACTGCAGCAAATTCACGGATAAGCACGCTGGGCCATGGAAAAACAAACTGACCTGCCAAACAGTCCCCATTCCAAGAGCGACAGAACTGGAAAGCATGGTGCTGCCTTATCTCAGGCCAATAGTTCAGCCTCACACATCTAACAGATTTAAATTTACATCCCACATAAAAGTAGTGTAAACCCACATCGATAAGAAAAAAGTTTGGTGGGAACACAGAATTAACCTTCCCTTCCCCCACCAGTCATTTCCCCAAATATGTGCCAAGTTATAATGGCACATTACCGGGTACATCTGAAGAAACCTCAAATGTTCCTTAAAGTGAGATGGCAGAGTTAAAGGGTACAGGGATCCCTATGCAAGAACACAGGGATGGAAGTCATCCCTGCAGTGGGCTTCAAAGAACAAGGCAATGTCCAGGGTGCAAAGCCTTGCAGATCAGCTTGTCATGTAACACCTTACAGCACTGGGTAAAGTATAGCCAATGAACGAAAGGGAATCATCATTCATATGCGGTCAAGCCCTTGAATTTCAAACCCTTCAGTTTACTCCAATATTAAGCAGAACAAGCACTTGGCCCTCCAGCATTCCAGAAGTTCCAAAAATCAAGTTTGCTTTTTTTTTCCACAACTCTGAAAGCAAAGAAATAATGCTATAATTTCACAGAATCACAGAATTGAAGGAGTTGGAAGGGACCTCCAAACATCATCAGGTCCAACCCCCCTGCCAAAGCAGGTTCCCTAGAGCAGGTTGCCCAGGTAGGCATCCAGACAGGCCTTAAATATCTCCAGAGAAGGAGACTCCACAACCTCCCTGGGCAGCCTGTCCCAGTGCTCCATCACCCTTATCACGAAGAAGTTATTTTGCATGTTGGTGCCAAACTTCCTGTGCTCCATCTTGTGACCATTGTCCTTTGTCCTGTCCCCACAAACCACTGAAAAGAGGTTGGCCATATCCCTCTGTCTCCCACACCTCAGGTATTTATAAACATTGCTAAGATCTCCCTTCAGTCTTCTCTTCTCCAGGCTGCACAGACCCAGGTCTCTCAGCCCTTCCTCATAGAGAAAATGCTCCATGCCCCATACCATCTCTTGTGGTCCTCCGCTGGACTCTTTCCAGGAGATATCTGTCTTTTTTGTGCCGGGGAGCCCAGCAGTTGTTTCTCCCCAGGTGCAGGACTCTACACTTCATTTGTTAAACCTCATTTGGCTACTTCCTGCCCAGGTCTCCAGCCTGTCCAGGTCTCACTGAATGGCAGCACAACCTTCTGGCATGGCAGCTGCTCCTCCCAGCTTTGTATCATCGGCGTATTTGCTGAGGGTGGACACTATTCCCTCATCAAGGTCATCATCAAAGATGTTGAACATTTCTAATAACAGCCAATGGTAAGAGTATAAAATATACAGCCATCGGCACTAGAAGGTTGTAGATCTGTTAAAGTAGGTCCAGAGGAGGGCCACAAAGATGGTCAAGGGGCTGAAGCACCTCTCCTACATAGAAAGGCTGAGAGAGCTGGGAATGTTCAACCTACAGAAGAGAAGGCTCTGGGGGAATCTCATTACAACCTTTCAGTACTTGAAGGGGACTTATAGGGAAGATTTAGATTAGAACAAAATTTAGATCTGGGACGAAATTCTTCACTCAGAGGGAAGTGAGGCACTGAAACAGGTTGTCCAGAGAAGTTGTGGATGCCCCATTTCTGGAAGTGTTCAAGGCCAGTCTGGATGAGGCCCTGGGCAACCTGATCTAGTGGGTGGCATCCCTGCCTATGGCAGGAGGGAGGTGGAAGTAGATGGTCTACAAGGCCCCTTCTAACCCAAGCCATCCTATTCTATAGAACACTGTCTCACAGCAGGCAGCCATTATTAAAATATCTTAGCTCCTTCTAATATGTGTCTAAGGAGTGTTATAAGTACAGTTCTGTCACAGTTTATTAGACTTAGAAAACTTACATCTTTTTTTTTTTCCAAGAAAAGTTGTCAGAATAGGATAAAATTGAAAAGATTAGATTCACCCAAGACAAACTGAATCCAACACTTTTTTTGTGGAAAAAAAAAGTTTAAAAAAGTTTTCAATGAATTCCTGCAAATCAATCCTGTATATTTAAAAAGAAAAAAAAAAAGTGGCAATTTGATAGGTCTCTACTTCATTTGATAACTTGCTACTTAACTGGATATAGACTCCCTAGAACATGAGTCCCCCAAAGGCTTGTCTTCCTCCTCTCGACCACTGTCCCATGGACAAGAAAGGCACTGAGCAGAGTTGCGTTGCTCAGCGGTAGGTGCTCCTCACCGCCCCGTCTTCCTTAGCCCCTCACCTTGCTACTGCCAGATGAAGGCAAGCCTCTGCTTTCGCCTCCTTGCAGCAGCAACAGGTCATGGCTCCTTTTATACTGTGTGCATCCTTCAATAACCAGGAGTCAACATCCCATAAAGACGAATAAAAAAATTACAATGGAAAAACAAACAGGAGATAGAGTCCCGTTTTTGTTCATAAAACCAGACTTTTACCCTAGGCTTTTACCCTAGTTTCTCCATGCAAGAAATAAAAATGTTACTTCCTTATCACACACCATGTTGTAAATGCTAATTAAGAACAGTACCATGCTTCTAGAGGTGCAGAACTCTGCACGTACTACCAGCTACCTTAGTTTCCACAGCCTTTTCCATAGAGATAGCTATATATTGTGTACAGGTGACACATGTAAGTCAACAAGATGGAACACTTACCTTCAACCATACTAATATAACAATGTAAATTCAGTCAATTGGCTAATGATGCCAAAGTTATATTGCCAACAGTACGCTTCCCGTATTTCTTTACTATTTCGATGCATATTTTGTGGCATTTCCTTAAGCAGAAATGCTATTAGCTGTTTGCTAAGCTCTATGATAAAGACCAACAACTGAAAAAATTAGTAAAAAAACAGACCAGTTCCTGATAACTATACCTATGTAAAAGCAAACACGTGCACACAAGATAAAAAAAACTGTTAAAAATCAAATGCATAAAGACAAGTTCAGCTTCTAAGAGAAGCAAGCATAAAAGTATCCAAACAATCTAGATAAGCAGTGACTAACACCAATTAATATCCAAAAATATCCATTCTTATTATCCAGATAAAGAAATACAGCATACTCATTAAAATGTTAATGGAGTGCAAAACTCAATCTTAATACAGAATAAACCAACAAATTATGGCTTCTCTTGATGATACTACAAAGGAAGTATGCTTTTGTTAGTTTACATCCAACCATTTTATGTTATCAAAGAAACTTCAGTAGCTAAGGGTAAACAATTGTGATAGTAAGTGGTGGGGAGCAAATGAGCAAAGAGGTGATTCCAAATTTACTTGCATAATCTTTTCGCACAATGGGCAATTCTTGCCTTTACTGCCTGGACAACAAATAAACAAACATGGTCAAGGTCCCTGTTTAACAAGCAGCACTAAAAACATCATGAATTATAAATAAACCATAAAAAGGTTTAAAAATCCGTTTACTTTTCAAAGAGGAAAGAAATTAAATAAGAATGTTCATATAATTTCATCAACAAGAGTTCCTCAATACATCTGGAAGTAGTACTGGATATTTTTACCTTTTTTTTTTTTTTTTTTTTTTTTTTTTTTTTTTTTTTTTTTTTTTTTTTTATCATTGCAGTAAACGTAGTTTATTCCTTTGGGGTGAAATTTAACCTCTGGATGGGTCAAAACCAAATCAACAAGAACTTGAATGTCTGAAGTAATTGAAATTGAGTTATTTCAGTGTTCTCACTTTTCAACTAACCTTCTTAATAAGGGTAAGCTCTGCTCAGTGTGCCCAAGCAGTAATATGTTGGTGTGTTCAGCCCCGAGCAGAGCAGGCTGAGGGGAGGCCTCATGGCGGCCTGCAGCTCCCTCACGAGGGGAGCGGAGGGGCAGGCGCTGAGCTCTGCTCTGTGGGGACAGCGACAGGACCCAAGGGAACGGCATGGAGCTGGGACAGGGGAGGGTCAGGCTGGGGGTTAGGGAAAGGGTCTGCACACAGAGGGGGGTTGGGCACTGGGACAGGCTCCCCAGGGACGTGGTCACAGCACCAAGCCTGACAAGAGTTCAAGAAGCGTCTGGACAAGGCTCTCAGACACATGGTCTGGTTTTAGGGTGGTCCAGTATGGAGCCAGGAGTTGGATTCGATGATCCTTGTGGGACCCTTCCAACTCGGATATTCTGTGACTCTATGGTCTTGCAGAGTACTATACAAGACTGCAAATATTTACAAGAAAGTCAGTTTTCCACAATAGAGCCTCAGCATTCCTAGGTTTCCTAAGAAATAGCTTTGGAGCTCTTCCAGATTAGCTCCTAAAACATCATTAAACTATAGAACCACTTATCAACAGGTGGTAAAAGAAAAAAAGAAAAAGAAAAAAAAACACAGCACCTCTTGATAAGCTCTACCAGAAACTCAAATAAAGTCCACAATACAACAGCATTCTCGAGGCCAGCAAACCAAGATTCATACTACTTTCACAGGCAAAAGAAAAAAAAAAAAAAAACAGGTATTAAGTTCTACACGTACCAGTCTCATTTTAAACTGTTGTAGGATGCTGTATTCATAGTATGAGTAATGCTCTATTTATCTTCCCTGAAAAAAAACGTTACCATGAAACTGCCTATCACAAGTAAATAAGATGCTTATATATAAGGGGGGAAAAAAAAAAGTCACATGCAGGCAATTAGGAAAGGTGGAGTGGGAAAGGAGGCAGAGGAGGCGTTGCCTAGCTGAGTGGATGATGAGTGGCAGAAGAGTTATAGCCCTACTAAAAGCTGTTTCCAAGACAGGGAGGGCAAGAGTCCAAAAGAATCAGATTTGCTGGTGTGGTGGGAGTTGGATCTATCCATTGGTACGGATGCAGCTATTGCCCACGGCACCCAGCACCTCATACACTGATCACTTAATTGCTAGAGGATGCTCTAACTGCCAGCCTGGCATTTCGGTGCTTTCTTTCCCTATATTACACCCCCGGTTCTGCCTCTGCCCATTTCCCCTATAGCAGAAGCAAACAACCTCAGCTTCAACAGCAGCAAAATTCAAGTCTCGGGTTGCAGCAGTGAGAGCCTCTGGCTGCTTCTATGGGGGGGGGGGGGGGGGGGAGGAAGCTCTCAGGAACACCTATTTACCACATCCAAGTTGCAAACAAATGAGCTTGCAGACATGGTTATCACTTAGCAGGAGGCACCCACCCTGCAGAAAAATAAATAAAAGCCAGCAATGTTAACAAAACTGGCTTATTTCGGTATTTGTCTAGGTCAGCTGTTTTCAACCTGTGAGCTCCACCTGCTGAGGGGCTACAAACCGCTTTCAAGGGGTCTACGGCAGATAAGGAAGAAAAGCAAGCTGACCAGCGGGAGGTTTGAATCCAACGCACAGGGTGAACCCTCATTGCCAGGGACTGGTTTAGGGATCCACGCATCGAAGACACAGGACAAGCACTAACGCAGCCGAGCTGCAGATGCAGCACCAGAGATGCTCAGGGTGGGCAGACCCCGCACTGAGGCAGACTGCACACAGCGGGGGAAGGTCCTGTACCTCCAGGAGTGGCATCTCCAAGGGAAATATTCCGACCAGCAACCCAGAATGCTGCTTCAATCTGTTTTTCCTAGAATACCATTTCGACCTAGGCTGGACTACCACGACAGATTTGCTCTAGATCCGCCGCCCTATGTAAACTTTCGATGTCCCACACAGCATCCGTCTCGTTCCTCACCTAACGCTGCCCCACTTAGCACAAATCAGCCTTCAGAGGGGAAGCTGCTCCCTCTGGCCCTTTCTGAAGGTGTAATTTAACTCAGGGCAAACAGGGATACTCAGGACAACGGCGCAGTGTGAGAGCAGCCTCTCAAATTCGTTGACCTACGCGCAGTTGACCTGCAAACCTGCCGTGAAACTCTAGGTGCCGGTAAGGTGTGATCACCAAGAAAGCTGCCCAAAGCAGTGTGCAGAGGGGGGCTCGATTCCAACCCTCAAGGTCTTGGCCTGGACGTTTTGATGAGACGGATCGTCCTGGAAGGCGCTCTGCTCATATCAACAACATCGCTCTTCCAAAATGCTACTCGACAAACCGTGCCACCTCTAGCCAAAAGTCAGCGCTTTTGCAGGAAACCGAACGGCGGTGACACAGCAAGGAGGTCCCAGAATCAGGTTTGGTTTAACCTCCATAGGAACAGCCACGGCCTCCGCGACCTCGAAGGAGCTGCCCCATCTCACAGCATCTCTCTTCCCTTCATCACGACGGCACGAACAGATAACATTCACCTCGAGAAGCGCCAGCTGGGGCGGCTTCAGCATACACAGAGCTCTCTGCAGCTTGGCCCCAGCACCCCAAAAAAAACACGTTACCGGTTTCCAGGTCCCACCTCGCCTCACCCACCGCTGCAGGGCCAGCCTTTGGGAAGGGGACAAGCGGCTGGACCGGGGGTGGGGGACACGGCCTCCACGCTGCCACCGGGGTCCCTCGGCGCCCCCAAAAGTCAAGCCTCGGTTAAACGCCAGCAAACGCAGGCAGTGAAGCGAGGGTCCAGGGGCAGCCCCCCGGCCCCGGAGGCGCCGAGGCCCGGCCGGGCAGGGCAGGGCAGGGCAGGGCAGGGGGGAGCCCCCGCTTACCTGGGGCCGCCCCCACCGCGGCGGAGCAGAAGCGGAGCGGATCCGGAGCGGGACGCGGCGCCGGCCGGGAGCAGCAGCGGCGGCCGGGGAGGAGCTGGGGCGGGGGGAGAGGAGGGAAGGGGCCGGGCACCGCATCCACCTGCGGGCACCTGCCCCCGCCGAGGCCGGGCACCGGCAGGGGGGAGCGGGGATTTTCCCTTCCCCCAGCCCTCTTCCTCCTCCCTCCTCCTCTTCCTCCTGCGCCCGTCTGCAAAACAAACCCGCCACAAGGAAGCGAGCAGCGAGAGACACCAGCCCCCGAGCGGGGGGGGTTGAGACGGATTTTGAAGCTCAGTAATCAGCACTCATTAGTCGTCTGCTTCTCAAAGCGCCGTATGCAAATCAGGAGCCTCAGCCCTTCCCTGAACCAAGCTGATAGCGAATGCTCGTAAAATCGGCCTGGGAAATTACTTCCTTTTTTCTTTTGCCCCTGAGGTCTGCTTAAGAAAGGGGCACTCTGAAAAGATTAGTGCTGTCAGTAGTCTCAAGTCAGAGTCTTATAAGACTCGAGTGATTTGGGTTAACTCACCTGTAAAGCAGATCTAGAAAGGAATAAGGCTGCTCTCTGCCAAAACCGAACTCACAAGTTCAATAAAAATTCACTTACATCCAAAAGCCTCAGCGTATAACTGCGTAAGTTCATAGGTGCGTGGAGAACTTCCACTCACTTTAATAACAGCCCCAAATTAGCTACAGCATCGTTGCATGCTGTGCTTAACACCTCTGCAGTGAGACTCCAGATAAGGGAAAGTCCCGAAGCATGGCGTGATGAGTGTTTGGGCTTTGTTTATATTTTCAAACGCACATCAAGAAATCACATCCAGGGCACCAAGAAGCCAAAATCATACCTTCAGTATTTTTCCAGCTTTACTAAGCTTTCTTAATATTTATTCAAAGACATTATGAACTTACTCTTCTGATCTTTTAGTACTAATATGTGGGAAGCATTTGCTGAAACATCTTTAAACTTTTGTGCAGACTTTCCAGCTGGACCTTTTTGTGGGGCTATTTCTGCTCATGTTTTCCCGAAAGGAGTTGGTGAAATTCAGTAATTTTCCACTGTGGATTTAGTTGCAGAAACCGGTCTTGAATTTCTCCTGAAGCAAAATGTAAGATTGTCCCAAGTCATGCCTACAATGGTTCTCTAAAGTTTTCACCTTTTTGGCCTGTCCTTGTCTTTAATCTGCCGATTGTGTCCTTAAATCTGCCTTGTCTTTAAATCTGCCAGTGGCCTTCAGAGCTTAAAGATATTTTACTTTTGAAGCAGGGTGCCTGGTCGTGAGGTTTCCTGATAAGCTTCCTTGCCAGGACAGAGGGAGATGGCCCTGAAAACTGCCACATGTCACCACGGCCACAAAAGAGAGATGCCCCATGACCATCAAGGAGAGCTGTGCTGCTCTACAGGCAGAATCTGAACGTGCCTCCACCTTCAAAATTCACTTTTTCTTTGAAGATCATTTGGAGGCTCCTGTACTGATGGCGTGTTCCATTCCTCTCTCAAGACAGCTCCCTCAGTTATTAGGATGCCTAACAATTTAGGTTTCCAAAGGCAATTTTTCTGTGCTTAAGTTCCCCCTTTGGATTTGTCCAAATACCTAGCACAATGGCTAAAGGTAAGGAGAAAGGGAGATGTAAAATACCTAGGAAAATCCCTCTATATATTGATGTTGTCCATATGTAGCCACTTCTAATGTATTTCATCAGTTCAGGAGTTATAAAAAAAAAAAAAAAAAAAAAAAAAGGAAGCAGGAAGACAGGGTAGCAGGGTATGGATAAGTATGACCTGCTAAGGAGAAGCTTTAGATGGGTAACCACATGGCTTTGTGGACCACGAAATAATACCGGATCTGCCGTGGCAGGGATTCAGCGCGGCCCCATTACAATTAATGGCACCCTGCTTAGTTACAGACTTGAAGACCTGGGCACCCGCCAGCAGCCCGTTGATTAACACTGTTAACACCTTTTCTTTTCAGGCAGAACGGCTGAGCTGGTCAGGGAAAAGTGCATTCCCTCATTTCCCCAGTTCTTCTCTTTCTTGCTTCAGGCTGGGAGGTTGATTTCTGGCTCACTGAAGGGTTGACATTTTGGTGCTCTATCGTAGTAAAAGCCTCTTTTTTTTTTTTTTTTTTTAACTGGGTTAATATTCTGCAAGCTTAACTCAGTTTGCTAACAAAGGTCAAACGGACACGAGCTCGAGCGGCGGAGGTGGAGGTGGGGAGGGGGACACTGCCTCCTCTTGGCAGCAGAAGTTGCAAGGTCTGTTCAGCTCGTCTTTTCTAGCCGAGGACTAGTCGTGGTCCTGTAAGCTCTTACAAAATATTGGTGTGTGTGTGGCTTTTAGTTATTCAAGCTGGCTTTTAGCAGCACAGGATGCCAAGCCTTCGTTTCAGTAACGCAGTACGAGCCGCCTTCGACAGGGCAGGGCTGGGTTTGGTGTTTCAGGGCCAGTGCGTGCTTGCAGAGGGGTCCTGCTCTCGAGGGGCTCTGTCTTGTCCAGCAGCCCAGACCTCCAGGTGTCCGAGGACTCAGACGTCATCCAGCCTGCTGCTGCTTGTCTCTATGCTCACACCAAGCACCTTTTTCTCACTTAATAGTTTAAGCGCTCAGTGAACCGCTTCCTCCTCCATATTTATGAATGTGCATTTATGAATGTGAGGGGCAGGGGAGGGTGCTCTTTTGTTTTTACAGGCTCGGATGTTAATGCTCCTGTATACTCGTGCTAAGCATCTGAATTTCAGCGTGTAAATGAACTGATCTTAAGTGTCTGGCATCACCCACCATCCCACCACAGGAAAACTTTGTCATTCTTTGCTTCCCACTTCTACTCTATTGTTTAAGGCAGGTCTGCCCACCCTTTAATCATAACTTGTACTGTTCCCGCAGTCCTCCATCAACACAGTTCATTTCCTACTCTGTTAATAACCAACGTATAATTCACTCCATTGTCTTTCTTTCTTACATCTGATTTTTTGTGTGTGTTTCTAGTGTCCAATAAAAACTCAGGATGTGGGAGATAAAGTTTCTCTAAAGCAAAGCTACAGAATGCTTTCCTAAAGCATGTCAGGATGAGCTTGTCCTTGCCACTTTGGGACCACAGCACAGGACTGTTTTACCCCACCAAGAGAACCAGAATTAAAGGCATCTCCAGGCAAATTCGGTGCCAAAGCCCCCAGTTTGACAAAACCATTCAGATGACAAACCGTCTAATCCAACTCAACACTATTACTAACTCAACAGCCTTCACCCAGCTTTAAGCACTGGGAATCTCATTATGGCATTTCTTCATGAACACCATGAGAAACACCTCTGTTCAACACTGCCTGAGAGATGCTACGGTTATGCATTCATCCACAAAACTACACCAGTAACCTCTCAAAATTTGGAAATGTAGTTATTTAATAAGTAAGCTAAAACTAAACATATGTTGACTTTGGAAGTACATTTGCATCTGCTGGTATTATCAAGAATACACACACGCATAAACTTACCTGCTTCAGGTCTAGTTGGAAATCAAAGCAAATGGGCAGACATCTCCAAAAATCAGTTCTTATTCTAACTGTTGAACACCTGTGAAACAAAATGTAGTCTTTTGTTAACATATTAACTCAAGATGCTGAAAAAAAACAAAAACCACAATACTGAAACCAATTACCTGTTATCTGGGACCAGGAGAGGGGGTAACACACACTTGCAGATCAGAGAGGCGTGGCCCTGGGAACATTCTCACTTCTTTCCCAACCGTTCAGGGAGTTCTTCTGGAGTTTCAAGCCCTACACAGATGGAAAACCAGAAAATTACCTAGGATTTTCTTGATTCTTTCTCTCTCACAGTTCCCCTACAGAAACAAAGAAAGTCTTAGAGTTATGAAATTCTTTGCTTTCTCCCAAAGGGAAGAAACTGTCAGGGATAATAAGTGACCTTAATTTGCCTTGAACTGCATGGAGTTTCAATGTGTTTCTTGTCTGTTATTGTAAAACAAGAAAATAAAAGATCAAATACTGTTCTTTGTGTGATTTTTCTGGGTGTACCATGTAAATGCAGCTGCATTTTCCTCCATCAGAATGGGATCTGACCTATAAATTTGGTTTGCTATCCACATTCAAATAGCGATGGTCTTGTGGCACAGAAATTGAATGACAACTTTAATTTATTGTATGACTTTTTCTGATTCTTGGGACTTTTTTTTTTCACTGATCTGGTTGTTAGCTATGTGTTTGCATCTGTAACACAAAGCAGCCATAAATCTGATGTACTCAGCCAGTTAAACCAGATTTATAGTTACTCTTGTGCCAGCAAACAGGCCTGAAGCAACTAAATGCATCAGTGAATATAAGTTTCGATGCAGACTGGTCTTACTGTTCTTATAAAAAAAAGATTACACAAATACATTGTGAGATGCATTTAAAAATACTTAATAGGAATTTACAAAAGGAAAGTGACTCAATACTTATTAGTATTTTAGTAAAAATTAGAATCAGATGTACTAGTTTTGCTGATAAATACAGAAAAAATGCTGACAAGGAAAATAAAAAGACAAACCACATTTATTTATTTTAATTAGAACTTATATATTATGTTTTTAATCTAAATATAACCTTGGATAAAATTACTATCAATTTAGAGGAGCCAGATTTTCTCAACTAATCATTTAATGATATTTTGTTTTGAAAGTATTGAGTGTTCCTCATAACATCCTATATCAAGAAATAACTTCTTTTTAAAGATCCAGAAAGACCACTGTTCCACTGAGTTTAATTTCTTTGATAATAATTCTAGGCAGAAGAAAAAAAAAAAAAAAAAAAAAAGGAATTAGATGAGCTGAATTTTCTGAATACCTGCATGAGATAACCAGAGATAAATTGTATCCAAACAGAATTGCCTTTTGTTTGTCTGAATAATAAAGACTTAGGGTTTTCTTCACTTTCAGTCCTACTTCTGCTCCAAATTTGCTGCATAGCTTTGGCTGACTTGTCCCTATCTGCCTTCATTTCTTCTTCTGTAAAAGGGAATTAAAGGTATGCGTTATCAGGAGCACTGTAGTTATTTTCACATTTAACCAAATATTTGTAAAAGTGCTCAGAGACTTGTTGATTAGACTGCTACAAAAGGGTAAAAATAAAATGTCCTCTTTATATTTACCTGCAGCTAAGCAAGCTTTTATGGTCTGTTCCCGCATCAGGTAGAAGTACTTGATTTTTATCAACATTTGAACATTGTTTTAATTCCATGATAAACTGGGGAGATGAAGTCAGAAAACTGTAAATCGTGGATTGGTCACAAACAAAAGAATTGACCCAGCTCACTGGATCAGGCATGCTATAAGCAAGTGAAAATACAGTTCACCTTCATGTTCTTATATTCTCCAGCAAGCCAAATTTTGGGGGGAAAACCATATTTAATTGCAATTATGGGAAGTGATATTTACATATGCAAATGTAAGATTTTGGTTTCTGTTTCTGTAAATCTGAACCAGTATTCCTAGTAAGGGTATTTTTGCTGTTCCTTGAGTTTCAGGGAGTTCTGCTTACCATGAAAGCATCTATATGTTTTTCCATGAGTTTTTGCAGGATAACTTTATGGTCATGAGTAAAGACTTCCAGCAACATTTTACAGTTCATTCAAAAAAAAAAAAAAAAAAAACCACAACTGAAAAAACTGAAGTGCCTCAGTGAAACCCTGTTTGCAATATGGGTATATATTGGAGTGGAGAAAAAATTATGTTTTTGAAATTTTCTGTGTCAGTAATTACTATTCCACACCTCTGTATAAACATTATTAGTAAAAGAACATCATACATTCAGCTGTCTTACGACTTGCTACATTTTCCTCTTTAATGACTAGAATATGTTTAGATTTCTTTGTCTTACTTCATCGTTCTTGATTTAGGTCTGACTCTCTTCATTGGTTTATTCTTGTTCAGTTGCTGCATTAATTCCTTCAGAAAGAATTATGTTTGCTTGTCTGCTACCTGTGTAAAGAAGTCTTGTGTTTAAAGGTGCAAATGAAACCAAGCCAAAATACTTACCTTTAGAGAAAGCAGCATGAGGAAGCAGATCTTTTCTAATGAATAATGATAACCACAGCATTATTATTTTATTCTAAGAGGTGAAAGATTTATGCTTTAATTCTACCTTTACGTAATTGCCAACACTTCAGCACTAAGCAAGCATGTTTTTGAACAGGAAATTCCTATGCTGGTTTATCACTTACTTATCAAATTTTGTCTTACTGGTTTTATAGCACCTTTGGTATCAAATCCCAAACACATCAAAACATATCAAAACCTCATATGAAGCTAGAGGAAGCTAACTGGAAGTGTTTGTTTTCTGTGGGATTGGTTGGACATAGGTCATCAACTGCTCTACAGCCACCAGGTAAATAATTTTCAGAAAGTAATTTGAACTCATCTTGAGAAATGAGTACAGGCTGGCTAATACAGGTTTTTGCTGGTGATGGGCCTCTTTGCCCAAATATTTCTGTGGTAACAACAACAGTACTCATAAAACAAATACCAAACAAATACCAGCTATGGCTGGCATCTTCACTGTTGATTTATTTAAAACATTTCAAGTTATAGGTACCATGAAACACATTTAGACATTCCTGCATGGAGCCAGGAGTTGGACTCGGTGATCCCCTCGATAGGTCCCTTCCAACTCAGGATACTCTGTGATTCTAAAAAACATTGCATGTTCTCTGTAGAAAACAACATTATTGGGTAAGAAAACAGTGTCTCCCCAGACATCCAAAGCTAACAAAGCCCATGTTTTAGGTGGTAACTTTGTACCACCGTTGCTAATTATGACATTGGAAAAGTGGGGCTGATAAAGATTCTTCACAAAATCCTGATCATCTTCTTGTCTGTCTGCACATGCTTTGAGGAGAAAATAGAATAGATAGCACAGATGGAATCCATATAAGAAAAGTAGATTTACTGAGAGTTAATTTTATTAACAGGTTTTGTCTGTTCTCAGATTTTTTTCCACCTTTTCTTTTATCCACCAAGAAGCTAGGGAAGCAAAAGGAATGAAAAAATAGGTTACTCAGTTCGTTTCCCATGAAAAGTCCTGTATGGGACAATTTTCCATGTTCCCAAGCTTTGTTCTACCATTTTGCTTTTTCTCTTATGTTACACTAAATTTCTCCTTTTTTCCAGTCTTGTTCTATTATTCAAACAAATGCTTTCCACCTTTCTATATTGGTAGGCAGATTTCACTTTCCACATGATTCTGTTCACCTCTCTCTAATTGTGTTGATCTCTTGCTGCTGCTTTCCTAAAGCTTGTGTTGCTATTGATTGCACAGCCAGAAAACTGTTCAGAGATATGGGAACTTCAGTATCCAGAAATGCATGGAGCATTACAGGAATGTTACTTGAGGAGTAAAAAGGTTTTCTGTGAGACAAGATGCCTCCTGTATGTGGACTGCATTAATATTGCCACTTTTTTGCTGTTACATTGCTAATACCACAGATGACAAGTGTGCACCAGCTGGGTTGTAATTGTACTGGAAGGTTGTATTTCCATTTTGTGTTTTATTTCTTTTAAGTCTGTTTCTATAAAACTGTCCTCCCTCATTCAGATTTTGTGGGAGGCACATTGCAAATATCTATCAATAATTTAGGTGAGCATTTAGTCATTTTTATGTATTTTACTCTTTTATGCCTCTGTTTTTGTTACTCCTTTATGCCTCTGTTTTCGTTTAACTTCTCCCCATGCCTATGTACATGTTTCAGCTGTTAGCGTTACCTATACAAGAACTGAAAGCATTACCTTATTCTCTCTCTTTCTGTTGTTTCATCTTCAAGATGAAGCAATCCCATGCCCTGTTTCCAGGGAACTTAGTTCTACTGAACTACTCTGGCACAATAAAGAGGATTTTCACACCTTTGAAAAGAGCATGAATATTGCCAGATGCCAATTGCACAAAAACATGGAGTTAAACCTTCCTTAAACTGGGTGTGTGGAGACAGGAGAGAGAGTTGAATTTTGTTTGAATTTGTTGCGGGCTGCAGTTCATGGGTGTTCAAGAATAGCTCTGTGCATTTATGTCCTGCCACTTGCTGTGCTCTCCAGGCTTGTTCCTGAGGAGACTGGCTTATCAGGAGAGCACGACTGCAGAAGCTAGGAGGGTCAATCGGGCTGCAGTTCATGGGTGTTCAAGAATAGCTCTGTGCATTTATGTCCTGCCACTTGCTGTGCTCTCCAGGCTTGTTCCTGAGGAGACTGGCTTATCAGGAGAGCACGACTGCAGAAGCTAGGAGGGTCAATCGGTAACCAGTTGAAGGTTCAAACCTGGGGGACTGATTCAAAGGGTTGTGGATTGGGGCAGCACTATAATCTCTCCAAACCAGCAGGAACAACCAAGGTTGAACTCCTGACCACAGCAAAGACCATAGATGTTGGCAGCCTTTAGGAGAGCTAGACAATATGCAGTTTGTTTGTTTTTAATATTTTTAATTCCTTAAACTTTCTATGGTTTATAGAAGGGCATTTGAGCTGCACTGTCTCAGATGAACTGGGATGCTAAACACAGCATAGGAAGCCCTCCTGGGGCAGAGCAGGCCCCATATGGAGTATGCTGCTGTGAATGCATTATATGCTGAAATATGGCTAGGCAGTACATAGGTTAATGGTGCAAGTGTTTATTAATGGTGCAGTGTCTCTTGCTCACAGACTTGGAACACAGAGAGGACAGCAACCTCGCAAAGCTCTGAACAGGTCAGATGTACACCCCCAAATCAGTCTCTCCCTCCCAGGAGCAACAGTTTTCTGTTTTCAGCCAGGACATTTCCATATCCTGTTGTCCTGGGCACATTCAGTGTCCTAATGCAGGTTAGCAGTCCTGTGAAATGCCCCTGAAACTGGCTGTCCATTTTTGTAGATGCCATTATGCTCACAGCTGCATACCCAAAGCTAAAACCACAAAGGGAAAGACAGGTAGACTGTCATTCCTATTATGGGGTAACATCCCTAACACTGGCATCTTCTTCAGGGTGCTCTTGGAAGTGAGAGATGCCCTGATTGCCCTCCCATCACCTGAGTAAAAGGAAAGGGAGCAGAAAAAGAAAAGTCTAAAGAAAAAATTCTGTGTACCTCTCTCAGAGGTGCCTAAAAGATTGAACCTTCCTTAACAGCAGGAGCTGTGGACACATGCTTGGACACATGCTTGCAGGTTGGTTTAAACCCACAAGAAAGAAATCTCTTCAGTGAAACTTTCTGAAAAAGGTAGCTGTGATACACAAAGGATGAGAATCTCAGCCAGCCTCACAGTGAACGCGTTACATAGCACGAAATACCTCTCGTGGCTGTGCTTTGCAGGCCCCCAGACCAGTAGAGACAGGTGGCAAGTTATTGGTCTGCAGAACAAAAATGAAGGTTGAGGAACCTTGTTTTTCCTTTCCTTTCCTTTCCTTTCCTTTCCTTTCCTTTCCTTTCCTTTCCTTTCCTTTCCTTTCCTTTCCTTTCCTTTCCTTTCCTTTCCTTTCCTTTCCTTTCCTTTCCTTTCCTTTCCTTTCCTTTCCTTTCCTTTCCTTTCCTTTCCTTTCCTTTCCTTTCCTTTCCTTTCCTTTCCTTTCCTTTCCCTCTCTCTTTTTCCTTCCATTCAATTCTCCATAATAACATTGAAGTTTTTTTTTAGGTTACCATCTCCAAATTGCACAAATCAGAAGCTACCTTCTAAGCGTAGGTAACCACTGAAGGAACTGGAAGGAACGCTGTTACAGAGAGTGCTTCGAATACACCTTTGGCTATGTGTGAGACTATGATCTTCACAGCCTCTTATAAACAGCACATACTGTTCTCCTGCCAGTCTTGCTTTCCCTCAGGAGTACAGCAGTTGCAAATTACCTGAGTTGAAGCTATTTTCTAGTGCTATTCTGTATCAAAAACTTGACTTTCCTGCCTGGCTTTTGCATAAAGCTCACAAAAAGTCTCGTGACTGAGCCAACCAGGAACTGTCTAACATCCACAAGTACAGGATCAATGGGGACTTTTGATGGAACTATAAAACACACACTGAAAGAAAGATACACAAGCAGCACAATGTATACTAACTGCTGCTAAGGGCGGTAAGGCGCTGGCACAGGCTGCCCAGAGAAGCTGTGGGTGCCCCATCCCTGGAGGTGCTCAAGGCCAGGCTGGATGGGGCTTTGGGCAGCCTGGGCTGGGGGGAGGTGTCCCTGCCCATGGCAGGGGGGTGGAAACAGATCGTCTTTAAGGCCCCTTCCAGCACAAACCTTTCTATGATTCTTTGATTCTATGATTCATATCCTCCTAGGAAGTACCACAGGCCTTGATGGGATTTCTGCCCCCAGACTCTGCTAGGGATGTTTGCCCATAAGAATAATAGACCTATACAAGAGATTTCTTTTCAATGTGCCACAATGTATTCAGATCTATTCTGTCTTATGTTCGAAGGCTGGTGGATATGGCAGATCTGCAAAAAGCCCAACATAGCCACTGGAAGTGCTGTGGAAGAGTCAGCCAGACCCTAAGGCTGAAATCAAAAACTCTTCCCTACCCTCCCTCAAGTCTTGTGGTCCATGCAGACAGATTACTTATGTCATCTCGTAGGTGAGCATAAAACAACCTTGCCAAAAACCTCATGTGACCTACTAAAACTCCGTGTCCTGGAAAAGGAAACAGAGAGAACAACAGATCTCTGCCAAATCAAGATAGTTCTCCTGCCTGGTGCAGACAGAGCAGCCACTGTACTTGTGTGGTACCTTTGCTGATATTTCTGTTATCATATCCAGAAAATCTCTGAGCTAAGGTAAGATGTAGACTATGAAGCCCCTGAGGCTTTCTGACAAGTATTTTCAGACTTAGCTATGTTCAGTCTGAAGGTAAGTGCAGAGCCGGCATCCCTATGCATTCTTGGTCTTTCTTCACTGTCTTCAGGATTGTCAGTACCACATCCCAGTTTGATATTTACTCAGGCCTGTCTTAAGAAGATATTAAAATGCATATGGGAGGTCAAAGGAATTGTGATCTCTGTCTTTATGAAAAAAATACTGGGAAATTCTTCTCACAGCTGCTGTTTGATGTGCGTAGGTCTACAACTAAGTCTGGGATCAAGGTTTCTCATCCTTGTTCTTAGTATTTCTCTACCTATTTAAGTGATGTGATTATCTAGGGCAGTGTGAGTCCTAACCAGCTCCTGATGGCTGTTCTGTATTCACTGCAAACAAGGGCTTCAACCTGCTCAGGCATGCTATCAGCCAATGTTCTCCTGAAGGGATGATCAAGCACAGCCTGCTGTTTCTCAAAGTGGTTGCCTTGTTTCAAAGCCCAGTTCCTCATGATAAAGAGGCAGGTGTGTTCCTCTTTTTCCTTGTGGGCAATCATAGATGGTCCACCTTGTGCTGTGCTACCTTCCACAGCTGCAGTGACAGGCTCCATGAAGAATGCCACTACAAAAAAAAAAAATAAAAAATAATAATAATAAAAAAAAAATCTTTCAGAATCCTGAAGGAAAAATTCTGTGCTTCTCCAAACAAGAATAATCCTGACTGGTGGCAAGAAAAAAAAATGCTTTGGAAGAGAGAATCTGCCATTCTGGAAGAAGACTATCCAGAACGACCCCCAGGTTCACGATGAGGACTGAATATAAGAGGGAAGTAGATCAGACCTCTAAGTGAATCTTTAAACATACACAGCTGTATCTAAAGGTGTTGCGACTAGATCTGGAAGACATACCTGAGTGCTACCATTCTTGCTAAGGTAGTAACCCTTTCTGCTGTTGCTGACCTGACAGGGAAATGACCCTGAAGATTCACTGGCTCTGATCTCAGCTCACAGTAGGCTACTTGCACCTGTGACAAGCACCAGCAACCTGCTCCCCCATATCCCACCCTACAGCAGAGCACCAACAGCTTCCTATAAGAAGCAGTTGGAGTGGTCTTGGAGAAGACCCCTGCTCTTCAGAGCTGGGAGTGCTCTTCTATTCCCAGTCTCTTCAAGCTACTCCATTAGGGCGTACTCGGAGGACAGACGTTGTCCTGGGTTGCTGAATAAAAAGGATGTTTTCTTTTCTAGGAAGAACCTCGCTGACTCTGTGACACTGCCCGCATCAAATGTGCCCTCTGCTTGGCTCTGTCCCAGATCATTTGAAAACAAAGCAACATGAAAGGGTGAAACTAGGGAACAGGAGTCCCAACAGGATGGTTTGAGAGATGGAAGATAGAGAGTTCACTGCAAAAAGTCTTCCACATTCTCCAGAGACTGACTGATGGACAGATACCCTCTTGGGCAGGCAGACTGGCTCTGTCAGCCTTAAAGGGCAGGCAGCTGGAACAGGCTTTTCACATGAGGAGTGCATCAGCTGCAGAAAAAATAAGGGGGGAGATGTAGGAACAACCCTCATCCGACAAACTTTTAATTGAGTATTGCATAAAGCAGTCGGCTACAGGATGACTTGAAAGACTTGTTTCAATAGTGCTGTGTGGGAAACAAACAGAAAGACAGCTACTTTGTGTCACAAGATAGATTTATTTTTTTTTTTCTCCTGCCTGTTAGCAAGTCTAAAGCTAGCATGTGCTCCAGAAACTAGTGCAGGTCTTACCCATTCTGCTAAACATAAGTCAAGGTTGCTGGACACAGTTTTGTGCAGCTTTTCTGCAGATAACTTCACCTGAAGTGTGAGATGCTAGGACAACATGTACCACTCATGCCTGTGTATGTTTTTGGTTTGGAGGTTTTTAAGTGTCACACATCCCTTAGGAGAAACTAGAGGAATGCTGAGATCTGATGCTGTGTTTCACACACCAAATCCTGTTCATCCGCCACAACTGACTGTTTGTCACCTAAGTTGAAATGATACATGCATAAATATTTACTCCTAAAACATATTGCACCATAAGTAGTGTTCACTTCTTCCTAGAGGAAATTACAGGAGACATGCCTATGCTTTCCTGTGGAAGCCCAAGGCAAAGGAGCAGAGTGCATCAGTGCTGTTCTTTTTCTGCAGATTGAAGCAAAAGAGGAAAAGGATTGACCTAAGTGTATGCCTCCTGACTTGACCAGGAGCCTGTGGGCCCACGGGGTGTCCTGTGACCAGCACTGTCAACAATCTCAGCATCAAGGTCCGGCAGCTCTTCCAAGCCACTGGGAGACACTGGCCTGAAGAACTATGTAGAGCTAGTGGAATGGAACCTCCCCTGGATGATAAGAAAGTTAAAAAGTAGGCTACAAAGTGTTTTTTGTTTTTTGTTGTTGTTTGTTTGTTTGTTTGTTTAAGAAAATATAGGAATTTCTACATGCTTTGGGGCCTTAAGAACCATGCAAGCAGGTGGACTGAAAAGGGGTAACTTTTAAATCAAGAACTTCCTGCCTTGGGATAAGTAACATTATATTGTAATAATCACTAGCTGCAAGCTACAGCTCTTCCTTCACCCAAGAATCTGACATTATTTGCTGTTGTAAACCATTTTCCTGCACCCTTCCCTCTTCTTTCTCTGCCCATCCCAGTTCTTTTATTTAATAAAACAGGCTTCCCTCTTTTATTTATATTTTATTTATTTATTTAATATATCTTCCCTTCATGCCTTCTGTTTGTAAGCTGCTGCTTTCTTCCTTTTTTTTTTTTTTTTTTTTTTTTTCCCTTGAAGAAATCTACCATGAGAACTGAGACTTTGTCATTTTTATTTATTTTTTTTTTATTTGGTTCATTTTCTACCTCCTACAAGGGCAAAAGGGAGTTTGTCTTCAGATGGCTTGAGGCTTCTGCTGAGGTAGATGCTGGCAAGGTGCATAAAGAGAAATACTAAGGCTCGTCAAAATGTTAATGTCTGTAAGTAAAAAGTAAAATGAAAAAAAAAAAAAATCCAGCTTCTCACAGACTGCGCTGCAATCACAAAAAGTAATACTTTGAAAAGAAACTGCAATAGCCATCTCCTTTAAAGTCCAGTTTATTTCATTGTCATACACCAAGTAAGGTACTTCATTTTTAAAGGAATACAATGTACCTTCATCCTTAGCAAGGAAGGCTGACCTCACAGAGCCCAGCACGGACCCGTGGTTTATATCCACCTGTTTCCTGCTGCAGCTAATCTGATGGAACATCTTGCTTAAAAGCACAAGGCTGAGATTGCAAAGCAGCATTTTTGCCCTTGATTGCAACACAGGTGAAGTACAGTTAATACCTGTGACGTGGCTCTGGCTATCAGCTGGAAGAACTGAAATTTCCCAAAGCAAACAGGCCCTGAGCCGAGGGCCCCTTGCTGGGGGCACTGCCCCTGAGGTGTGCTGGATGCGGCCAGCCCTTGCTGCAGGGCAAGCTGTTTCTGTGGTGGGTGGGGAATGCAGAGGGCAATAAAGTGAGCCTGGAGACACCTTTGCTTTCTAACCCCATGCATTTTTCCCCCAGTGTAGATAAGATCCCAGACATTCCTGTGACTGGAGCTGCTAGACCTATTGAGCATGGTACTGTCACGGTGCTGCTCCACGCTACGTTAAGCTATGTGTATGTGGAAGACAGAAACTGTGTGGCCACTGTACTTCTTGTTATGAACATAAGCAAAAGTCCAAAGAGTCCTCAAACCAAAATCATTGCGGAAGGCACAAAGAATGACTGTGTGAGGGCATGATCCAAAGCAGAGCTGTACATTTAAGGTTTATATATATATATATATATATATATATATATATATATATATATATATATATATTTGTGGATGGAAGATGTTTGTGTATGTAAAGAAGCTTAATTAAAACCAGGAAAAAAAAAAAAAAGTCAAGCTATTTATGAAATCTAAGTATTCTTTTTTAAAAAAAAAAAATAGAAAAAAAAAAAAGCTTGGACAGCTGTTATGTGGAAAAATATAATTTGCTAAATTAAGAACTTCTATTTCATTAATCCTTTCCCACCTCCCCTTGTTTTCTGGCCAAAATTATTAAAATTGATTCAGCTCTAAGAAATTGGATTTTCAGAAAATCACATTTTTCCCTGTAATCCAAAACATAGTCAGGCAGCTGGGAGACAATTTTTTTTGATAAAATTTAGATTGCTCCTAAAAACTGAAATAAAAACCATGGGCTTTTCTCTGTTTTTTGTTTGTTTGTTTGTTTTTCTGTCTAAAATTTATTTTTTGATCGACCGAGTTGTCAATACCAAGATTTACCTGAGGTAAAAAAGGTTTTCGAAAAGGACTCAAAGGGAGTAGAAACTGAAAAGTTATTAAAAGAAAAAAAAAAAAAAAGTGAAGAAAAATGTTTTTGTTAAATTTGGAGAAGGAGAAAATGAGAGTGAAGGTTTGCATGTTTGACTCCTACATAGATAAATAAATAGATACATAGACAGATGTATGCCTTCAAAGAATAAAAGTATGTGGGTTTAGTGAAAAATGTGATGCTATTCTAGTTGTTCAATATTACCCAGTGAAAGAGCTTTCCTGCGTAAAGGTGAAAAAAGTTATGTATAGTTCTACTGTATATCTGGCTAAAGGTTGCCTTCCACTAAAGGAAATTGAAAAGATTAAAGTAATTGGTTTTGCCTCCACCTAACTGCTGACAATAAATAGACATTTATGATCACAGTAACGTCAAGAGGTGTGGATTTTCTTATTCATTACTTAGATTTACTTTCATTGTTACACACACCACTTATTGTTATTTGAAAATTTAACTGTATGTATAGAGAACAGTGTAAATTACCATTCCTGTTTCTGCAGTTTCTTGGTTTTGGCTATAAGCCCTTATATTATCAAGCAATATTTTTAATAAGATTAATACATTTACATTTTAAATGCATGCACATACTATTACATAGGTAAACTGAATGAATCACAAGAGTCAGAATAATCACAATTCTAGGCAATATTGGAAGGAGAGCTTGCTTTAGTTTATGGGTGTGGGAGAGAACAGTGAAATGGGATTGGGGGATATCAGTGGACATGGGGATGGCTTGTCCCACCTAAAAATCAGATTATGAGTTGCCACCCACTTGGATTTTTCCCCATGAAACTTAGTCAAATCTGTTAGTCATGTCATTAACTCCAAGTAAGAGAGAAGTGGTATAATCATGCAGTATTCTTTTTGGTTTAAAAGGAAGAATGAGGAAAATTTCCTTTGTTAACCTGATGCATTCTGTGCTGCAAAATACAGACTGCTATGCCTTGTCCCTTTACTATATAGTAACATACAACTCGTAAAGACTTACCAGATTGGATGGCATTACAAGCTTTTAAAAACATGTATCTAATAATACCGATGTATCCAGCTAAATGGAGTAAATTCATATTGTTAGGAACTGGATGAAATTAACCCCAGGTGTAACCAATTAAAGGCAGTGCAGTTACGCAAGGATTCAGCTGGATCATGACAGACATACATTTTTTTCAGTTCCTCACGATTACACTAGCTCAACATAGATCCAAGGGAATATATGGATGTTGCTTTAATAAAATTTCAAGGAATTGTAAAGTCAAAGGCGGTGTCAGGACAAATCAGGGGAAGGTGATATTAAGAGTCTTAGAAAAAAAAAAAAAGACATAAGCTAGAAATAACAGAAAATTAATAACCATAAAATTAATCTGGTATGTAATCAAAAATTGAATGGGAAAATCAGAAAACTTCTTCACTTTAAAATTAATTGAAGACAAAAAAGATCTATTATTGACTGTACGAACCTGCAGTGGGATGTTTGTGTAAAACAGTCTAAAGCTCTAAATATTTGTATAGTGCTCCCAATTCAAAGAGAGAGCAGGGAGGGGCTACCTGGGAGGTGTACAGAAGCACTGCTTGAGCACACAGGGATGGGGTTAGGAAAAACAAAGCTCAGCTGGAGGTGAACCCCGTAAAGGATGTGAAGGGCAACAAGAGATGTTTCTGTAAGTTCATCCACAGAAGAATGAGAGCTAAGAAAAACACAGGCCTGCTGTTCAGTGAGGCTGGGGACAGTGACTAAGGATAAAAAAGGCTGACATACTCAGTGCCCTTTTTCCGTTGTTTATCACTGATAAGGTTTGCCGTCAGGCCTCTGAGGTGCCTGAGCTTCCTGGCAGAGGCTGTGGGAGTGCATCCATACCCACTGTTGAGGCAGATGGAGTTAGCAGTGAGAGCTCCAGCTGATTAGCCATAGATAAGTCCATGGAAACAGATGGGAGGCATGCAGGGGACCTAGCTGATGCCACTGCAAAGCCACTCTCCATCGTTGGTCATGGTGGAGGTTCCCAATGACTGGAAAAATGCAAATGTCACACCCATCCTCAAAAAGGGCAAGAAGGAGGATGTGGGGAGCTAGAGGCTGGTCAGCCCTGCCTCAGTCCCTGGGAAACTGATAGAGGCATTTCCAAGCATAGGAAGGACAAGAAGTTGATTGGGAATATATGGATTTACCAAGGGCAAATTGTGCCCTTCCAGCCTGAATGCTTTCGATGGCGATATGACTGGCTCTGTGGATGAAGAGTGAGAAGTGGATGCTGTATTCATAGACTTAAGTAAGGCCTTTTAACTTGTTTTCTTCAATATCTTTATTGCAAAACTGATGAGATATGGACAAGATATGTGGATGGCAAGGCATGTGGGAAATTACCTGTGCTGCTAGCCTCAGAGGATTGTTTGTAATCAGTCGATGGTACAAAGTCCAACTGGTGACCAGTTACTAGCAGTGTTCCTCAGGGACCAATACTAGCACCAATTCAGTTTTATGCCTTTATTAATAACCTAAGAAACGGGATTTAAGGGCACTGGAAGTTTCTACTGGGAGAGCAATTGATATGATGGAGGGCAGGGCTGCCCTATTGAGAGGGACCTTGACAAGGGTTAGCTAGCCACTCAGCTCTCATAAGGCCACATCTTGAGTGCTGTGAGCAGTCTGGTACCCCCCTGTATAAGAAAGACACAGACTTATAGAAGGAGCAAGTCCACCAAAGGGCCATCAAGATGGTTGGGGCCTGGAGCGCAAGGACGTGTACAAGGAGAGACAAAGTGAGCTGGGACTGTTCAGGCTGGACAAGAGGCAGCTCAAGGGGAACTGTTTGAACTGACCTAATGAAAGATTGCAGAGAAGATGAAGCCAGGCCTTCCTCAGAAGTGCAGAGTGACAGGACAAGGTTGAAACATGGGAAAACCTGATCAAATACTAATAAAAAACTATCACCATGAGACTGGTCATACTCTATGTGCTGGTTTTACTCAGGTGGGCAGCCGAGCTTCACCACAACCGCTCTCTCACTCCCCCTCTCCTCAAAGAGGAAGGGGGAGAAAAAACAACACAGAGAACTCGAGGTTTGAGATGAGAAAGGTTTAATTAAAGGGAACGAGAATGGGGAGGAAAAACAGAAACAAAAGAAACAATAAGTCTGCGCGGAAGCACAGAGAGAGAGAAAAATTATTCTCTACTTCCCATCAGCGAGCGATGTTCGGCCATGTCCTGGGAAGCAGGGCCTCAAAACACGTAGTGGTTGTTCAGGAGGAACAGCCCCCTCCCCCACGAGAGCCCCCCCTGTTATTGCTGAATGTGACATCAGGTGTTATGGAATATCCCTTTGGTTGGTTTAGGTCAGCTGCCCCGGCAATGTCCCCTCCCCATCACTTGCCCATCCCCAGCCTGCTGGCTCCTGGGGGCTTGGAAGGAGTCCTGATGCTGTGCCAGCACTACGCAGCAATAGGCACAACACTGGAGTGATATCAGTGCTGTTCCAGCTACGAGTGCAGGGCACAGCACTGTGTGGGCTGCTGCAGGGAAAAAGTGACTCCAGCTTTTGACTCCAAGTGATTCCTATTTTTTTTTTCCTAAGGAATTGCCATAACAAGATAAAAGATATTGGCAGTTGAACATACAACTGAATGTTCTGAGTTGAAGGTGCCCTTTGGTGCCTCATAAAGCCAAAACTTTGAATAGTAATATTACCTTTGGGCTGTTGAGCTTCTAGGGTGTTATTATTTTATAATCTTATAATTAGTAGTTGCACAACTCTGTTCCGCTCTGGCATGCAGCCGAGACAATGTGCCCATCACGTGCTAGGCTGTGGCACTCACAGAGTTCAAGTTACACAGAACGAATTTTACATACAATAAGCATTTTAAACAAAGGGCTCATGGAAATAGTTACCAAAAGGAGATAATGCATTCGAGTGGACTGCAGAAATGTAAGCGGAAAACATGAAGCTGTATGTCTGGAGACATCCCTAGGCGTCTCTGTGTGTGCCACCATGAAGGTACTCCTTCATGGGGAGGTAGGACCTGAGCTTTCTTTTCTCCTCACCACTTGTCTTCATTTTAAGAGAAGACAAGGAAAAGGATGTAGATATAACTGGACTCTTCTGGATCCTGCAGGAATCAAAGGAAACACTGGCTCCAGGGGTGAAGATGTCCCTAAGGCAGACAACCTTCATACATATGGAATAATCTGATCACCATCCTGGCATAGGGAAGTCACCTTTCAGCCACAGCCATGGATCTGATGAGAGGGGGATTGAAGTCTTTTTCCTTGTCCATGTCCCAGCTTATGTTTCCCAACCTGTGGCCCATCTCACAGCACCTCTGCAGCTGGGCATGACCAAAGGCTCCAGGTAACACAGCCGAGAAGTACCAGGGCAGCTGGCAGCTGACAGGCTTCAATGAATTTGGGTACTTTGGCTCTACAAGGAGAATTGAACTTATTTTTTCTTGACTTCCTTCTCTCAGATGTTAAATGTCAGTAGACAGTAGCAGCCTGCTCAGTTTTGTGAGAATAAACACAAGTACGCCACTCAGACACCAAGATGGGGAGGCCAGATTATATTTTATACAAATAAATATCAGCTAGGTCTTCTAGTAAAGGAGAGGAAAAAGACAGACCAAAGAAATTTGGCTTTGTTTGGCTTGACAATGTACACAGCCATCACTATGTGCATGTTACACAAACCTGTGCTATGCTCTTTGCACAGCCCCAACACAGCCAATCTGCCAACAAGCAGTCATTGAGCATCAGCACCTCTCATCCAGAAATGCTCTACAGGCAATTATCTGTCTCAAGAGAATGGAATATCCATCAAGTATTGTTTTCCCCTGTACTCCAGTCTAAATCAACATGTGGGAGAATGGGTAAAAACAGCTTAGTGACATCTTGTCATAATTTATCATGTGTATTTGTACTGTTGGCAGCAGCCTTTTTGGATCTGCTCCACTGTTTTCCCGTTCCTTCTTCAGTGTTCAATTTTCTGGTCACAGCTGGGAGAACAAGTGGCATGGTTAACCATGTTTGAACCAGGATAATGAGTAAAACCTGCTGTCTTAAACAACAGGTTACCTATAAAAATAACTGCCAATATTAAATATAATAATAGATAAATATTAAAGGGGAGGGGGAAAAGAAAGCTATAACATTTCATAATACTATTCTTTTCCTCAGGTGAGTAAGGAGCCATATCCATTCATTTTGGAGACATAACCGTGTTGGGACCTACGTTTTCCCTATTTCTGTGACTTTGGAGAGCTCCTAGAGCTGAGGGAAGCACCTGGATTCTCCCCTTCGTTAATGGTTAATGGAATTAAATCCCAGATGAGGTGATAAATCCTGCTTCCTCTTTCAACCTACGCAGCCTCTTCTCTCCCCCTTCTCCCCTTTCCCAGTAGCAGTAATCAGAGAAGACGGTTAATTGGGGATTTACATTTCTCCACTGCCCCACTTCCCCTGCCCCTCCCACACATCACCTTGCACCTGCATTTGAGATTTCTCCAGATTTGAACAAAAGGAAGGGTCTTCACTGAGAACAATGAGGGTGCTGCGCATATAAATAACGGCACGTCAGGTTGTGGTGTTTCTGTGGCTGGTTTTGTGCTTTTTCTGGCTGTAGGCCTAGTTTGCCTGGCTTTCTGAGTGAATAGGATTGGATAGGAAGGAGAATCCCACCTTTTCATTCAGAAAAGCTGAGAGAATCTTCTATGTGACAAATCTGTCTAATTTCCTTCTGTGACTGGGGAACAGCCTTTGTGGAGAGAAGGTAGACAGAGATAGACAGACAAGGGTGACTTGGTTCCAAATACAGATGTCTAAATTTAGGTTTCTGCCATGTAGATGACCTTGTGTGAGCAAAGTTTCTACATTAGCATGAGATGAATTGCCTTCCAGCCACTGCTGATTATACAGTGGAGTCGTAGTCAGTAACATGAGCTTAAAATACCTGAATTTGGGGCTGATTCCCCCTTTTTGGCATTTTAAAATAAGTAATGGTTTTGAATTCAGTTTTCAATAATACAATTTTCTTCATTTTTAAAGATAACATTCTGTTTTAGGGTTACAGAGACAGAGCATTGATTTTTGGTGACAGATTCATTTCATGTTTGCGTAATAATTTTTTGGATTACATTTCTGTAAGTAAGCTAGTGAAATATTTTGATCTTGATAAAACTACTACAGCAGGCAGGATTGAAAACTGGCTTGGACAGCCAATCCTTGAGAGCAGTTTTCAGTGTTTTGCACAGGTAGTGTCATTGAATTTCTTTGAGGTAACTTCTGGGGAAATTATGATTTCTAGCAACCACTCCTGAATTATGTCTATGTATGTATTGTCGGCATGACTTTACAGTTTCACATCTGAAATAGGTTCATTTTTATTTGTCTGGTGTATACATCCCGAGAGTAACCTGCAGACTAAAGAGGCTTCAAGCAACAATTGGTCCCTTGAAAGCACACAAATTAAATAAATGTTTATAAACCCCAAATGATGTCACTGTAGCAGGTAAATGACAGCAGAACAATGGGCATGGCTACACTCCTTTAAGCTGCAGCAATGTTCCCTAGCAACTACTGAGGAGCTGAGCAGCCTTCGGAGGTATCGTGAGTGCCAACAGGCCATTATCTGACAAATGATTGAGAAATGATCTTAATCCCGTATTTCACAGAGGAGATATTGTAAATCAATTGCCTGTTGGTAATTTACAGATACCACTTTCTCCCTTTGGGTAAGCTATTAGGTAAGAATTCCTCTGGGTAATAATTATGTTGTTATTTCATTTTTTATTTGTGTTAGTATTAATCATATACATTTTATAATTTAAGGTATTTGAGTTCCAGGGGAATAGCATTAGGTAGCTGCTATGCTGTAAGAAAAAGTACACTGAGTTGAAGTTTAACATTAATCTAAACTGATCTAATGGCTTCTAAAAACTCAACCACCAATTGCTTCCTTGGCTTGGGACTGCCTTTTGAAGTACGTGGTTAGGCATAAGGCAATATGTAGGAAGAGGAAGAGCAAGGGCTTTATCTAAGCAGCCCAGCTATTTATTAAATCAGCTAATCGTGCCATACCAACCTAATTAATAATTATTGGTGCAAGGAATGTCATTTAATAGGCTACGTAGATACCAAATGCTCCCAATAGTTGATGGAAAGCCATTCTCTGCCCTTCTGTTTTGCCTGACCACGACAAGGAGCCTCATCTTCACTGTACTCTCTGCCACTGAGCTACTCTATAAACCTGAGCAAGTCTCTTTATTATTTTGTAACACGAAGTTTTTCGTGCCCTACACTTAATTACATTGTAGGGGGTTGTGAAGTGCTCTGTGGACACATCTGGAAATAGACAGGCAAAATATCCCCAACTTTTAACATCCAGCTCCACAAAGAATGGCCTAAATCAGCCGTTTCTCTGAAAACCTGTGCCTCATCAAGACATTTAGCAGTGATTTTGGACAGTTACTGAAATGAGCTTCAGGCCCTGTGTACACAGGTACGTGAAGATTCAGATTAAGGCCTCCTCTCCAGCCTATGGTGAAGCCCTGACATACAGCCTCAGCCTGTACACCTCCAGTCATCTACGTGATCCTTCTTCAGCCATGGCCCCTGTTAATCCAGCCCATAGTCTGTTGCATGAAATGCTAGCTGCATGTAAGCATTCTCCTTATTTTGTATTCCAGTTACCTATTATTTTGGGGAAGAGTTGTCAGTATTTTTTTCATTATTTGTGTAACTGGGAGATACTGGATAATCAGGCTGGCAGAATTAAAGATCCACAGCCTGAATCAAACTGGGAAAGAATAATGTTCCCCACATGATTAGTCACAACTTTTATATAACCACTATTGGGAATTCCACAACTGCTTCTCAGCTTACTGCACTGAATATGAACTCTATCTAAATGGGCTTTTTCAAAAAGAAATGCCCCTGGATATGTACATAACTTTACTTCTACCCTGGCAAACACTGCTTTCAGTTAGTTTAGACAAAGGGGCTTTCCATTGACCTAATCCATCCCCTCCCCAGGTAAGCACATAAAATATTTGTTAGATTTATCATATGCTAGAGACTGGCATCTGCCTTTATCCTAAAGCAGGAATTGTCATCCTTGCCATTTGTCATGTTGTCATAAAGAAAGAAATTACCATTCTATGGTAGGTCAAAGGATTTGTGGCAACTTGTTTGGGAGAAGTAAGAGAAAGGGGCTAGAGAGTAAGATAAGAGTGATATATGTACAAAATAACTCTAATGCACAGGGGCCAAATCATTCTAATTTAAAATTTCAGGTTTAAAAAAAAAAAAAAAAAAAAAAAAAAAGTGCAGAAATCTTGGGCTGCAGCAACATGTTGCCTTTGGCGGGCAAGTTCTGCTTGAGGACTCTTTTCCTGTCCTTGGCTGCTCTCTCCCCTACCACAGCACTTGCTGCCTATGGAGAAATGTCACTGTGGCCCTGCTGTAAAACAGATTTTTTTTTTTTTTAATTATACTGGGAGTACAAGCAGTGACGTGTGGAACTGGGAACCAACATGTTTTGTAACACTGCCCTCATCTGACTAAAATCTGGTCTTCTGATGTCTTAAACTGTAAAGTACACTTTGCCTCAGAATTAAATAACTTATGTCCTATGTATTGCAATTCCACAAGCATTGCAGGGTGAGTAGGAGAGACTGAGGAATTAGAAACTAAGCGATGTGAAGCATTAGTGATGGTAGAGAGAGGCAGAAAGGCAAGTAACATTTTTTTTTCCTGGAGGGCAGGAGAAACGTTCAAGGGGAACAAAGTTATGTATGAGGTGGTTGTGCGGAGAAGCAGCAGGTAAATCAAAAGGGAGATGCAATAAAGGAGAGAGGAACTGGAAAAAGATGTGTAGACATAACAGGGCAGCTGTGAAGCATGCAGAGAACATAGAAGACTAGAACAAGAAACCGCAATGATTTCATCTTGACAAGGTCTGGAACAGAGGAATTAAGCCATTGCCCACAGCTGTGATTTATAAACAAGGGTGCTATTTGACCTATAAGTGCTGAAAGGTTACAGACCTTACAGACTTTATCAAGCATAACTGACCATATACTTTAGATAGAAAAGAATCAAACTTCTGTAAGTCTTACTGACTGGTGTGGTTGTTTGCAGTCTGCTATTTTGGGTTCATCACTTCTCATTATGTCTCTCCATTCTTGCACCATGAGAGACCCTTCACAGCAGCAGTGACGCCGCAGACAGGTTTTATCTCCACGTGCTAATTTGGACAACCATGAAAGCTGTCTTGACTTGTTCCCCTGCAGCGAAAGACCCACCCTGGTCACTGCAGAAGAACTGAATGACCACGCAGCAACAACCCCCTGCTCATGCTTGTGGCCCACCCTAACATGCAGCTGAAAGCCTTCTCTTGTGCAGAGCCAGAGCTCTACAGCTCCACCACATGGGGAAGTAGCCTGCAGCTGTCATTTTTATGAGTTTCCTGGTTCTTTGTAGGTCCTTTTCCAGCGAGGCCGCCAGGGGGTGCCGCCGGCCCGGCGGTGGGGCGGGAGCAGGGCCTGGCACTGGGCCTGGAGCTGGGCCTGGCGCTGTCACCGTGGGGCCCAGAGCTCGTCCAGGGCCCCAGAGACCAAAACCATCGTCATTGTGAAGGTAAATCCTATCCGCTCCGGGATAATCTTTTATTAAATTAAATTAAAATTGCTCTTTTTACACAGAACTGGAGGTTCTCCTGAATTTTGAGTGGTGCTTGGTGCAGACCCTGAGCTTCAAGAAGGGTCCCCTTGCCCTTGCCTAGATTTCAGGGCTGCCCAAGGGCTTTGCAGAGCTCGTACTGTGTCTGTCACGCAGAGTGCGAAGGAGACATTTCAGCAAACTGTGGCTTCCAGGCACACACAGCTTTCCAGGGGCTCCAGTGCTGTCGGGTCAGGGCAGTCCTATCAGGGCAACTGCAGCAAACAATGGTCTGGACTCTGGCTTCTTTCATTGCCTTTTTTTTTTTTTTGTTTTTTCCTTAAAACTGCATAGATTGGAGAAGAAAACAAGCAAACAAACAAACAAACAAAAATTGCATCAAGGATTGTGGGAATGTGGATGTCGCATGCTTTCCACATACCTTTGTGATATGTCTGGCATTCACACACTAGTAAGTGGCTGCTTAACAAGGAAATTGAATACCAAAAGCACACCTTCCCCCCTCCAAGTAAATGCAACGCTGCAGTTTTAATTGCACCTCAGTCGGGAAGCTCTTGGATGAGAATTCGCCTTGACCGAGTCTCCCTTTGAGAGCCTAATTCTGATCAGATCATCTTTGCCTTTGTTCTCTCCTGTATTGTACATTGGAGTCATGCATTGCATTGCATTGCTACAGAGCTGAAGGGCTCATGTCATATGGTGTTTTTCAAATGTGCCACTTCAGTGGATGTTGTTAAATAAATACATAAATAAATAAAATTCCAAACTCCTTAGTGGCCACTCTGCTATGTCTAGACCAGTCTGCAGCCTTACTCTCTCCACCTAGTCCTGTTTGTCCACTTTCTCACCTGGGATATCACTGCCTGAATTCTTGGCTGCAAACTTCAAGTCCTCTCTGGCCAGGTATGTTTTTGCAGTGTTCATTTATATGGTGCCTTTTGTAATGGTGTTCTCACCTGAAGAAGTGCCCTTCCAGGGCAGCAATAAATAAATTCTTTGAAAGACTCCATCAGAGGAGGTAATTGGAGCGATGCATTTGTGTGAGATCTTGCATGGTTGTAATGAAGCAAAGACACGTGCAAGGAACTGGTGATTTTTAAGCATTTTGCTAGCCAAGACACTAGCTGTCCTGTAGGAACAGGAAAGCTATTGTTGAACTGAATCCTTCTGTCTTCCTCTGGTGCCAGTACTCCACAAAGCATGCCTTTTGTGTCTTTAATGCTATTCAGCTTAGCGAAAGGTACAGTCTGGGACCAGTCAGAGAACATAATTAAAGAACACTCAGCTTCCATCCCTCATATAAAGGTAATGTATTTGTATTTCAGTTAAGTCAGCCTGCAGTTTTTGTAAAGTGTCTGATGTTCTCTTAGTGCTGTGAAAACAATAGCAAAACCAAAACAGAATTAAATTTCAATTAATCTGAGACATTCATAACAGGGATTAGAACAATAAACAGGTTTTATAATTATCCTTCCTCCTTGCGTATGAGATTTTGACCTCTTTATACTAATCTGATTTTATTTGTCATCTTAACTGTAAAATTCAGCGTTAGTAGTCCCAGACAGTCAAAACTGACTCAAGCTTCATTCTTCAGCCCTATTCCTTCCAGGTGGAAAAAGAAGGTAAAAGTAATTTAAAATAAATAAATAAATAAATAAATAAATAAATAACACTTTAGACTAAGGTTGGGTTTCCTGTTTCTAATCAGGAAAATTCTTTTTTGTTTGTTTGTTTGTTTTGTTTCTTTTTTTTTTTTTTTAACCTTTAGATCTTTTTTTCTTTTTCAAACTTTTTCTTAGCATTTCTGAGGTCTGGAAACATTTTTTTGAAATGAAACTTGAGATTCCTGCATAATTGGTTGCCTTTGGGAACTGAGATTTTAATTAAAAAAGAAAAAAAAAAAAAAAGTGGGACAGTTGTGATAAAATCATAAGAATTGGCAACACATTTAAATTTCTAAGCCAGGTAGGGAAGCATTGCGAAGGCGAAGAAAACAGCCTCAATGTCAGGAGACTTTCCCGATGATGAAACCCTGTGGGATTATGGCATGGCTGGCCACAGTGCCTGCAGGGCGCAGAGGGGCGATTATAGGTCGCCTGTACCCACTGCAAGTGCAGGAAAGTGAGATCTTTAGCCAAAAAGACTGCCTTGTATCATGGCCTTCATTAGGATAATCCTCTCATCCCAGCAACTCCTTATTTGTTGATAATCTTGCCTTATCATGGTACACATCTGAAGTGCATGCACATTTGGGGGCAAGGGTAGTGCTGACAGTAACTCTGCCCCGTGCCCAGCAGCTGCCTAGAGAGAATCCAGGAGGCACCGGGCAAAAGTCAAGCCCGTGTCTGAGTGTTTATTGGGCTGTATTGTTTACACAGTGAATCATGGCTTACTCAGAACAAGGGACAGGGCAAAGCCTTGCTACCTTTCCCAGGGAACCACAGCACCTAACACCAAGAGTGGCAGAGAAGCCCTAATCTTCCAAGGGAGAGGGATGGTAAAAGTTCCTCTATCAGAGATAGTTTAGATAACACCGAACAAAGTATTAGAGAGCCATTGGCTATACTGCACCTGAAAGGGAGATAACCCAGCAGATGTCTGGTTCTGCACTGTAGTATAATTACAGGTGAGCTTTGAAGTCATTGGGAATCAGCTGACTGTGTTCTGGGAAGCTGTGAAGAAAAGCAGTGGTGTGTTGCTGCTGTGACTGTTTCAGCACAAAAGCACACATCTCATGAACAGGCATGTCTCGCCCGAGAAGCAGCATTGTGCTAGTGTTCACAGTGCTCAGCAGTGCTGAGAGGTTTTAATTCATGCTCTCATGAGCTCACCTTACCTCTGCTTTTCCTACCCAAGTTGTGAATTTCATAGCTTATTATTCCAAATGGACGACTGGAGAGTGTTGTTTTCCTGGCACGAACTGCTCACTTGGTAACATGATATGATTCTCTCAATAGGAATTGAAAAATTGGGGTAACAATGGAGCCTGTATCTTGCTCTTATCAGTACCCGATAATGGAAATTCATTCAGTAAGACAGTGCCAAACACAGCGTGGGTAGAAAGGAAATCTGGTTCAGAAAGGCTGACCTAGCACCTAAGTGAATGGAAAATGCGTCATCCTTCAGCTCCCCGAAGGAGCCGTGTCCTTATCTAGTGCTTGCCTTGTATTCGGGGACATGACCCTGCTTTTTAGCCACAGGGCTTCAGCGAACAAGCCATTGTGGTGCTTCATCCATTCTCCTCATTCTCTTCCTCACGCTGCTGTGCTCACGATGGCCCTTGTACCCTCCATGTACTCGGCACTTACTTAACTCAAAATAAAGGCAGGTTGATTTCACACACTAAGAAAGTAACAGTACTGTCTCGTACCAGTGAATTCTCCTGCACGTTGGGGTGAATTCACCCAGATGGAGACAAAACAGTGGTCCAGCTATCGGTTTCCCTTGGTTTTCTTACTAGGAAGAGATCCTAAATTATCCTGTTTTTTCCGCTGTGAAGTCTGTCGTTAGAGTATATTAGAGCTGCTTCTTCCACCCTGGCTGCTCTGACCCATCTCAGGCTGGTGCTTGCTTCTCCTGGGGGCTGCTGGCTTTGCATTGCCATGGGAGAGAAAGGAGGAGAAATCACCTTCCCCAGTCTATCCACTCATAAACTGAAGTGTGTTTCGGGTTTAGGTTTGATTGGGAGGGGTGGGAAGAAGTTCTGCTGTCTCTATTTGCCTCTATTTTACTTTGAAGCCATCAAACATCTTTGTTGCCTGGCTTCACCTGCCTCTCAAACATGGGAACCAGCAGGGAGAATATGATGAAACAGGTATTTAAGGCAATTAAGGGGCAGGCTGGAGCACAGGCTGAGTTATCAATCATTGCATGATCTATCTGGTGAGGTGAAAGAACAGTGCGGGTACTCAGAGCACATCCATCAGGTATTGAAGAGGGGGTGTTTGGGGATTTTTTTTTTTTTAATTAAATCTGCAGTGAAGTAGATAAAGTTTGTTAGTTTAGCTGCTCATTTCTGATGGTTTCAGATAATACCTTAAATCGATACTCTGAAGGAGCTGAGAACAGGCAATCATTTTTCCAGAACACTGATCTAACAAAAGCTCAGCTTCAGAACTAAAGCAGAAGATGGACTAAGAGTCATGAGGTGACACACAGCATTTAACTTCGGCTTTCAAAATAATTTTTCATAGAACTGCAGTAAAACAAAACAAAAATGCTCATCTCAAAGAAATCCGAAGGTGCTTCAGCCCACAAAAAAGTTCTGTTGAGAATCATATTGCATCCTAAAATGCTTTCATCTTGTCATTCCTGCCACAGAAAACAGAAACTGTGGATGGATTTTACAGCATCCTCTTTAAAATCTCACCAAACTGCATCTACATCAATAACCTACTTGAGCGCAGTATGTTAGTGATTCAACCATAAAAGTCTCATTCAAGTATTTATTTTATTTGTTTTACTGTCAACAGAATAATATTCTAGCCATTAAAAATGGATAAAAAATAAAAGTTCTGCCCACCCACAACTTTAATTACTGTTTCCCATCCTGTGTTTTGCTAATTTGAGGCGATGGGCCCCTACTAACCAGTAGAGCTGATGAGCTTGCTAGTCCTGCTCGACTCTGCTGATGGGCTTAGGTCCATAAAACACTTTCAAAATATGACAGTGGCCTGCTGACCTAGGTGAGAAACACCGTTCTCATCAAAGAAGTGGAAAGAAAATGAAAATGAAACAGCGTGTGGTGGAATGTCCAAGCTTAGCAAACATTTGGGAAAGTACTCTGGGATTTTTCTATAGCATCAGTAACTACATTAAATAAAAAATAAAAATAAAAATAAAAGTATGTGTTGGGGGGTTTGCTTGTTTGTTTTAAAGGGGATAATGGTATTAATATTTCTTTATAAATCAGTCTCTGGCAGAAATGAGTTGTTTTTTTTTTTTTTTGTGGTGTTGGTGCCTAAGCAAAACCCCACTAGGTGTCCTCAGTCAGTAATCTGACCTGAGAAGTTGCAGTTTCCCATAGGAGAGTTGTAGTCCTGAGGTGTGGGAAACAAAGCCGGAGCACCCTGTTGCGGTTTGGAAGGCTGCGGGCTTCCTCCTCCTCCTCCACATGCCCGTGGAACAGCCCTGAAAGTCGGTTCTGGCCCCGAGAGCATACCTGTGTCAAAAGCAAAGCACTCATCACTGTTTCCATGCTACAGTGAGACATCTTTAAATGTATGAGAGTAAACATGTCCTCTGAATACATTTTGACATACCCTGTTAAATGCATTGTCTGCCTGCGAGCACAGGGATCACTCTGTGCATCTTAAAAGCCAGAAGAAGGATTAGCTTTGAAGCATTTCAAGCTTGGCACATAAGCAGCTCTGTTCTGGCCAAGGAACTGGAACAACCCAGGAACTTCAGTATTTCTCAGGATTATTTTGAAAATATCCAAGCACAAGCATATATAGCCAAATTCTACCTGAACTTGCAAACCTCTGGAGTCTACGAAGCTTGTCTGGAAACCAGGAGACTTTCTTCTGATTCTTTTGGGACTTTTTTGTTGTTGTTGTAAGGTGGGTCAGGAACACCCCAAGCGCTGCTTTCCTACTGCTTTCTCTGGGCTCCCCCTTTGCTTTGCTGGAGGTTGGATATCACTCGGTCATCTGCCATGAAAAGCTGAGCTGAGGGTTTACTTCTGCTGTTGGGCAGCACCCCAGGTGTGTCTCTGCTTCACCAAACTAGCTTCATCCTCTTTGTTGTCTTTTTGGTTCTGTTGGTAGCAGAGGTTGAAAGTTTCTGTAGAAAACAAAGATTTTTGAAATCTTTCAGTAAGAAAATTAGCGTGTTGGAAAGGGCTGTGGTTTAAAGTGCCCAAAAAGCATATTTAGCCTTACCAAAAATAAATAAATAAATAGATTAAAAAAAAAAAAAAAAAAAAAAAAAAAAAAAAAAAAACCACCACTGGTTGCTTTCTGTGTAGCTCCAGCAGGCTTGTGATAGTGTTTTGTAAAGACTTTGAAAGCAGCCAAAATCTGGGCTGAATCTCTGCGAGGGGAACGGTGACCTTGCGCCAGAGCTTGGAACTGCACATCCGTGCTGAGTGTCGGCTCTGGCCTGCTACACACTGATGCCAAGTGGTTTGGGATTTTAGATTTTAAAAGAAGGAAAAATTATTAAAGCTGATCAAGTCACAAAAACCCTAGGTATCTATCCCAGTGCTGTATTTGTTTTTTTTTTTTAATACTGCATACTGATTCTGAAGCATAACAGGAAACAATCTGATTTGAATGTTTCATTAAGCTTTTTAATAAGCCTGAGCAACAGCTCTCCATTTTTGCCGTTTCAAAATCCTGAAACCATTCGGCACTTTTAGAAGGAAATTGTTCTTCATGGGCAGGCTGCTCTTCAAAATACGTACTAGCAGAAAAGAGATTATTAAGCAAGCTGAAGGCTCACGAGACTTGCAAATTGACAACTTGAGAGGAGAAAGTTCCCCGTATAGCCACAGGGCAAACAAAGCCCGGGCAGAAGAAATACAGGCCCTGACAAAGTGCTGCAACGTTGGCCCCGGGTTGCTCCGTTTCCGGCTTGGTTGATCTCCTGGCCTCCTCTCCCGAAGGCTGGAGCTGCCTCTCTGTCTCCTTGTTTCGAGTCCTTCAGGGCACGTCTGTTGCCCCGAAGCCTCCTCTGGGCAATCTTTTCCCTCTTCCAAGTGCCGAGGTTCTTAATGCAGCTCTGGAGCAACCAGCAGCTCTGGCGCCTTGGTGCTTATCTTGCCTTGAAAGATGAGGCCGGCCCTCCCCTGAGCAGTCCCATGGATTCACCGAAGGATATCAGCCCATCCCTGGGGGGCATCAAAGAGGGGAGCTCGACCCTTTCGGCAAAGAAGACCTCCTGTCCTAAAAGGCACGAATCGGCGTGACTCATCGTAGCTTTTGAGTGGCGTGCTTCCTGACCCAACACATCTTCCAGTGCCTTTCTCATCTCATTCTGCTCTTAGTCATAAAGTTTTATAAGCGCTTTTCTTCCTGGCCTTTTTACCCTAGCTCAACGCTGTTAAGCAGCCCTTTGTTCCCTTTAGTCATCCACCCACAGCTTTCCCAGTTTTATTAGAGTCAAAATGAACGTTCCCACTTCTCTAGGCCATTCGGTACTTATTGATTCACCCAACTGCTAATCAGCCTTTTCTTATTCCCAGTGTGGGACTGCGAATTAGCCGAAATTTAAATAGAATCCTGCAGATTAGGATGTCTGCAGAAGCAGATCTTCTTTTGTATGGCACAGGAGATAAGCTCTAGGTTTCCAAATTCTCCAACAATCTTTCCAGCATGATTAGCACTCTAGGGAGTGTTCCTGTTATCCAGAAAGGCTTTAATTGTGCCCTTGGGGTGTTGCGAGATGTTGGGAGGGGAGCCGGCTGCGTTAGGGAAAAGATAAATCATTTATCACATTTTTGGATGTTTTGAAAGTCCCCGGCAAGCATCAGGCTGGAGCAGAAAGCTCGGCAGCGACTGCTGCTGGGAGGCAGGCAGCTCCATCACGGCCCACATCTGATGGCAGTGCCAGAGGAGGCTGGCACCTCACCCACCTCCTCCTCTGCCCAGGCACTCACCCCTTGGGAAGACAATGTGGTGTCTGCTTTGGTCGTGCTCCCTCAGTCACAGTGCTGGGGGGTCCCAGCCCCGAGACCCCTCTGGGGCAGTAGATCTATGTGTAGCCTCATCATAGGAATGTCTAGCTCAAAGGTCAGCTCTTCGTTTTGTCTCTCCCTGTAGAAGAATCCCTGCTGTCAAGAAGAAGCTTGCATAGAGGGAGCAAGGATATAATTTCTCCCTAGGCTTTAATTAGTGTTTTTTTGTTGTTGTTTGTTTTGTTTTGTTTTAATGGTTTCTTCACAAGCTAGCCCTTTAGGTTGCTACTACTTCTGATTTGCCTGACTCTACTCTCCTCCTCTCTCCATCCATGCCCTGGCCCTCCCATTTCCATCTTTGTGTCCTCCCTTCCTCCGACTTTGCAGTTCCCTCCTTGCAGTTTCCTACCTCTTCTTGGTCTGTACACCTGCCACAGCCTCTGCTTAACCTACTGACAGGATCCTCTGTTGGAGAACTAATGCTGACACTGAACTGTCATCGCTGCTACTCTGCCGTGCCGAGGTTACTGTGAGATGGCCAAGAGAGGTCTGGTTGCTGAGTCACTGTTTGGAGAGCTGTGCAAGCTTGGGCCTGTGGGACTATCTCCTCTTCATTCTTTTTTTTTGGCAGACCTCACCTGCAACAATGAGGGCTAAAGCTGTGTCCATTAAAAAAACAAACAAAAAAAAAAAAAACACCGAGCTCTGCTGCCTTTCTGTCTTCCTGCCCAAGTTTGGTGGAGCTTCTCTTCAGCTGTCGTGAAGAGCAGACTGGGTCTGCACTCAGTAGTAGCACTGAGGCTGTTAGACGTCCAACCAAGTCCTAACATCCACGTAAAGGATCTACGTTTCCATAAAGTTTGGGGTTGCTTGCATGCTGGGGTGATTCTAGAGGGCCAGTCGCAGATTTAGATATGCAAAGCGGGGAGCGTGTGCAAGAAGCCGATTGTGCTTCTTTTGAGGATATTACCAATATAGTCTTTAACTAAATTATTTAAGCAAACGGTGCACTCGAGTCAACTGCCGTGGGAGTCAGCAGCAAGATCAGGCTCTGCAAAGACAAACATGATGGTTAAATAATGCCAGATGTTGTATGTGACCAATAGGCTTCTCGTAAAAAGAGAGAGCGGAAAGTGGGCCAGATGCGTGTTAGGTAAGCAGAGGAGGAGGTGACTGCCCACAGGCTGACTCCTAGTTGCCCTCCCTTGCCTTCCCTCTGCACACCCCAAAAGTCAAGGTGTCCTCTGCCCTGCTGCCTGCCGTGGGGTGGGTGGAGGAGGAAGGAAGGAGAGCAAGAGCTTCAAATTCTGGTAGCAGCAAGTTGCTGAGCCCTGATGTGAGCTCTTGCCTTGGAGCAGGGCAGGGAGCACGAGCACGAGTCGCTCTGGGGCAGAGTAGAGGCGGTGGTCACCCTGCAGTGGTGGCAGGGATGGAGCTGAGACAAATCTGGGCCATGACCCTGAGCTGCACAGAAAGCCCAGAAAAAGTCCATGACAAAATCCTGTCCGAAGAGAAGAGGAGGAAAGAGAGACACGGGAAGGCAGCAGTGTGGGGAGCAAAGGGAAAGAGAAAGGAGCAAAGAAAACATTTCTGAATTGATTTATTGAGTTAAAGAGACAACAGAAAACATCTTCACAAACACTGACAATTTTTAGCTTGAAAGAATCTGAAATAGACTCTGTTTTGCCCTTGAAACTTTTTTACCTTGATTTGAAACTGTATTATTTGAAATACCTTCATCAAAGAAATCATTTTCCAAATACCAGGTTTCTTGGTGGGGAGTCAGGGAGGGACAGGACAATTATTTCAAAAAACTCTTTATTGGAAAGAAAAAAAAAAAAAGGTCCTGCTTTTATATATTTATATATGTATTACATATATTATATATGTATATACGCATATATATGTATATATACATATGTATTATTATGTATACACATATTAAAGTCTGTCAGAAGAAGAAGCTGCTTAGGTCACTTGTATGAAATACATAGATTTAAAAATGGTATCTTTCAACACAGAAATCTAATTAATAGACACAGCTCACTTTTTCTTACTAAATGAAGCAACCCTCTCTAGGGCTGCTATGCCAGCTGTACGCTTGAGTTGAGAGCTCAAGTATTTGTAGACAAATCACTAATGGGGTGCTGAAAGAAATGACCTATTGTTCCTCATGACAAAAGGATGGCTTGGTAATGAATGTCTGTCCCAAAGCCATAAGGTAGAACCTGATACAGGCCGATGTGCATGGTGATGATGATACATTATTGATTCAAACAGAAGTATTTCATCCAGTTACAGTGTAGACCTCTCCCATAATATCTTCTTGTGCAAGTGCATTGAAATATGTGTTGACATTGAGTGTGTCTGGCTGTGTCACTATGTTTCCAAACAAGCCACTCCTTCTCGCCATTGTTTCTTAAACCTCTCTCCAGAGAAATTTATTAACTTCAGTACTAATCCACACTGACAAAAAAAAAAAAAATGTATATACATATATAAAAATGTAAACCCAAAAAAATTAGTAGTATAGCACTTTTCAACTAGTAAAGGAAGGAAATGCTTCTGCAGGGTGTGGTTGTAGGAGACTATTTCCCCGTATTCTACTATTTTTTTTTCTTCTTCTTGATGAAATTTCTCCAGGAGAGGAGACTATTCACGGTAAGCAGATGCAGCAACTGATGAGTGTCTCAACTTAATTTCAGGATTGAATTGCCCTTGTGAGACTTTTATCGCCACATCTGTTTTTCTGCTCTAAACATTAATACTTCTGGAAGGCAACTTGTCTGTTGACACATTGTCTTCCTGCTTCCCAGACAAAGTACTCATCCACCCTTGAAATACTTGAGATTTTTCAGGGGAGGGGAGAATAATCTTTTATTTGTGTTTGATTATCAGCGATACTGAATTGTATAAAAGAGTGAAATCAAGAGAGATGTTCATATAAGCACAGGTTAGTTGTCATCACGGGAATGTCTTGAAAAAGCACAGAGGTCAGCACTTAGGGTAGGTGACTATTCTGTATCTCTGTGGATACGAGCATATAATTAGGTATTTATAGATAAATAAGATGGAATTCCTCTCTGGAGGTTTAATTGCTTTTATGGTGAATACAAAACTATAGAAAGCAAGCAAGCAAGGTAGCAAGCAAGCAAGAAAGAAAGGAAGGAAGGAAGAAAGGAAGAAAAAGGTCCATAAATGCTTCAGATTAGAGCCTTTCACCTGATGCCACTGGATTTTCAGGTGTCCACTAGGCATTGAATTTAGGGCAATTTGTGTCCTTTTTTCTTCCAGAACCAAGCTTCTATGTTGAAAAACATCTCCAGTGACTAAATACTCTATGGCTTGTGTAAGTAAAAAATCATAATAATCACAAAAATATAACTATTCTAAGGAGTTCAGCTCAGCAGAAAACAATGAGGGAAGCATACTCCTGAATTTCTGTACTGTGTGGTGGGTCTACATCTTAGAAAATTCTGGAAACCTGTCCAGAAAAACCTGAAACTGCACAAAACAAACAAGCCAATGAATTAATATTAATAATAATAATAATAATAATAAAAGTGGATTCTGAGGCTGGAGTATTTTTTCATCCAAAATGATTTTGGTCAGAAAATGCAGGCTTCTGTGTCTTTTATATTACTCACCAAAATGGCTAAGACTTTTTTTTGTGGAACTGTGCACGTACACTTGTTGCCACCTGTATCTAGTCTGTGAAGCAGTCAAACAATGACAAAATCCAAGTGAGTAATGGCATTATTTTCCCCTAAGAGTTTATGTATGCAAGGATTTATATATCCTGTTGTAATGTGACTGAGTTACCATGTGTGGTAACTTCAGAAATAGAAGCAGTGTGAACTTCCTTACCAGCCAAGGAACTGTTCTACACACTTATTCAGTAAAATACCAAGTTACAGAGCAAGTTCACTAAGACCAACGGTGATGCCAAAGCATACTGCCAATGAGACCAGAGGGGTGTCAGTCACCCCACATGCAAGCTGGATAGGAAATTCGGCGTCTGCTCAGACTGAGCAGGATTCTTAAGTTGCAACTGTTGGGTTGGTCGTTTTGGAAGCCTGAATTCCTCCCTGTCTTGGAAAGGAATCCCTCGTGTGTTACAGTCCAGCCTGGAGTGTAATCTCCTGGAGGCCAGGAGATCAAAAAAGGAATGTTTGTGGTGGTTTAAGGGCAAACTGCCTTTCTGCAGCAGCGGTCTGCCTTTGGTGGCAGAGAGGTCATGTCCCTGCACTTTGGCTCGCTTGGTCCCAAGTGTCTGCCCCTAACCCTAGGCTCTGAGCTATCCCAGCAGGTCAGTGCTGGCCAGGTCAAGGCAATGGTATGTTGTCTGCATAACAGCCTTGCTGTTGGCTGGCCGTGCAGCACAAGGGTTACAAACAGTTCAGCAGGTAGCAGCATCCTAAATTGCTGCTATTAATTTTGGTGTTGCGTGCTTGACCTATGCCCTTAAAAGCTTTTCTGGAACCGGTCTCATTTGTTAAGCCAGCAACTAGAGCTTGCAATTTCTAAGTTTGTTTTAGTAAACTGATCTTATCTGAAGATCAAAATAGATTTTAAGGGTGCCAAATGCTGTACTCTGCTTGCACTTGTCAGAGCTGATGAAGGTTTCAGGTCGAACATCGCGTTGGGCTCAGCCGTTCCTCATGTTCCCATCAGCTTTGCGAGGCTGTGAGAGGGAGGCAAACCCTCCCATCCTCCGTCACGATCTGACTTCTTGTTTGGTTGTCTGGAGTACACGCTGCACTCTGATCTCTGGTTCGATCTGTTGTTATCACAAAAGGTTATGTTTCAGAAAGCCAATATTTAGTTTGGCACTCATGGCATTTTTCTTTTCTGTATCTTGCTGTTAAATCCCTGACTGAGAGCGTGTTGCTGGATAATGACACACAGATGTCCTCCTTTGGATTTAGGTAATGAAATTGCAGGTGCTGCTAGAGGAATCCTTCCTTCTCTCTATCCAAAGTAGCAACAGGCATCTTGTAAACCTTGTCATGTACTTATATTCTTTCAGCCTCAAACAGAATGAGTTCTGCAGTAACATTTGCTGGCAGACATCTGCGGGGCTGAGAGTTTTATTTTTCACCTTTATTGCTGGTGGCTCAGAGATGCTGAAACACCTTACAAGACGTGAGGAGCATTGCACAGCAACCCCAGTGTGAGCTCAGAGGGGCCGGAGGGATGTGGCCAGGAAACCAGGCTCGGGAGGGCAGCTCTCACAGCCAGGTGAGCCTCAGGCCACACAGATGCTTGGAGGGGAGGGGACTTGGGAGCCTTGGAGAAGACCTGGATGGGAGACACTGTGTCCAGCCTGTGTCCGGCTTGTCCACAAGGATGGTGGAAATGGTCCTGCACCATACTGTCACCCAAAAAAGAGTTGAACTTTCCCTTCCACCATCCCTGCAGCACGGCCAAAGCCCACAGCCAGCTGTGAGCATGGCGTTTGGTAGCTCCGTGAGCCTGCATTGTGTGCTTGGAGCCACGCTGTAGTGTGGAGCAAGGCCCCCCAGGCATTTCCTACATGCATCACAGATGCAATTAAATACAGGGGGGTGTAGGACAAAATAGGCTTGTCTGTTGCTGTTTTGTCAAAATGCAACCAGGACAAATGCAAACTAATTAGAAATCTAGACAACTCCCATGTAAAACGCAGCGGTGTGTCATGCGTGTGCCAACACACAGAGCCATTAGTCAGTTGTTGTTCAGGCAAAATTCCCACTGACTAAGGTCAGAGTAATCACCTCAGGATCTGGCCCTCCTGCCTTCCCCTCCAGCTGCCGTAATGCTCTCTGTGTGATGAGCACAAGGTCCTTTCTGATCTCCGCCAGGTGCGTGTCCCGGACCCAGCGCCGTGCTGAGTCAAGGCCAGGCTTGGCACGGCACCTGGATGTTGCCCATCCTCTCCAGGAGGAGACAAAACCTCCTGGGCTGCCCCATGCTGTCCCCCCACGGATCCCTCCATCGCTGCACCACGTTGCCAAAATTGCCGCAGCTGTCTCCCTGCAGGGAGGGATTGCGTACGTAACTCAAATACCAGGGGCTGTCACTATCCTCCCAGTGCTCCCCACTCACCCGCCCCGTACCGTGTACCTCCCGCCCGGGTCTGGCATGCTTGCCCCACACCAGCTCCCCTCTGCCCTCCTTCCTCTCCGCGCTCCACCCAGCTTTATCTTACAGACAGAAGGCGAGATATGACACAAAGCTGTGTTCAGACCTTACTTCACTCAGCTGGTGATCTCTCTCCAATTAACTTATATGGAAGCTAGCACAGCAAGAAGGAGGGGAAGTTTTAGGAGGGCTTGAGAGAAAATGACATGCTGTGTGGCAATAGCAGAGGGAAAAGAAAAAGAAAATATTTACAGCAAAAGCGGGTTGCAAGATGGATTTGGAAGCTAGCTGGCAGGAATTTAATGATAAAAACATAAAGTGTGCAGATCTGGGCCTTGATTCTTCTGCATTACGATGCTGTGAACCCAAGTGGGTGCAAGGCAGGCATAAATCCTTTTCTGGCTCCTCTTCAGTGAAGAGATTACCTCTGGAAAAGAGTGGGGTGTGTATGGGAATGGTAATATCTTGTCCACAAGGGCTCATTCACAGGCAGGACAGAGCCCACTGACTTCACTTTCATAAGCTCAGTGCAAGGTTTTCTCTTTGCCTGCCCCTGGCTTGATGGAGATGTACTTTTTGACATGGCACAACAGCAATGCTTTGATGGGAAACATCTCCATTTATGCTTATGTGGGTTTTATGTATGGCTGCTGGGAAGGAAAAGGTCTGTCCTTTAGAAGAGCGTTATTAAGGGAAACCAGTTATTAACGAGTATATATGGAAAGGGTGGAGTTCACCATTACCCCACCCATTTCAGCATCTCATATCTGTCTCAGGAGTGCATCATGGTGATATCAGCCTTTATTAATATAAAACTCAGTATTACGCATCCAAGGTTACGCCACAGGTAGCTAATTCAGTGGGTCTCTGACACGGCAGCCTATCTGATTAAAGTGGAAGTGGATGAGGTAGTGGAGCGATCAATGGCAGCAAATTAAGCTGTAGGTGTCAAGGACCTTTTGGTGTTATGGTGTAAACTTTATGAGATGTTCAAGGATTGAAACCTGTGAGACTGTGTGATCTGATTAGCTGAGGTTTATCCTGGGATTTGTCGGGACGTAGCAATTTAAGGATGCAGAGATGAAAACGCCCAATGGCCAATTCCCCCTGTGGGAAAGTGAGAAATTAATTGGTTTTGATTCATGCCACAAGGTTTTTCTCTGTGTTTTTTGAAAGGATTCTGTCCAGTCTAATAAGCCATTGTGGAAAGATACATTAAATTAATCCCTTTTCCAAGCAAGAATGGGTTACAGACTCTTCCCCCCTCTCTTTGAAGAACAGTAGATGTAGAGCTTAGGGATATGGTTTAGTGGGGACTGTTAGTTTTAGGTCAGAGGTTGGACTCGATGATCTTGAGGTCTCTTCCAACCTAGAAAATTCTGTGATTCTGTGTGTGATTCTGACTTTATTACAGGCCTTACCACAGAACTTAATCAGGTGAAACACATTTTTAGTGGTGGAGCTGCTGAAGAATTAGTACTTCTGTTCTGAAGTCCAGCGTTGCCACTTAAATCCTGAGTGAGCACAAGAAGTCCACATTTCTTACAAAACAAAACTCAGTTTTTCTTCATGAAAATTATCCAAAGACTTCCATTTTGATAGTATTGACATCTTATGCTCTACAGTTATGTAAGTTCAAATATTCTAGTAATGAGAATGTAATAAAAAAAAAAAAAAATCACTGTGTCAGTACAAAATATTTTCTCACTCCATTTTGTCCACGTGAAAACTTGTCTGATCACTTTTTCTCTTGAAAACATATAAAATATTTTCTTCAAAACATCTTGGTTCTATTGGAATTGTATATATATGTTTCTCAAAATAAAAAACTCTTCCCTTGTGTGTTTTGATCGGTTTTGTTTAATTCATGGGTGTCTGATATTTCAGATCCTGCAAGGCTCAGAGTGACTTTGGGTGAACTTCAAGGGACTCAGCACTCTTGAGTCCCACAATATTTACCCAGCAACGAGAAAAGCAAGCGTAATTACCTCGGCCTTTATCATTTTCTCGTAGCTGTCTTGCTGATAACCGGTCGTGCTGAGGACTGGTCACGCACACTCGATGACATATCTGTGTGTCCATGCACGCTGGGCTGCCCACTATCACCACTCCCACACCGCATCGCAGCAAGAGGGGGACTCGGCTGCTGGTGTTGAGGCAGTTTGTGCTGCTGCTGTTATTATGCATTTCTGAAGCAGTTCCAACATGGATCAGGACTCCTCTTCCTCCCTAATTCTCCTCCGCTCTGTCAGTGAGCTCATGGCATGCTCTTTGCTTGGGGCTGCACTTGATGGGAGGAAGGGGTTTGTCACCACTGGCCACTGGGTACAGCACATCCCTCTCCTGTGCATCTGTAGGGAAAAGTGGATAATGTGCAGGGTGTGTTCAACCAACATGTGAACAAACAACAGAAATCAAGGTGTCTTTTAAGGCAAAAGATGAGATAAAAAAAAAAAAAAAAAAACGTAATTCTAAATAACAGGGAGAAAGTGATACAAGGGATAGAAATAATTCGGTGCGACTTAAGGAGTGAAAAATGCTCCAGATGTAGGCTCTTTCCCATGTGTCAATATTTAACTAGGTGAAATTTTATGAAGGGGTTATCTTGGGATCAATACTTGCCATTCGAATAGTGCCTTTGACCTATTTACATGTCAAGCTTATTACTCAGTGTCTAAATAAAAATTCTGATGATAAGTAAATGATGCTGTTCCCAGGTGAACTGTACAGGAAACGTGCAGGTTATTAGCTAACTCATTTTTCAGCTCAGAAGGCATTTGAGTGAAAGCTGAGCATGAGCTTCCTACTGTACACATCAAGTATTGGTTTTCTCCCTTAAGGAATGTATTTTCTGGTCTTCCCACCTCTCCTACTTCTCTTTCTGTCAGCATTGCACCTCCTACTGTGCTTCCATGTGCCACGTCTCCTGTGGCCAGGAAACTCACCATTCTCCTCCAGATCATCACTAGGAAGGCAGAATGAAAGTATGGAGGAGAGTGGGAGGAGCTGGGCTTTACATTTTTTTGCAGTGGGTTTAGGGGCAGTTGTTTTATGGACTAAACTTTTTTTTTTTTTTTTTTTTTCAGAATTATTATTCATGTCAATACGGGTTTCACTAAAATGAAATGGTCATTCCTGGTTTTGTTTTTAATTGGTGTTTTTAATCTATCTGCCTTTGTGTGTTGGCAAAGAGAAGCATTTCCACGTTGATGCTTCCTCCCACTTTTCAACTCTTTTCCTTTTGTTTACAACATCTGATCATCCAGTTTGCTTACCTGAGGTTTTTCAAGACAGAAAGATTTAGCATGTGTATCAAAACGTGCTAGTCAAATGACTAAAAATAAGGACGGGCTATAAAAATGGGCTGCATACCCACTATGGCCCTGATCCCCCATGCCCAGCACCTCCCACCCCACTGCACCAGGTTTCTTCAGTTTGCTGAGCTCGGCCTCCCCGTGGCACCCAGTGACCCCAAACCAAGTGACAACCTGCGTGGAGTTGGTAAAGCTGTCAGCATCTCAGGGTGGAGGTTTCCCTCCGCTGCGTTAGAGTCAGCTTTCAGATCAGCAGTGTGGTTGCTGTGGTTGTGGTAGAAGGAGAAGCTCCCCAGGTTGGGAGGGGAACGGCAGGAGAGGAGGGGACACCACGCTGGTGTGAGTGCAGGCAACATGTTGCAAAATGATGGTTGTGTCATCCTGCCAGAGGGGATGTGACCGGGAGAAGATGATAAAATATGAAGGAATAAATTAACTCGCAGGAGCCCGCATGCCCTGGCAGGGCAGCAGCCTGTGGATGTAGCAGGGAGAAGCTGTGGGTGCCAGCCTTCAGCCCCGCTCTGCAGGGGCAGATTGGGTAAAACACAGATTTATAAGCCCAGGATTTCACTTCTGACTTCTCCTAGAGGAGAAACTTCAGAGCCAATACAGCTCTTTTCTTCCCATTTTGACACCCTGGAAAGGTAAATAACCAGACGAGGTTTAAGGTGTCCAACATCTCTCTTGATGTAATGGGGTAAAATAACAACTTGCAAACCCTGCCTGGGTGCAGGCAGGATTTCTGGTGCCGTGCCAGGGGGAACAAGCTCCTGCCAGTACCTGAGCTGCATCTGCTGCACCGGCGGCCAAGGTGGCACTCTTTTAGCCTGTGGCATGGGCAAAACCTTTGGGGCTCCTGTCTCAGCAGTAAGCAGTGCTGAGCCAGTCGCTGTCGATGCAGGTAGGTTTCCCAGCTGTCTCCCAGGGAAATGGGAGTTGTGCAACAGTACAGGGAGGAAGTCTTGCTGGGGCGAGAAGGAAATGAGAGATGTAATGGGATAGGAGAAGCTTATGCAAGGGAAGAGCCTGTAGGAGGAAAAACGGTGACAGACAGGTGTCTCTGCTGGTCGGGACCAGACCACCCACCCAAATTATTTTATCTTTTGATCTGCTTATGGTTCGTGGCCTTTGACCTGAGGTGGATTCCTGTTCTCTGTTCACATCTCTGTCTCTCCCATCCAGCAGGTCCCTGCACCATCATGAACAACTACTGGAAATATCAGACCTGGTCTTCAAAATGAGACACCTGGGCTCAGTTTGCCTTGGAGATTTACAGAATCACAGAATCACAGAATTTCTAGGTTGGAAGAGACCTCAAGATCATCAAGTCCAACCTCTGACCTAACACGAACAGTCCCCACTAAACCATATCCCTAAGCTCTACATCTAAACGTCTTTTAAAGACCTCCAGGGATGGTGACTCCACCACCTCCCTGGGCAGCCTGTTCCAGAGTCTAACAACCCTTTCAGTAAAGAAGTTCTTCCTAACATCTAACCTAAAACTCCCCTGGTGCAACTTAAGCCCATTCCCCCTCGTCCTGTCACCAGGCACGTGGGAGAACAGGCCAACCCCCACCTTGCTACAGCCTCCTTTGAGGTAACTGACATCTGGCCTTCCCAAAACCAGGTGCTGTTGGAGAAGCAGCCGGGCTGCCAGGTTCCTCCAACACGCTGTAAACAGCTCACCTCAGAAACGGGAGGCAGCAAAACGTGGAGATTTCAGTATGTAACCTGGTGAATAGAATCTGACCTGACAATCCGAAGGTGGCAGTTAATTGAGCGATCGCAAAGTAGTACAGGTCACCGTGATAAGAATCACGGGTTTCCAGAAAGGCACAAGGACGGCCAGTTGTTTCCTGGGACGAGTCTAAAGGGTAAAGGATGACTTGCAATAAAACACAGTAACCAAAACACACGGGTATACCTTCCTGATGTAGCAGCCAGCTGGAAAGCTTTGTCTGAAATGCCCTGGAGAGGAGCTCGGTGCAGACAGGCGTGCTTCCGCTCCAGGACGTGGTGTGAACTCAAATGCTGGGAATAGCACCTCGGCAGCAGCACAGCAGAAGGATCTGCTCGTGAACAAATCACAAAGGATGTCCAGTTGCAGCTGCAATGCAGCCGTGGCCTTCAGGAAGAACGGCCAAGGGCTAAGCAGGCTCGTGCTCCCGTATTAGATCTCCGTGTTTGTTGTGCTTTGGGATTACGGCATGTTGTATCTCAAGTGGTTCGCATCCACAGGAATGTGAAGAGCATTAAAACCAAGATTAGGATGACTGATAGAGCACTGTTTGTTTTCAAACCCTGTTACAAATAGTACTCTGCTTTGTAGAGCAGTCTGCATTATAAATAAAAGTCACCTGATGTTTGAGTCTGCTTGGAAACCTGTGTAGTGTAGCCAAAACTTCACCGTGCCCCTGAACAGTGCTGGCACATTGGCCTTTGGGCAGTCTGGGCACATGAGGGAGTGCTCATTTTTTCCTATAATAATATTAGAGATAGCAGTGAAAACTAGGATACTTGAATGAAATCTCACATATTTGGCCAAGTCCTCTGATTCAGTTGCCCTTTTTCTATTTTGTGGCCCTTTTGCATCCTCAGTGCATTCTGTTAGCTAGTGCTAGTGGTTCCTTTTACTGTTACAAAGCTAGATCATGAGGAGAAATATGCAACATGTCCAGCTTTTCCTGTTCAGGGAGTCATTTTTTCCATGACGTCTAATCTTTTTCTTCTGCTGAACTGTCAGTAAAGCCAGACCACTTAGGCTTGGCATTTAGCCCACATCCACCTACATACTTTTCTTACCAGCAAACAAACTAATTAAATGCCTTTATCATATGAGGCATTCCTTTCTCTCAGGTAGTTACTGATTAAAAAAATAAATAGAACTTCTCACTATTTTGAGAAAACAAGAGATGAGTCAGAGCGTTCACAGCCTGGTTTATTATTAAATAAGAAGCCAGGATCAAAAATAAGCAGGGTGGAAAAAATGTTACTGCCATTGTGTTATGTTTGTGGCCAGTGAAGAGAGTCTGTTCTCACTCCGGTGAGCATTCCCAATATCTATTAAAATTCAGGAGCACAATAATTGCACATGAAGGTGGGCAGGGGTACATAAACGAGCCCGTGTACCTCTCGTGTGAAGGATTACTGAAATAAAATGTTAATTTATAAACTGTAGTGTGTATTGTTTCGTGTTAGGCATGGGCTTCAATGTAATTTCTAACGGTGCTAACTTGAAGCAGAAAAACAATCATTGGGAGCTGAGGGGGGTTCTGTAAATGTAAGCAGAGGAATATGCAACAACAACCTCACTTACTGAAGCTTCATCTCCTTTTTAGCTTTAAAAATCGTAAGGCTATAAATTGAACAAAACAGAAACGGAAAAATCCAAAGTGATCATCCAGGCCAACACCAGCTGTGGCAGGGAGGGAGGTAAAAAGCCTGGCTGGGTGCTGCTGTGCGAGTGCGGGGTCTTAAGCTCAGATGTCTCCACGTGCCAGGGCTGAGGAGCAAAGGTGCTGCTGGACAGCCCAGTGACAGCTGCAGGGTTTGCTGGTGTTGACCCTGGGCTAAGCCTTATGGACATCCCGGGGCTGCTGTCTGAGCAGTAACCACAGCACCCCGACCGACCCAAGGCACCAGCCAGGCACCGAGGGCTGAACAGATCGGTAAGCTCTTGTCAGGGCAGCACCCACTGTAATGCTCTAGGCTAGAGAGAAAACAACAAGCAAGAGGTCTTCAGTCCCTGCTGTCTCTTTGCCTAAAATTAAGCCCAATTCTAGGCTTGTCCATGTTTGCCTGGAGAACAATTTGTGCCCCAAGACAAACCAGGAGACGCTTGCTGCTATTACCAGTAGCCTTCACTCCACCTTGGGAGGTGTTGCAAAATGTGTAAATCAGCATAGCTCTTCAGCCCTTGGTTTTCTTAATCAGGGCTTCAACTCCAGCCTTTGAAGCAGGCTTTACTCACAACAGACCTATTAAGTTATTTGCTTCTGCTATTGTATAACCAGGAGATCCACACATGCCCCACAGTTACGTAGAAGCCATCCAGGCTTTCTGACACCAGTATTTATGCAAATCTGCAGGATTTATCATTTGGCTTACAGCTGGGGCCAGAGTGCCAACCCTATATTTAAAAACTACTCTGCCATGGAATAGCAACCCAGCAAACTCTCCCTGTCCCAGAAAAAAAAAAAAAAAAAAAAAGCCAGAGCTAGTGGCTTCCAGTGGCACCATCTCTAATCCTAGCCTCCAAGCTTTGAATGATTCAGCAGCAGCAGCAGCAGTCTGAGATCTTCCATGCATGGTTTTGATCCCTAATCCTGCCCAATCCTCCCCCTTTGATATGTAATAGAAGGCTGCTGGCAGCTGTGGTGAGTGTCTGCTGCTCGCCCAAGGGTGGTGAGGAGACACCAGATGCTGGAGCTGAGGAAATTACCATCGGGCAGAGGAGATCCAGCATGGCCTAAAAAAGTAGATTTGCTGCTGGAGCTGGGAAGGCCCCAAGGGTGGAGCTGATGGGGAGTTTTCCAGATAGTGCTCGCTGAGATGGTGAGAAGGACTGAATAACCCCGACAGTGTGACACCATCTCCCAGCCTGCCTTCCCACTTGGCCAATTACAGGAAAACAGGCTCTTCCAACCCAAGCATTAAGTGTGTGCCCATAGACACATATGTAGGAGTGCCTACTTTATCCCAAAATAGTCTAAAAGTAATTTTCTCTTTTTAATGCCAGCTCTCCTCCTACTTATCTGAGCTTTGTGAATTACTTGGGCTCTTCAGACCCTGATGTTCCTAAGCCTGGCCCTCATCTTAGCACAATACCTCCAGGAGCTTGTCTTTATGAAAAAAAAGAACACAACACAATTAAGCCCTTGAGGATGCTGCACAAGCTCATATCCCAGGCCCTCAATTTCATATGGAAATACAGGAAACTTCTTGGCTCCTGTTGGATGAAGTCCTGGTCTTGCCTTGAGCTTTCTGGGGTGCTTCCACTGCCTTTAGGCGTTGATTAGTGCTGATGCCATGTGGGTGGGTGTTCGTGGCTCCTGTGTCTGGTGGACTGCATGGAAAGGGAAAGCTCTAAAGAACTGCCTGGGTCGATATGTTGTATATGCCTGCAAGGCTAAACAAGCAAAAGTGAGGGTGGTGTCCCGAGGGAAGACATTGGCCTTTGATTTGTTCAGGTGTGTTTTGAAAAAGCATGTGAGAAGGCATGACGTTTAGCATTTGGCTTAGCATGGGCTGAAGGTCTCTTGGGCTTTGTTACTGTTCTGCTGGGTCCTGATGGATGTAAAAGTGGGACGGCTATCATATGGTGAAAGAGTCCTCATTCATTTTGTACCAGGGTCTGTGAACAAGGATATCTAGCCAATGGTCAGGGCTAGGGCTCAAGCTAGTTTGCAAAAAGCTGCCATTTCTGTTTGGTTCTTGTAGTCCAGGTAAGACTAGCATCACCTGCGGCAAAAGTGTCATGATCTATTTAGGCTTAGCTTAGGATCACTGGACTAGAGAGTTAAGAGCAGAAGCTGAATTTTGATATAATTCAAGCATCTCCAAAGCCTGTCTGGCTAAGATAAGGGTTGCATCCTGGGGAGGTAAAGTGGCTTTGATTTGCTGAGAAGTGGGATGGGTTTTTCTGTAAGGCTAAAATGAGAGCTGGTGCCTCCTGGCTTGAATTCAGTGTTGATCATTCTGGGCCATATTCAACTAATTGAACAGGCATTATGGTTTGTACCTAGTATACAAGAAAAAAAAAAAAAAAGAAAAAAAAAAAGCATAAAAGTGGAAGGGCTTGTGCTGTAGGCTCAAGACAAGGGGTAGGACAGGTGTTAGGTCTCAGAAAAGCAGAAGTTATACTAATTGTGAAGAGTATGTGGTCACTGAATGTGAAACTGGAGCCAGGAAAGATGAACAGACTATCTTTGTCTAGGGCAAATGGAAATAGCTAGGTGTTAATGGGAAGGCTGGGTGTTATTTGTCCCTACTACTACCACTGTCCTGAATTCACCTAGGAGATGTTGCTCGGGTGATTTCTTTTGATCCTATGGTTCTTAACCCTAATTCTAGATTTAGCAGAATAGCCTAAAACAAAACACATGCTGATAACCCCTATTGGTTCCCTTATCTTTAGGCTGTGTTCAGTTCTAAACTTCTTCAAACCCATCTGTACCAAATGACTATCCAATTTACTCCTTTAGTCATGAGGTTCTCTACATCCAGGAGTCTTCATCCAACTTCAGAATTACCTAGAGCTCCTCAAAAACCTGTCCCAAAGCACCAGGGCATCATAGGACCATCTGTTGGGGCAATCCTGCTGCCCTAAGGCCCAACTCTAACACAGGAGACCACCTCAGTGAAGCACTGCTGGCTCAAGGGTTGATGACCCATTCACCCCTATAGACAGCAGGACTTTGTCTAGATCTTCGGTCCTTGCTGTTAACACTGCAGTAGACCTGGCTCTTCAGTTCCTTCTGTCCCTGTCCATAGGCATAACCCTAGCCCTACTGTTAGCCCATTAGGCTGGTCAGTTCAGCCCAACCTAAGCTATTAGACAATTAGTTTTGACAGCAATCTCTCATAAAAGAGTGCTCGCCCTAGGAGGACCCATCAGATGAGATACTTGGCTCTGTCACCAACGCAGTCCTCCTCTTTCCTCAAGAGTCTCTACAGCAAGCAGTCATGAGCACAATTTTCCAGCTCCTGGACCAAACCTCTCTGATAACTCTGGTGATACCCTGAGGCATGCCACAGGAGCTTCTTCTTTTTGGCTCTTTCTGGAGCTGTTTTAACAACAAAGCGTAGGCAGCCTTGAAGCGATTTGGCTCTCCCTACTTTGGCCACCCCAATTTTCAGGGGTTCATCTGGGCAGTCTGCACTCCCTCACTGGTTAGCACAGGTCACTCGATTCACAGAGAGACACAAGTTGATGATGGAGGAATAAACATATTGGGGTCTCCTCTTTTTCTTTCCACTGACTGTTCAGGGAGTTTTTGCATGCCTGAGGCCTACTGGAGGCCTGGAGTTGGGCGTGTTGCATCCCACTGGGCCGTGAAAATTTTTATGTAATGGATAATCTAAATGACTGGGACGACTGGCCCCATTCTCCTTGTTTTATTCTTCTCTGACTTGGCAATACATATCCAGCATTTGCAGGCATGTTCTTTTGGTTCTTTGTTGGTCCTACCCACTGTGGTCTGCATGCAGCCCCTGCACTGTGATGTGGGACATGCAGGAGAGGAGCCAGGGTGGCAGCAGGTGCCTGGTCCTGCTGCAAGGAGGCCGTAAGCACTCAGTGATGCTTAGACACTTGGTGCCATGGATTTCAGCTTGGAGGAGCTGGGCTGCTGCTATGCTTAGGCCATCAGCCAAGCCCTTCCCCAGGCACCGTGTTTGGATACCTTCCACCTCTGGAAAAATGCCTGTCTGTGTTCATCCAGCACTTGCTGAGCAGTAGGGGGTGGTAAGAGGAGGCCACGGGGAGATGCAGCAGTCAGAGGAAAAATCAAACAAACCCACAATCTCCTTTTTGGTAAGAGCTGTCAGAAAAACACCTGGTGGAGAGATGATTTCAGCTGTTACCTGATACCAGCTTGATATCACGGTGCCATCTCGGGTGGGGTCTTCGCAGAGAACAACTTTGCTACAAGAACATTAAAGCTGTAACAGCTGGCTCAGACAAGGCAAGTAAAAGGAAATAAAAGAGGAGGATAAGAAAGTAATTGTCATAATTAGGCAGGAGGAGAAAATTGAATAGACTGTGTTGGGGGGGAGCAGAGGCAGCAAAGCGCTGCTGGGCTACCTGCTGCAGGTGTTGAGCTGTAATGGCAAACATTCAGAAAAATTAAGACTTGTGTAATTAATACCCTATGAATAATGCAAATAGGTGCCCTCACAGGTAGTTGAATAACTGATTTTTATTACAGGGATGCTGCATAATTCCACAATGTGCTGCTCTTTTCCAGATGCCTTTTTGATTTCTGCCTCCTCCTCCATGTTTCTGTTTCAGGAGTTGTTGGTGCTTTTTTTTTTTTTTTTTTTTTTTTTTTTCCTTTCATTGAATCAGTAAGTTAGCAGCAGCTCATCCTATGTCACTGCTTCTAGAGACATATCCTTAAAAACGTGGCTCAGCCAAGACAGAAGGAATTGAATGAAGGATCTCTGAGGGCCTTCATCATAGGAGAAAGAGAGAGAAGAAAAGAAGGTCCCTGCAGAGGAGGGAGGAAAAAATCTGCAGTGACTGGACCAAGTGTCATGTAGACTGAAGTGCAGGGGTTGCTACTGGCAGCTTCACTCCTGCAAACCTCTGGAACAGCTTCTCCAGGGGAGCAGACACCCACAGCCTCCAGCCTCCAGAAGCACACAGTACAGCCCTGCAGGATACAAAGAAAACACCTGCAACGGGGGCTGAAGCACATGGCCCATCCTTTATTTTTCTTTTTATTTTTTTTCCCCCTGTGAGTCACTGAGGCTTCACCCTTCAACTCTGGATGTCTTCAGTCACTGACAGCTCAAAGGGCAGGCCCAAGGAGAGGAGCAGGAGGTGAAGACGGCAAGCCTGAAGCACCCTTCCGGAGCAGCTGGCACACCTAAGACAAAGAAGTGGAGGAGGTTGGGCTGCTGGCATGTGCGGTGGCTGTAGGTACACCTACGCACCGGGAGGGACAGCTGGGTCACCCCGGGGTGACAGCACAGCTGGCAAGCATTGGCATCTAGGAGTTATCTTGAAGGCCTGCTGGGTCAAGGTTGCCGTCAAGAATGGGGCCAGAATAAGACGGGATGGGTACGTTTGTAGCCTGGTGGTCTTTTAAGACAAAGGATCGGCATCAAGTGCAACTTGGACATAAAGCAAGCCCTGGCTTGGAGCAGCCATTCCCTGGAGAGCCTCTTAACTTCCTATCGGCAGATATGTTAGAGAAGATCTCAGCTGGATGTGAGCATTCCTGGTGAGGAACATGGATAGCTTCCTGGCCCACGTTCTTCCAATGGCTTGAACGGATGAAGGGATGCCAAATAGACAGAGTTTAATCCATAGTTAAAGGATTATTTCTTCTTGGCTCCTCAACAATCATGTGTTCAGTGGAAATCCGGCAGCCATACGTGTGTCACGATGTAGCATTACCAGCCTCATTACACACCAGCCCTGTCACAACCCAGGCGCCGCAGCCACGCTCTGCGCTGGTGCCCGCAGCAAAACATCTTTGGGGCAAAACAGGAGGGGAACGGGGCTGGCTCTTCGGGAGGGTCATTGACAAGTTAGAAGAGGTGTCGGGGGTGCAAACCCCAAACCACTTGGCTCCTGGCAGCCGAGAAAGCACCACACCGCCTGTCCTTCTCCCCGGCAGCAGAGCCGCCCTGGGCCCTGACGTCTTGCAAGACCCAGCCCGTGCCTTTCCCCAAAACAGGCCCAGCCAGAAAACAAGCTTCCCGCAGCGCCGGCGTGCACCAGCTCGCTTGCTGCTCGCTTGCTGCTCTCCCCAGGTTGGTTCCTCTCCGTGAGTGGTGGAGGAGCGCCCGTATCTGATGGAAGGCAGCGATTACAGCCACGCGGGAGGCCTTCGAGGAAGACATCCTCCTCCGGCAAGGCCGCAGGGCGCAACCCTGGCCGACGGCATGCCCCTTTGCATCTTGATCCCCTGTGAATTTTGTTAATCTGAAATATATTTAGGGCTTAGAGGCCATTAGGAGAAGAAGCAGAGCTCGGAGAAACAGCAGTAGGGCATTGGGAGGCTTGGTGTGTTGCTGCTTGTAGAAGAGGTCTAGAGGCACAAGCAGCTAGATGCTCCCTGTATGCATGCATGGGCATGAAATATGTAATAAATAAATGTACTTCATAAATAGCTTTCCTATGGACCAAAGACTTCCTATTACTGTAAAAGTCAGCCCAATCACATCATCAGCAAAGCAAGTTACTGAAAAGCATGTTGAAGAAGGCAGCTGGGGGATAGGGGAGGGAATGTAAAAATGCGAGATTCAAAAACTGATAAGCTGCTGCCAGCCCTTCGCCCAGCTCCTCCAGCTTTTGTGTTGGTGGGACTCCGGAACCGCACCCTTATGCACCATTTTGGGGCCAGGCCCTTGCTGCTGAGGCTGCTGCATTTGGATTTGGGTGATTTGGTGCCTGCTGGAGAGAAGGAAAACACAACTTATTCTGCTACAACCAGAAATGGAAGCAGAAGCCAAAGGCAGTATGCCTTTAGGCTGGTCAAATAGATGCTTCAGTGTGTTTATATCTATCTATATATATACACAATATACATATATCTATATATGTACACACAATAAATGGCAACTTTTAAGAACAGTGTAGGATTCAGGAAATCTTTATGTATTTATTACAAGTAATGCAAACACAGTGGTAAGTTACTGCAATGTGGAAGGTGTTTTCCCTCTGGGCCTTTTATTTCCCAGCTGCTTAGAGCAGAATTATTTTTGGATTCTTCCTTCAGTTTTAACACTGAAAACTCTGAGGCTAAACACTGAATTTGGTGAATGCTGCTCTGATCCAGCTTGCGTTCACTGGGCTGGGCGTTCCTAAACAGGAAGAACTGAACCAGTGCTTGTGGCTGCACAAATGGATGTTTCTGCCTCTTGTTTTTGCAGCTGGGATTTGATTACTTTCTGACAGCAGCAGCACCTCGAGGGATTGGATTACAGGGCTGTGGCTGCATTGTGATGTGTCTGACTCGGCAGCCTGGAGGGATACACCCCAGGGCAGCTTTTGGCCATCTGGATGCTCTGATAGACCACAGGGAGCTGGGATAGAGTAGCGAAAGGGGAGAGCTGCAGTGATGTGTTACAGAGTGGCTGGCGGGCTTAGGTTAGCAAAGCATCACATGAACTTCGGTGCATTGCTGCTGTCTCCTTTCTGCTTTTTGTAGCCTGTTTCTGAAAGCAAAGAATTGCAGTACGGGGCTTGGACTAGGGTGAGTTTGCTAGATGTGGTGGTCTGAGAGCTCCCTGGCTTGAAAAGCAACTAATTTTCACCATGAAAATAAGAAGGGAATGTAGCATTTGTGAATGTGTGTGCAAACACATGCATGCCCACGTGTGTGAAGGCAGAGCGTGGGCACGTGTGCGCCCGCATGGCTGCGTGTGTGGGTAGGGAAGTGCGCGTGCCTGTGTAGGTAGGTACACATGCACACACACCGGGCCATCCCTGTGATCAAAGTGAAGAAACAGCCGCATTAAAAAGCAGGAATAGCTTCAGATCACGTCCTTATTGCCTCTGGTCTCTCACCTCGCCCAGCCTCACCCTGCCCCACGTCCCTGCTAATTGTTTGCAAACAGCAGTAGGGACGCAGCAGCAGCAGCAGCCGGGGCTGGTGCGTGCTCATTACGGGGCTGAGTGGTTCGGGTCTTTCTCTGGGAAGCTGTAATGTGTCGTTGTGACACCTGTGTGCGACACATCTCCTTGGGAGCTGGCGAGCAAAGGGCAGGAGAGGGTGGGAGAGCAGCCGAGGAAGTGCCCTGCCTGCGGGCTGGTGGCATGCACGAGGGCCCTGCATGGCACACCTCGGCCCACGGTTCTGGGGCTTTTACACAGAAACAATAGGCTTTTAAGCCCTGTGGGGGGTATTTTGGGGTGCCTTTGTGCTTGCATGGAAATGTTGGCTAGAAGGAGGCATGGTGCCACAGAGCATCACCCCTACCACCCATGTTGGAGAAGGGAGAGAAGATGGTATCTGAAGAAGCCATCCCCACCATCTGCAGCAGACAGGCCAAGCAGAAAGTCCTCTTGCCATCACACTGGTGTGGGGAGGGTGCTCTTTGCAGCTCTTCTCTCTTTACCCAATACTGGCAGAGCCAAAGACAGTAAGGCTAAGGGCAAGTGGTGCTGACAGTGGTTTGAGTCAGAGCCTGGTGGGGCTGTGCCACCTTTCCTTAACAAACCACCATCCAACTACAGCCCTAGGTCGAATGGAAAGAGAAGCCCCAGTTGCTCATCAGCACTGACTGTCCCTTTGCTGTTCTGCTTTCCCCTGCCACGGTTACTGCTATAGCAGTGGCTGTGCTGTGCACCTTCCTCCTCCTTCTCCTCCAGACGGCTCTCTGCAGGCAGCCTTGTGTGGAAAAAAAACAGGAGTTTTGACATGGGGAGAGAGCCAGGCACCTTCCACGTGTCCTAGAGGTCCTGCCCCAGCTGGAAGTGGAGGGAGAATGGTCCAGGGCTGCTCCAGGCTGAGGGATGCTGCTGTCCTCAAGAATCAGAACTGAGTGGGAAGATACAGGGGAATAAGAGTTTTTCTACTTTGGGGAGCTGGTGGTCAAGGCTAAGTTACTCTCAAGGCATCAAGCATCTTTTTCAAGCTGGCATGGACTATCCTGCTGATTGCATTAATATATATACATATATATCTAAAGGAAGACACTAGAGATTTTTGTGAGCCCCTGAAACTGGCAGAGGGAATACAGGTTAGACTGAAGTCAGCCTTTATATTCACCCTACATGAACTACTAGACTTCAATTTGCAAATACCCAAACCACATTGTACATATGCTTTTGCATATAGCTACTCTGATAAAAGTCCCCAGTGTCCATTATCACTGTGGCCTGCTTAGTCTCCTGCAATGCCCTTAGCTAAGCATCTCTGCAAAAAGCAAGATGATGCCGGGACAAAGCCAGTCTCACCAGTGGTTTTAAAACGTACAGCAAACATCAGGAATGGCAGTACTGGACTTGACATGCATAGTCTGTTGGCGGACTAAGGAAAGCGATCCTATTTAAATGGATTAAGAGGAAATCTGTTGGACCTCGTCCTTTTGAGGCAGAGTCAGGGCATGAGCCCGGGTGAAAACTGTTTTTGTCAGGATTTCCTGTGATCCAATGAAGTGATGGAGACTGGTGGCACTCAGTTGGCAAGGTCCTCTCTCGTGCCATGCTGTGAGTCTGCAGCCCCGTTTTCATCCTGTGGCGGCCCTGGGTTGCTCTCTGCAGCTGTCTTCCTCTGCCTCTTGCTTTTTCACAGGGCAGACTGTTCATTCAGAGGATGCTCTGTCATGACAGTTAGGATCAGGTCACTGACCCCTGCCTCTCCTTGGTTGGCCAATGCCCCCTCTCCAGGAAGATGTAGGGGCAAAACCTTTGTGACAGCACCCGCAAATGGACCCTTGCCCATTAGCCCTCTGGGGAAGAGTGTGAGGTGTCTTTCCCCTTGTCATTGCCACAGTTTTAGTATCTGTTTTGTGCTTTTGCATGTTTCTTCTCAAGCCTCACAAAGCCAAGTGTTTCTGTGCAGGTCACAAGTTGCTTTTTGTTAGCTTTTAAATGGTCTTTGCTCTACATAATTGCAATGGAAAGCCCGAAACTCTTTCCCACAGCCTTTCAAAAACAAAAGGCAAATAAAGTGGCAGCGGCGGTGATTTCAACCCTCTTTTTTTTTTTTTCTTAAGTGCCTAGTGTGCGGTCCCCTACAAGATCTTGCCGTCCCTGATGGGGTGACGGTGGCAGCAAAGGTGCTGCTAGCCAGACCGGGATCGATAGGCAGGCTTCGTGCCAGCAGCCTCCCTGCTGCAGCTTCCCTGATGAAGCAAAGCCATGGAGCCACCTCCCCGTGCCGCTTGTAGTCTGCCCTGCAACAGCTGCCCCGTGTCTGGCTGCCGGCATCCCGTGACGCCGAGCCGTGGCGTTATCGAGGCCGCCCGACGTGTTGGGATCTGCCCTCTGCTCCCTCCTCTGTTGAAACAGCTTCCTGCGCCGCTGCCCTCGGTTTAATCAGCAGGAGCTTTAGGTTGGGAGCCTTTCCCCAGCTTGGGTCCCCGGAGATATTACTTAGTGTTTGGCCGCAGCCTGGGGTTGGAAGCACATCCCAAAAGTGGGGAGAGCGTGGTGGCCACGCAGCCTCCTGCACTACCCAGCCTCTGTTGCAAAAGCAGTCGAAGGCTTCATGCAGAGGCCTGGGCGCACGTGTGAGCGGTTCTGGCCAAAGAGCAGGAGGAGCTGAGCGCTGCTGACATCTTATCAGAAACCATGGGCCCCAGGACTCGCATGCAAAGCAGCTCAGCACCTCTCTCGTGCGCGTTTTCACCCCTCTGCCAAAGGAGACCGTGGCGGTGCAGCGCGGCTCCCACACGCCTTGTTTTTCTGGCAGCCCTGCTGCCCGGAGCCGAGGTGGTGCAAGCGAGGAGGCAGGAATGAAAGGGCTGAGGTTTGCCTCCGGGCCTCTTTGCAATCGCCCAGCAATTCTCTCCCCTCGCCTGCCGCCAAGCGTGTTTGAACCGCAGGCTTGTCGAGTCCTCTCGAGGCCTGTAGGAACACGGCGCTGCAGCTCCTCGCTCTGAGGAGCGGGTAAATAACCCTAGCGGGTGCTGGGAACAGGCTGCCGGGAAGACAGGGCACACACCGGGGGCTGCCTCAGCCCCCAGCATCAGAGGCCTGGGTCGGGGTGGTGATGCAAGGCACGGTCCCTGCTGCCAGGCCCGGCTCCTGCCAGCCCTGGCCTGCTGCAGCACCGGGCACCTGGAGCCCATCTGCAGCACCCCCCTTGCTTTCACACCATAAACTGAACCCATTCGCTGAACACACGGGGGTTTTGTGTGATTTTTAGGGGGCCGTGTGATTGCTCAAGCCAGAGGGCTGAGTGGTCAGAGGCTGTGTGCGAGGCGATGGCTCCCACCCCTGCCTTTGCTTGACTCGGGGCGTGAGCTGAGGGCGAGGGAGGGAAGCTGGTGGAGAGCAGTGCAGGGAGCAGGTTTCCTTCCAGCCTCAGTGTAGCTCTGTACAATCGGCCAACTGGAGGAGTAAAAATAACTCATCTGATACCAACTGTGTAGTTACAGTAGGGCCTGGGAGGGTTATAGATATACTTTTCTCTACGTGGAGTTTTTGTTTGTAGGCTAGCAGTCTAAAGTCATCAGCTGCGTGCTCAGCCATAGTGACATGGCCAGATATCACCAATGGGCCATCCTGAGTATTTCTGAGGTAGTTTTTAAGGAACATGGCTAAGGTTTGGAAAAGAGAAAGAAAAACCTGTAAGCTCCAGGTAGCAGTCCAGCTGGGACTTGAGCCAGCCAGCGAGCAGCACACGCACGACCAGGAAAGTCACCCGCAGGAGACCTTTACAAAGCAGTAATTCATAATTGCTGCGTTAGTGCTAATATAGCACCGTGCTGCTGTTTCACCCCTCCTGCCCCCAAGGCACGCTGGATCATGGGGAAAAATGCCCCCTACAATACTGGCAGCACGTCGGGCAATCCCTTCGTTGTTTTTTTCCCAGTGACGGCTCTGTTGCCTTCTATGTAATACATAGCTGTTGCCTGTTATTGTGAAAGACTGCATGGAAAATAAAGACTCATAAGTGTGGCTTCATGTTTAATTAGAAGCTAATGCGCTATTATTATTAGGCACTGAAGGAATGTACTGGCGAAGCAGTGCTCGAGTTGTTTTAAAAGCATAAGTGTACTTTCCCTTTGTCTAGCTGGCATGCACTGGCGTTATTAGGAGGCACAAGACTGCTGTTACCCAGTCCTACAGCTCTTCGTTTGAAGTTCAGGCAAATACCACTGGAATTAAAGTATCTCAAATCTGTTTGTTTGGAGGACTTTGAAACAGAAGTGTATGGTGCGTCCCAGGCCAAGCCAAATGTTTAATCATAGTGGCACAGAGACTTGGGAGAGTACGAGGTCTGTGGCTAACTTTTCTATGCAGAGATAGTGATGAAGTACAGCTTAATGAAACATGACGACTGCATTGGTCTCAGAAGAGGTTGAAAGAAGCAGTAAGAAAATTACAATGGCTTTTTTTTTTTTTTTTTTTAAGAGAAGTTTCACTGCCTTCATGTTTAGTAAGCTGGCTGTGACTGCTATGCTCCGGTAAGAGGTATATTGCTTTGTAACCTCCATATGTTGGCATGAGCTCAGCCTCACTACCTGCTTCTTAACATGGTTTCAGTAGGCAGGCAATGAAATGTCTTGAATAGGGAGCAGTTCACATCTATACACCTATATAAAGTGAGAAGCCCTATGCTACAGGAAATTTAGCTAGGGGAGTTGCAGGCAGGTACAGGGAGGCACCCTACTTACAGCCATGAATGATCCCAAGCAGCAGCAAACACCCTCTGCAGGCACCTGCCCTCCTTTTTTATTGCCCTCAGCTACTACTGCTACCAATGAGTTGTTTTTTGTTTTTTCTTTAAAACAAAACAAAACAAAAAAAGAAATAAAAAGTATTGACTTTCAGGCTAGATTCCCACAAGATCATGTGGACTCCTAAAATCAGATACTGAGGTGGCACTGGCATTCACATGCCAGGTACTTGCAACAAAGGTCCTGAAAGCAGGAGCAGCATGGCTCCCCAGGAGGTAGGAGCAAAGCACAACACACGTGCCTGCCCTGTGGCTTGCATGGTGGGAATGCCCTGCTGAGGAGCAGCCCAGAGTCACAGCACTTAGTGACAAAGGGAAGATGCAGATGCCTTTGATTTGCTTCAAAATGGGGAAGAAAACCAAACTCCCTCAACAGTTACAGCATTAGAGGAAAGCATCCCAGTTGTATATCAAAGTGTTTGGCACATACAGGCTAGGTTATGCGAGTCTTTATTCTATAAATGTCTGTAACACCTCCCATTCTTTCAAGTTCCTAACCTACTGTGCAAAACCTAAGGGGAATGTAGAAAGAGGAGTGCCTTACAACTCAACTATTTTGCCTTCAGCATCATTAAACACATTACAGTTGCGTGCTGCTGCTGGCTGCTGGGTTTCCAGTTGCTTAAAAAAACTACAAAATACAAGCAGATATGGAACACAATCTTTTATTAATAATGTATCACATTTGAACTTTGAAAAGAGTGAAATTAAAAGGCGTATTAAAACATACCCACTCTAAGCAATCTATTTTCTTCAGTAGAAAAAAAGCATACAACAGGTAGAAATACTATATACACAGTATATCAGTGTAGTCAACACACAGTTCATTCTCCTAGGACATGTACTGTGGCATGGCTGCTATAGTTCTCTAGCATATTCCTCCAAACATTGTTCTGCAAACAGATATAACGATGTTAAAATGTACCATCCCGTTGCAGTCCCGTGTGAAATCTTTAACTTTTGAATTTTTGAGACAAACCTCCAAGCACCTAGTTCAGCTTAGCGATCTCAGAACACATACAAGGTGGTGCTGTATATGAAGATACTTGTGTTAAGCTTTTCCTTCTGCTTATGTGTCGTTGGGATCCTTCCTTGTTAATGACAGTCTGCCTCAACTGTTTTGATTACATGGAAATCTGTAAACAATGTGTCTCCAATTAAACAGAGTACCTTCTGACAATGAAGCTCAGCCAGGGTTCATGATTAACTATACTTTAAACAGACTTTTCCTTTTCTCTTGCATTCATTTCAAGCAGATCTGTGTTGGGTTTATTTTATCATAAAAGGCTTTAAGCCCAAAATATAGATCACTGCAATAAGCCAGAAATCTACCCCATCCTTTTTCTGAGGAAAATCAGAAAGTAGAATGTTAGTTCTTAAATTAGTTCAGCATGTCAAAAACAAAACAAAACAAAAAAAAAAAGCAAAACAAAAAAAAGCAGGGGGGAACCCACAAGTTGCATCTGACCCTCACAACATCCTTGGGAGGGGAATATTACTATACAGGTGGGGCAGGCACACTCGCAATGGATGATCCAGACCACAGTGTGATGCACTCCAGCTCTTAAACGTATATTTGGCCTTAGTCCATGTGCGCCCTCACCCACACACTCAAACGTGAGTAGCTTCTTGCTGGTTGCCCCTCAGTCCATCTGCTGACACTGCTGATGAGCAGCAGGTCACTGCACAGCTGGAGAAGGCCCTCACGGGTCAAGCTCCAGCAACCTTCTCACACCAGGTAGAAAGGTAGCAAGTCCCAGACCTTTCAATTAAGTCTCACTTAACAAGACAGTAACTGAGCTATTACTGCTCTGCTGAGCAAGCCGCAGCAGGGTCTGAAATGTGGGTTTTTGCATGTCAGTGAAGGCCCCGTGCTTCAGAAGAACCTCAACCGTTTTTGTGTGCCCTCCTCGTGCAGCCAGATGAAGAGCTGTCAACCCCTCATCATCAGAAACGTTGATATTTCCCGAACTGGCGAGTTCTTCTACTACTTCAGAGTGCCCATTTTCCGCAGCAAGATGTAACGCTGTCCTGTTTAAAGGGCCTCTGGCCAGGACACTGGCCCCTTCATCTATCAGCAACTTCGTCGTTGCTAAATGCCCACTGCGAGAGGCCAGGTGCAGAGCTGTACATCCTTCCGCTGTTGCCGCCTCGATGTCTGCACCATGTTTAAGGAGCAGCCTCGACGTGCTCGTGTGGCCCGTTTCGGCAGCTATGTGGAGAGCAGTCTGCGAGAGCGCGTTCGGTATGTTGACATCTGACTCCAGGTCTATGAGCAGGCGAGCGACGCGGTAGTGTCCTCGCTGAGCAGCCAAGTGAAGCGAGGTCCTCCCATCCACGGTCTGCACATTTACGTTTGCACCTGGCTGCTTGGCCAGGAGCTTTACGATGGGGAGATGGCCCTGCCAGGCAGCATAGTGCAGGGGCACCCAGTCATCCTTGCCTCTGATGTTCACACTAACGCCTCTCCTCAGCAGGATCCGCACAATATTCTCTTGGCCATACTGACAGGCTATGTGGATGGGGGCTCTGCCTTCAAAATCTACCTCATTCAGGGATGCATTCTTATCAAGCAGCATTTTGGTGCTGAAATCATCCCCGTTTTGGGCAGCAAAGTGAAGAGCAGTCCACTGATCCTCATCTTTGGCATTAACATTGATTTTCCTTGCCATAATCAGCTCCACGATGCTTTTAACTTTCTTCTCAATGGCTATGTGAAGAGGGGTGGATCCTTTCTTGTTGGTGAGGTTAGGGTTAGCATTGTAGAGGAGGAGCCACTTGACACATTCTTCTTGACCAGCTTCAACAGCTAAGTGCAAAAGACTGTAGTTCCCATCTAAAACAATATCAACGTCTTGAGGCTGGAGGATCTTCATCAGCTTGCTGGTGTCTCCAGCTAAAATGGCCTCCGTTAGCTTCCTTTTCTGTATGTCTGTAGTACCAATATCTAGATGGAAAAAGACAACATCACAATGCTGATACCTGCCAATCCTTGCGTGTCCCTGGCTAGAACAGCTGGTGGCTTCGAGCAATGACTACAGACTGCAAAAATTGCCTCCCCCTCCCACTGCCATACCTGCAGAGGTTTCAGAACCGTTTCACAGGGCAGATTTGGAGCCCACACTTGTCCTTATCCTGTTTCCAATGAAACTAAGAACAAAGGATGCTGTGGTTGGTCTCCCTGCACTAATCATAGTTTGCCAAAGTGGAAAATAGACGCCTGCTTTTTGCAGTGCAGACTGAAAATGGAGGGGCGCGTGCACAACAGGGTGGTCTTTACTACAATGTTCATGGGAGCTGCTGAGAAACTTGCTTGAGCCTTCCCCAAAGACAGGCGCTCAGACTTGGGCTCTGTATAACTGAGGAAGCCACAAGCTCTTCTGGCACGTGGCATTGGCTTTAGTCCTACTCTGAGCGGGATGCTAGACTAGGTGACCTCCCTTCCAACCAGCCTTTCCATGACTGATTCTGTAATTGCTTTGATGGGGATTCAGGTCACTTGTTTTCAAAAGTAAATGAGATTTATTGTTTCTCATTAGCCCGTGTTTAGGAGCCTCCTCACTCATTTTATTTAAATAACTACCTCCTGTAAACAAATTTGTAGTGCTGACAGCAGGAGAAAGCAAGGCTAACAGTGATTTCCAGAATGTTATTCTCCATATGACCACTCTCTGACCCACCAACTCCCATGCCCTAGTCCAAACAATTACAAAAACAAACAAACAAAAAACCCGACCATTACCTGAACTCTCTCTTTCAAAGGAAAGGGAAAGGGAGCCTCTGGATGAAAAAGCGGAATCTACGGATGAAACTCCTGAAAGCCTCTTGTCGCTGGCAGCAAGTTTGGATTCAGAAGAGCTGCGGCTGAGATCCTCAGGGCCTTCCATAGTCTGTGAAATCCCTGAATCCAGCTGGGACAACAACTCTGAGAGACTGTAATCCTTAACCGATGCTAGAACAGGCTCCTGTTTCGGCTGCGATAACGCAGACATCCCCTTCAAGAGAAGCACACAAGCATTTTAGAAAGGTCAGCAAGGAAAGCTGAGCCTGAGCTTCTGCGAGAGGAAACCTCACTTTGTTAGCTTGCAGGTACCCTTGAAGCACCATTCTTGCTAAATGAATCCTACAAATAAGGCCACGGAAAACTTTTAGATGCGGGAGAGAAGCTTTCATCAGTACTCTCACAGCCACTAAAGCCACATGGCTCTTTTATCTACAGCGTTTTTTAAGCTCAGACACACCCACACAGTTCCAGCCTTTACTTCCTAACTGTCCTGTTGTCCCTCAGCAGCCCAAGGGTTCACTGGCACTCAGTTTTGTGCAGCTGATCTGTACATCTGCTGCCACTTCTGCATTCCAGGCTTTCAACAAGACCCACTCCTACCAGGCAAGAAGGTGTTAAAAAGCAACAAAGAAAAGGTTGTTTGGAAGGTACAGGCCACAGAAGAATCTGCTTCTCAGAAAAAAATTAAAAAATAAAAAAATAGTGCACTTAAACACTAGATAGAAGGAGAAAATACCTCAGACCGTTGCTTCGGGGAGCTCTTGGTGTCCAGGTCCTCAGCTATCATTTCTTTTGTTTCATCTTCTGGTTTCTCACAGAGGGCCTCTGTTTCTGAAGTGATTTCTTTGAAGAAAGAAAGACAGGGTTTTGTTTGTTTGTTTTGTCTTGTTTGTTTGCTATTAAACAGGAGTCTTCTCCTGAGATGCCCTGCTGCCTTTCTTATCACTAGAGCTTAACGGCTATTTGATGTTCTAGGAGGAGGACTCCTGTTTTGGCTATTCCACACAGCACCTCATCAGTAGGTACAGAATTGCAGCTGAGCAAAGAGTGCAAACGACTGACTGAACAGTTCATTTTCACATTCAGACCAGACTTACGGTACGTGGTGGCCACACCGCAGGACTGTGAACTAGTCTACTGCTAGCAGACTTAAAAATATGTTCCAAAAAGATGCAAAACCTCTTCCCATTAGTTCCCATACTTTGTTTGGGCAGGAACAGGGAAGTGGGTGGGGGGAAGAGGCAAATCTCTGTCATTAATGTGAAATAAAGCTACTTAGAGATAGTACTTGCTACACTCCTTTGCACATCTCAGTTTGTAACAGGTGCTTTTGGGTGAGTTCAAACCTTTGAGCAGAGCTGCCTTTGTTATGGGCAGAAAGACAAACGCACAAATTGTTTTGTAGAAAAAAAAAAAAAAGGCAATTCTGTTTCTTAGCACACAATGGTGTATTTCAAGAGCCAGGGTGTTCAACACTTTGGTATGGTAAAAAAAAAAAAAAAAAAAAGCACACCAAGTCCAGCTTGGCAGGCATATACCCTGATACAAACGATCAGAACTGAACATAAACCACCTCCCCTCAAGGTACTGGCTAAATGGATCAACTGGCTCAGTACAGATCTTATTCCTGACGTGTTTACATAACGCTGTCATGGTCAGACTTGTCCCCAGATAATCTCTTCCTCCATGAATGAATAAGTGGCCTGTATCATTGTCTCTCCCATACAATGTGCTCTGTTTATTCTGTCACAAAGGTTCACAGCATTTACCCCAAGGATTAGCAGAGTCCTGAGCAATAACATGACTCATAGAAGAAGAAATAGGCGGCCAAGTTACGAGGAAATCTTACCTTGAAATGTTGGCCGTTCACCAGGATCATCTTGCCAACATTTTTGCATCAGTTTGATCAAGTTATTACATGAATGAGGTCTGGATTTGGAAACAGCAGGTAGCTCTGGGCGGTGGCCTTTAACTACTTTTACCATAATATGTAAAATGTTGTTTTCCTCTGTAAAGCAAAAGCACACAAATGAAGCTCTCGCAGCAAAAGGAAGGATTTCTCTTTTGTCTAACAGCATTAACAGTGTATTAGGCAAAAACTTGTTTTTCATGCAATATTTTTGCTAGATTTCTTTACCAACAGGGAAAAAGGAAAAATTGGACCTATCCTCCCACACCATATTCAGCAACACAGTAACATCTACTTCCAGTTATCAGTTAAAAATCAATCGGCAGTAAGCGACTGTGTGCTTTTTCTGCCCATAAAAGGTGCAGAACCAAAGAAAAAACAACACCAAAACAGTCCTTTGCTACGTCTCTTTGGATTTCCGTATCTGCTATAAGAAAACTGAAGAACAGTTTTTACAAAGACCAGGTACCCAAACTTTTCATAAAGGTAAAGGAAGACCACAGGTCAAGCAGTGAAGCAATGTGGCTCTTGATTCTTAAGCCAACCACTGGGCTAAACGGGATCTCTCACTAGAAGAAAAATGAATAGTAGACTGGAACCTGCTCAAACACGTTTGCTATACATAGGCTAGTTGCATACAAAGGAAAATAGTCATAAAGAATAAATAACTGCCTGTAGATTGGTACATTTACTGTGGGGCGGAACAAAGCTTACTCTCACAGGCAGAGGTTTTTTTTTTTTTTTTTCTTTTAAATCTGCACCCACAATCTACAAATAAACTCCAGAGCCTCTCTACAGAGAAGCTGTTTCTGAAAACAGGATGGCTGCCTGCCAGTTGGCTTTGGCCTGCGCTGTTCCTTGCTGGCCACCAACATCTGACAGAAGTCTGAGCAGGCCACACACTGACATGGATCAGTACAGCAAACTCCAACAAAAAATACAGCAAACTGCAAAAAAAAGGGTGCACATCAGGGCACCCTGTGGCACCATAGGTTCTGCTTTTAGGATGTAGGTCAAAGGAGAACCTAAAATTACGCTTGGCATTTGAGATCTTACATATGCTGATGGCATAAGAGTGTAGGAATTTGGAGGACATGCATCATACTTGTAAACTGGGGCTGGTGGGGAGGGAAGCGTGTTTATCAATGGAAGAAAGGGAAAAAGAAGTCCAACACAACCCACAACACATCAGACTTACCTGCAAAAGGCTTTTTCTGTGTAAGAACTCCCCAAATCACAATGGAAAAGCTACAAACAAATACAAACAAATACTTTTAGAAAAGCTTTAAAAAACAGAAACAAACAAAAAAATACCACTATACAGAGTGTAACATGTTTTGGTAAATTCACTTTTCTTGGCCTTCACTTCTGCATGCATTTCAGCTGAGAAACACACACAGCAAGATGCAGCCAAGAACCATGATCTGAAAGTCTACTTTGTGCAGGGAGGGACCTGAGGCAGTGAACACAGAGCTGCCAGAGACTGCTGATTTCTTGTTAACATCTACCAATTACTCCACAAAGACACTAACAAGATCAGAGAGCAGCAAAGAATTACTGGGGATGTTATTTAATACTTCTACCCTGCAAGACAACTATAAAAAAATATATAAACATTCCTCTTCCAACATGACATTCTTTTAATCTACATCTATGACTTCCTTTTCCTAATAACCTTACCATGAAAGAAAAACCAAAGAGATAGTGATGAAATCCACTAAAGATAGCTAAGAATTTTGTCACAGACTAGAAAAGTAGGTCAGAATGTACCTTTTGACGGGGAAATTTAAGGTGGCCTGACTGCCTCCCATGCCAGTTGCTAATAAATAAATGTTTCTTAGAATGATTTCCATAATGCTGAAGACCAGGATCAGCTGCAGTTTGTTAAAAGTCTTCTACATTGTAAAGATTTGCATAAAGAGAACTAAACACGAGCCTTTGCAAAACGAGGCTCAAACAAGAGTTAGGAGCTTCACGGTCAATTAAGTGTTATAAACAGAAAAAAAGAGGACTCATTAATTTAAAGCCCTTTTTTTAGGTGTTTTCTCAGTTAACTGACCTGTACACATCATGCTTGGTGTCAAAACACCTGTTTTTTTCTTTGATGCGTTCGGGAGGAAGGTATGCAATTGTGCCACACAAGCCGTCCATGCTGAGGTCATGGGAATGGGACAAGCCATTGCACTTTGCGAGTCCAAAGTCAGAAATCTGCAAAAGACAGAGGAGGAGGGGAGAGAATTAAGTGCGTGCTACCATTAGACTTCAGAGGAGCTGAAAACTTTTCTGTAGAGAATGACGGATGACCCCAAAAAAACAGTGAGCACACTCTGGAAGCATTACGCTGTGGTAGGCTTTTCTTCTTATGGTTAAGCTAAAAAAAATTAAGCAGCTTTTTGCAAGCAGCGGCACGTCAGCCCATTACACAGCAAACACAACAAACAGTCAGCCAATTTATTGCAATTTAAAACCAGTCAAAATTCAGCTAGTGCAAACTACAGGTTAATGCAATTCCTGGTCTCGCTACCCCCTTTCCCTATGTAACATCATGGTGTATGCTACGTTGAACTGTTCTCAGCACCTATTTTCGAGCTCGTGGTCTGAAAATGAGTGCAAGAGAATTGCTCTTTCAGATATCACTGTTCCACTGACCATACCAGCAAGGACCAAGCCCAGCACCAGAGGCACAAAGTGTTTAAAACACACAGACACACACACTGAACCCACACGGGGAATTCTTTTTGGCAACTAGCAGATATAGCAAGTCGGTGCAGTGACGCAGTGAACACAGCTGAAGTGAACTAAACAAGTGACAGCAAGTTTAGAAAAAGGAAAACACACCTCCACTTTAATTTGAAGTGTCAAACAAATATGCATTCATTTGCTCTCAAAGGCATACCAATCATCAAGCAAACAGATAGGCAAGGAATTTTCCTTTGTCTTACTTATTTCCCACTGGTCAAAAATGTCTATTATGTTAAGTGGAAATTTCAAGAAGAGCCAAGCCTTTTTTTTTGACCACTCTGCCCACTGATTTTGGTCTACACGTTAGATAAGGTTTCTCCTTCAAGCAACATCCCCCCAGCACCACCACCACAAAAAAAAAAAAGAAAAAAAAAAGACATGTATCTTCTTTTTATCTAATAAATGCTCAGGTTTTTCAATGACTCATTCCCCTAGCACCTTTTTGATCTTCACAGCTTCTCCTTTGAGAAAGTTTTCCCTCAAAACAAGAGGCATAATTAAAAAAAAACCTTCATTTTATTTTCTGAAAGAGGCTCCGGCTCTACCCTTTCAGAAGCTTCTCTCTAAAGATAACCGCAAGGCTAGCTGTAACACGTCCCCGTTATTGGAAAGGGGTAAAACTGCAGCCAGCCCCACGCTGCTGGAGAGGAGGCAGGCTGCAGAGCCATCACTCTGCAGATGCCAGGAATCTCCCCTTGTCATAAAACAAACAAACCAGCCCACGCAGCTTCGGCACGAACTTCTCCCAGGAACAAACAGCTCGGGAGAGACGTTCAGGAGGGGGCCTGTACCCTAGCACGCAGGTATTTCCCACCTGCTGCCTGCCTGGATCTTAAATCTGTAGGGCAACGCGGGAATGACTTTGGAAGAAGACAAAAACCTGAAGTCATCTGGAGGAGCAGTTTCCCGTGCCCGCGGGGCTGTGCTCTCAGAGGGGACCTGCTGGAGGCCCGAAAAGCAGCAAGCAGGCAAGATCAACAAGCCAACTGCTCTTCCTGGTGGTCCCAGGAAGCCACAGGATTTGGGGGCAGCTGGTGCTCGACGGGAGCACCAAAGCACAGCGCCAGCATCGTGCAAGCCCTCGGTGTCGGGTTAGCAAACGCTGCGAGTCCTGCAAGCCCGAACAGATCCAGCCTGGCGGAGCGCTGCTCTGCTTTGATTAACGCCAAGCAGAGGGCTTGCACACACACCTCAAGAAACCCACATGGCACGCAGGGGTAATTTCACAGAAAGGCACCTTCCTCCCTGCCCGAACAATACCAGGTTTCCTGCTGTGTAGGTGAAGAGAGAAGATGAGTTGCAGGCAGCGCGGTGACCCTGCTGTGTTATGGTGGGCCACCAGCTGTGCCACAGGGCACGCAGCAGGCCTCACGCCGAGCCTACACACCAAAAAACTGCTACAGCACATGGTGTACCCCACACACAGCCCTCCAGGCCTGCACAGCTTCCCCTTGCAAACCTGGCTGTGAAGGGCCAGGTTTTACACAAAATAAAAGGCGATTTATCCGCAGAGCAGAGCCCCAGTCGCACCAAACACAGCAGAGAGCGCCGGCGCTCGGAGAATTGTCACCTGCCAGGCTGACACAAAGGAGCAGGATGCCGCAGACAGCCCTTGTGGCTTTCCCGAGTCCCTTTAGGGTAAATTTTCCACGCTGCATGGGGTAGTTAGTTAGTCATGCAGCTTCTTTTAACGTCAGTGGGAACTGCGCAGTGGGTGGAAGGCAGCCATTTGCCTTATCTCTCCTGCCTTGAAATTGCTGGTTCTGCCGCACCAGGCGTCCCTGCTCCTTCCTCACATCCCCACCGGCCCCAAGCCCACCCCAGCACCAGCCCTGTGCCTGTGTGTCACGCTCTGCATGTTGCCTTGCTCCTCGCCTTACTCATTTTGGATGGATCCCACCACGCTTCAGAAGCATACCTAATATCCGCGGAGCTAAGGGGAGACACGGAGGCGACAGACTGCTGCATGCAAAACATGTGGTGAAGGGGTAGGAAGAAGAGGAGAAACACGGGCCAAACCCCACACAGGCAGTGGGATTGTACATGTTCAGACAGCTCAGGTGCTCTCGGCCTTTTAAAGGGCTGCATGAAAAGAAACACGTGAGCAGCCACTGGGGAGGGGAGCTGCACGTGCTCCCCGGCCCGCAGCCCAGCAACATGACTGCCAGGCTGCAGATCTGAAGGGCATTTTCCATAAACCTTCTTACTGGTTTGGTTTAAATCAAGTGTTCTGTGCACGCAGCCTAGCTGCTTCTGTCAATGGCAAACATTTCCATTGCAGTTTGCTAAAATCCACTCACTTGCAAGGTTTTAGATGCTTGCGTTGGCTGAGTTATTTTTTACAGCTTCTGTAGAGACCAAAATCTCTCTCTTCCCCTCTTTTTCTTCTCCTTTTTTTTATTTTTAAAAATATGTAACCCAAGCAGTGCAGGGATCTAGCTCCTAGGAACAAAAACAATGCCTGGAAACTGATGGCTCCCAATAGCCCACCCTAATGCACGCGCGCAGTTCCTGATTGTCATTTTTCTGCAAATCAGGCTCAGGAATCCACCACAATGGACTCGGGGACAGAGTTCACCCAAAGGTTTCCTTCAACAAATAGGTAACATAAAGCAGTCAGATTAATTTTTAATCTCTGCTGGCATTCCTGGTATTTGTTTCTGGCCCAACTGTCTGTGCACTTGGTGACTGAGGATGCCACCACATTTGTCCACAGGGTTTTGATGACGGGCTTTTGTTTTTGTTTTTTTTTCTTCTTTATTTTTCTGAGGGCAAGGTGGAAACATTGTTTGGTTTTGTTTTTCAAAAAATGCAAGAAAGTTTTAAAAGACTTACATGGATTATAGATTTGGAATACGAAACATTAGGAATAAAAAAAATAATTCTCTTGATTCCACATGTAGACACACAGCACCTCAACTTCAATCATGTATGTTCAGAAACACTGGTATGAAGACTTCAGCTAGCTACAAAACAAAGTCCTTTTAAAACAGATTGTGTTCCTACCCTTTTCTAACGTGTCCTGAAGCTTTAACTCTAAAATCTGTTTTAGCTGAGATGTTTGCATGGACTAAAATTTTGGGCAGCCCTGTGTGGTGCCAGGAGTTGGACTCAATGATCCTCAATGGGTCCCTTCCAACTTGGGATATTCTGTGATTCTTCAGAAGAGCAGAAACCACGGTCAAACATCCACTTTAATCCATCACAAACATGCATTGCCACAGCAGGGATGGTTTTGCTTGCTCTCCTCTGCGACTACTAGAGAGAATTGATCGAGGTGAGAATCAGCTTGGCTGGCTGGCATCAAAGAGCCAGGTAACAACAGCCCCAGACAGACACCTTGATCAGGAGGGGTGGGAAATGGAGAAGGGACTCAGAAAACAAAGCCTCTTCTCCTTTCTAATAACAGGAAAGCACTTGCAGCTGATAAAAAAAAAAAAAAAAAGTGGCTGTGTTAACTCCATCAGCTAGTCTAATGAAAGAGAACCTCTTGTCACCAGCCTGGCCTCCAGCTATTACCTTGACCTACAGTACATGGAGAAGCTTTTTTTTAAGGAACTGCGAGCTCATCTTGATTCAAGTTCTTTGAAAGAAAATCTGGAGATGAAAAACAATTGGTGGGATTTGCCAGTGTATGTACCTATAACGTGTAAGCTGTATAAGAGAAACAAGGACAGTAATGTTTTTCCCCAAAGGTATTAAGCTGCAGGCAAGCTTCATTTTAAAAACCTGAATGAAAAGTAACTCTTTTAAGAAGATAAACCTGAGCAGCAGTAACTGAGCATGTGGGCACGGCAGCTGCCAACAAGTCAGGCGGAGAGGTTTTGCACAGGGGCTGTATTCACCTGCGGAGGGCTCTGGAGAGAGATCCCATGGGATCTCCGAGCACTGAGTGTGCTACCGCCTGCGAGGGCAGCGCAGGAATGCGGCACTGCTTCCCCGCCGACAATTGCCACATCCCAGGGAGCTGGAGGAGGGATCCTGATTTTGTACAGGGGACAGCAGGCTGAAGAACAAGCTCGTTAGATGTGGTAGAGGTGAGCGAAAGCGAGGTGTTAAGCAGCTTGTAAGTATTTGAAGGCAGCATGTGTGAAACACCAGAGAAAGGGGCAGGGTGGATCTTGTTGATAGAGAGAAGCAACAAGCTGAAATTAAGGAAAAAAATGCAGGCTGTTTGTTGCTAGCAAAGCTTGCCTGGGTATGCAATAATCCTCCCAAAACCACGTTGCTTAAGGCAACCGAGATATGGAGAGGAAGGGAGCTCCCACCTAAGACTCGTTTCGGGACAGGAGGCATCCTACAGAGGACAGCAAAGCCTTATCCTAAGTTGCACGTTACATACATACACTTAAAATCACCAGAGAATCCCCCAGCGTGCCTTTGAGAAAATTAACAAATACACAGCTATCTGCATCCCAGCTCAGGCTAATCTCACCCTCTTAATTACCCCGCCAATAACAAAATTCAGTACACACACTTATGTAACACGCAGGAGACGGCTTTATGATACGGAGGCACCCACTTGATGATAAGTTGTGTGCAACACCACTGCGTTAGTCATCATCCTCACTTCGGGTTTTTACAGTAAGTGTTGTGCTCGTAAAAGAAGAAGGGCGTGTTTCCATTTAACTAGCAACATGGCACAGAAGCATTCCTAATGTACTCCACTGTAAGTCTGTCTGTTTCCTGGCTCAAGGGCAAACAGCTTATAAAAATCCTCCCTACCTCCAAACTCTTCTTTTGCAGTCTGCAACATCTCTTCACACACTTTAGGATCCTATTAGGGACAGGTCACCTACTAAATTAACACTAACGTTTAAAAAGTAAAAACACTTCAATCATTAGCTTCATTAGCCTTCCAGCAAGAAAATGCGCATTAAATCAAGCTGCAGGGTCTGAAATTTAATTACAAGTTTCACATCACACAAAAAGGAGGTTTGGGGCCACATTTTTAAAGTGAAGACTCCTCACAGAATATGCACATCGCCTATTTTGCATGTGGGTTCCTATGTCTGCTTTGCTGCATGGAGGGGTTTCCACGATGCTTGCAGATCTGAAAGAGCTCTGGCTGGAAAAAAAGGTTGGGATCAGACCATTCTTTTCTGAGCTTAATGGAAAGGGTCTGAAGAACATGCTCTACATACAGAACACAAAGCAGCAACACTTTAGGGATGTTGACAATGACCTCACCTGAAAAAAATGTGTGTGCATTTTGTACTTTGCCCCCTTGTATTACATCACTGTGCAGATATAGGCTATGCAGGAGGCAGATATCAGGCAAGATTTCAACCTCCTGAAATGGTGAGAAAAATACAGCCTTCACATCTTGGCTCACAGATGAGTCAAGAATTAGGAATTTAAGAAGTTATGCAAGCGTGCATAAAGTTTAGGTAAATAAATCCTTAACAAAGGCCTTTGAGCACCAGCGTGTGGGAATATACTTCGTACAGTTCAGATCTTGATGTTCTGGCCATCATACCAGGACTGTCTGTAGTTGTCTTGTACCTCAAGAAGAAAATCCTCCTAACAAGTAAACCATAAAGTGCCCTAGAAAAAAAGGTGACTGTGTCCAGACTGATTCCATTAGGCACATGCTTCCTATGGCTCCAACCCTCTCAAGACATCAGGGAAGGTATTTCCATTTCCTGAAAACTTCAATTTTAGAATAGTGCAACAAATCCACGGCCATTTGGCCAGATTGAGGAGGACAGGAAGACAGGGAGAAGATGGATGATGGTGCTGAAAGATCTGTGACTACTTGTGCTGAATTATATCAGCCAGGTATGGTTAATCCTGCACTTTTAGGCTCAATAATTTGGCTACTGATTTGGAAAAATAAAAATAAAAATCAGGGAAAAGGTACACTTCAGTCTCTTTCCTCTCCAAAAGGAAGAATTAGAAAGCAAACAATCTCCCTAGACCAGCTGTCAAAACAGAACCTCCAACAAAGAAGGCCAGCAAACATGCTAGCTTACTCTGGAAGAGGATGATAAAAATAATTCCATACTGATAGAGCCAGAAACATTTCCCTAAGTGACCTCTGGTATTCATAAGCAGTCATGACAGGGATACTTTTTCACTGTATGTGCTCTGGGCAAAGGAAAGAAGACAGTGAGCTGCCTCCAGGAAGGCTCTGCTTCTCCAGACTCCCACTGTACATGAGATTTGGGTATTTAGTGCAACGTACAAAGCCAGAAGGACTCAGACAGAACAAGGTTGCCACTGGGAGCTGCAGAACTGGCAGAGATGACTTGGAGAAAAAAGCAGCGTGAGTCTCTATGTTCTCACCTGCTTTATGGCCTGTCTGTGAGGAAGTTTGTAGCAGAAGGCGCTGGGCTCACAAACCCAGAGTCTGCTGTGCTAGCACCCACCTTCTCACAGGCCCTGCAACTCCACCTCTGTTTATGTACCAAAATGGTGCGTAAATCAGGTAGACAAGTTTGAGGATCGGACTTTTGGCGGGATTTTGGCGGGCATTTTCCTAATTCAAAAGGAATGCTTCTGGGCCTCTCTCTGGCCTCTGAGCTCAGCACAGCAGGAATATCCCAAAGCGGGGTTTGGGCTCAGAGTGCCCAAGGCATACCTTGACATGGTAGTGGGCATCAAGCAGGATGTTGGCAGGCTTGAGGTCCAGGTGGAGCAGCGGAGGGGACATGCAGTGCAGGAAGTTCATGCCCACGGCCGTCTCGTGGATGATTCGGAAGCGCAGCTCCCAGGGCAGAGGCTCGGAAGCCAGGAGCTTTTCCAGGGACCCTGTTTCCATGTACTCCATGACCAAGCCAACCGGCTCTTTGCAGATGCCATAAACAGGGAGGATGTAGCGAAACTTTGCCATTTCCATCTTCCTGGCTTCTTCCAGTAACTCCATGCGCTCCCTGCGTGGAAGAGGATATATGGTAAAGGATGGAGTGGCTGCTTGCTCCCGAAAAAAAGCGCACACCACGTTTAATTTCCTAAGGAATTATGAAACTGAAAAACACATTTCGTGATCGTTGCCTGGCTGGACCAGGCTGCATCTCTCCAGCCTCTGCCCCAGGCACGTTGTCACATTTACTGGCTTGGCTTTGTGCTGCCGATGACAGCTCAGAGCTGCCGAACCGCAGGCAAGCTGCAGACTTCAGCAGCACAAATCCCCCTAGCGCACGGCCTGCCTCTCCGCTTTGATGTGTCCGTGGCTAGGAAGAAGCCCCAGCCGTGTAATGCCCAGGTTCGCCACTGCCATACCTCCCCGGGCTCAAGGCAGCAGCTTTCTGTGAGTCAGGAGGCTGCCTCCACCAGGAGTGAACACAGCCAGCACTGCTTCAGCTGCCCTGCTGACACAGGCTGACAGCACACGGAGCCAGGGCTGGCAGCCAGAGCCCCTCAGACTCATCCTTTAGGAGGGGAAGCTCCCTGCTGCGACCAGGGGGATGAGGCACAAGCCTCCCTTCCACCCAAATCCAGCCGTGGCACTGTAGCACTACCTGTCCGAGGCTGATCCTCGTTATTCAGGAGGTACCGAGCACCCATGGGCTGCACAGATCTGACATGCCCAACTTTTCTCCTCCTTAGCGGTGGGTCTGACCTAGCAAGAAGCAGCAGACCTTTTTCCGAGGTAAGATCAGGCTAAGAAACAACTTAAGAGGTAAGGACAAGATATTGGGAAGAAAAAAAAAAAAAAGTGAAATCGTTTCTCTCCATTAACCATGTTGGCTCCTGCTGCTCCCTACAGCAACTTGCTTGTGAAATAATTGCCTTTGTAGACAAGTACCCAGTTTGCTCTCTGGCATGCTGGAAGGGAGCGCCTGTGAATAACACAACCAACTCCTTGCCCCCAAGCCACATGCATAGCCAGCATAATTCACCAGGCTTCAGCGAGCTGAGTGCTGGAGTCACGATGTAAAACACCCGTCTGAGCCCTCCAAGGCAGAGCAGGAGCCCAGCAACAGCTCAAACCTAACAGGAGCCGCAGGGCTCACGGGGACCAGGGGTTCCCTGGCTAAGGACAGGCTCAGAAAGAGTCACCAAGGTCAGAGAGAGAGAGAACAGCTGCTCGAAATTGCCTATTTTCCCCAGCAAAGAGAGGATTTCCACTTCCAGCAAAGTGGAAATCAGACCAGGCTGAGATGAAAGGTCCCTACCTCCCCTCTCCGCCCCGCGCAGGGCGCTGCTGGCGCTGTCACTGTGCCCATCGCCTCAACATCCAAGCCCTAATGCTACAGCAAAGGACGCTGTGGTATCGCTGAAGTCCAGTTTGAGCAGATCAAAGTCTGTTTTTTTTTTACGCTGCTCAGTTACTCATAGTGCTTAGAAATTATTCCAATAATCACCAAGAAAACTCCCTCCAAAGGAAAAAAGATGCTTGCGAGGTTTCTAAGTCAAGAGGCATGGGCCTAGCCTCTGTTACAGCTTCTTATTTGGCACCTATGTGGTTAAAGAGTCAGAATTATCTTCTCTAAACACTTCGTCTCCCTTCCCCCCTCCACATATTCTAAAATTACAGTGATTTCTTAAAAAAGTTTGCATCCAGGACTGCTCAGCTCCCCTAAATCTAAGGGTACATACGCTTTCAAAGCATTAGGGGACAGGGGCACGCACTGGAAGAGATCTAGCCCTGGGTTCAGGGGCAGATACCATCTTCCAGAGAAGATGCTGACAGATCAACCATTTTCCAAGCAATTAGAAATATCAGCTAAATCAGCACGTGGGACCTCGGGCACCCCCGAGGCAGCCCCTGCTCCTGCTGAGGGTCAGGCCGAGCTGCTGCCACGCTGTGTGGGTTCTCCCGAAGATGCAGCGGGGCCCGACGCTCGTAGCACAAACCCTGCTGCTGCAAGACCTGCGAGAATTACAGCTGTACTCACATTTGCATGCACCCAGTCTTTGTGCCCTACAGATAGTGTTCTGTGCACAAAAATACAACTTTAAGCTCAGCGGGCAGCCCTCGCCAGGCTCCTTCGTCACCCACCTGAATAAACGCAGCATCTGCTAACAGCAAGAAATCCCTAAAACCAGCTCAGTTTCTAAGTCCCACTCCACTTCTAAATCCAGGTCCTGCAGAGGGCTTTGCTCATTTTGTCCCAGCCAAGGAGGCGTACCTTGCCACCTCCACACCTGGTAGCCACCCTCACCACCCTGCACACCTAGCCAAGAGCCCTCTCTGGGAACCGCTACGTTGTTCGGGCTCGTTAGGGCCTGCGTGATTAGGTTCAGCTACAAGAAATTCACCTCCGGGTTGTTCTTGCACAGCTTGCCCCCTTTTTCTCCAGCTAGACTTCTGCTCTGGCCAACGGAGGTAAGGAAAAAAAAGACTTTGCTTTCTCCACTGCAGGTCCTGGGTGTACCCTCCTCCACCTTTCTGGACCACACACTCTTTTCTTCAGGTTTACAGTGAGGGCATCTGGAGCTACACAATGTCAGGGGACAGAAAGTGGCAACGAATAAGGGTTTAGAAATGGAATTTGGCTAGACAGCCTGAGAGGGCTTGGGTTTAAAGGGAAAAATATCTCTGAAGAATAAATTCTTCTTCTGCTTGAGGCCACTTCACTCTCCAGTGAGATAATTGCCAAGGGAATTACTCCAAATCTACTGCAGAAACAGTAGGAGAGACTACAGAGCACTACCACCACCAAATCATTACAAACAGGGTATTAATGTGGTACCAAATAAAGAAAGAAAGAAAGAAAGCTTCTGTGCTATGCAGTTAATGTTTCTGATATCACTTGTAATTTTAACTCTGTATCCAGACAGTTCCAAGAAACGGCTTGTCAAGTGAACCTCCTGGATTAACAGTTTAATTATACAGGCTTGTTTCAACCAGCTCGAACAGCCTGTGAACTACAGGGGCGGTGTTTTATTTTGTCTGTGCCTGCCCCCCCACCCCCCCCCTTCCACAAATTCACAATCTCAACTCAGTTTTATTCTGCAGAAACAGCTTTTTCAAAGGCCAGGGACCCCTCCAACTTCTAATTAACACTCCCCTTAAGTGCATGAAATATATCCTGTAGTAAAACAAATGAACCCATCTTTCGGTAACTGGATTGCCAAGATGAGCTGCGTGCTGCAGGAGTCCCCTGCCCTCAAAGGTCCCAGATTCCCACAGAATTTTTGTTCACCATACATCACGTCCATACAATCTCTCTCACATCTGCAAACCTCACAACCACTGACAGACTGGTGGATCTCTATTGCACACCGAATACCGGTACAGAGATTTGGTAGCATCTCTCAAAATTAATCCTTCACGTTACAATAGGCGGCGACATCCTTTCTGCTACACTCTAAAAATTAACTTTTGAATACGTTTCTAAACATATTCCACAAATAATACTGCAGCACGGGAAACCTTCTGCGACTCAACCACCTCACACCCCACGGAGCGAGCTGCAGAATCAGCTCGTGGGCTGGCGGAGATCCCGGCGATCGAGGTGGAGCTGGAAAAGCTCCATCGGCAAGACTTGGCCACGCTCCCCACCTCCTGCACAGATGCTGACCTGCCGGGAAGTCGCCGCTGTCCCTCAGACCAGCGGGACGCTTCCAAAGTGCATCCCAAAACCCTCCGGCCCCCTTCATTTGGGATCGTGCCGTGCCCTCCATCGGGGGCGGCCGAGCTGCAGCATGTTCCCACCACACGGTGCCTTGCCCTGGCAAGGGGCAAGGAGCCTCCAGACCCCATTCTGTGTTTCCACTCCTTTCACAAGGACCGAAGCACCGGACCAGGGCAGGGCAAAACGCCTTGCGAGCAGCCCCAAGCGAACAGGCGGGCGCACGCTGCAGCTCTCGCCAAGCCGAGCTGCTTCGAGCGGCCAAGCGTCGCTATTCCCAGCCCCACCACATCTCGTGGTGGCCTGGGCTTCGCCTGAGTGCGATAAATGCCACGTTTGCTTGGGGAATGACGAATTTCCAGGCTGCCTTTGCCGTGTCTGGCCACACGCGTGGCTGCCATGGGCTGCGTGCGTGGGGCCAGGCTTGCTCCATTTACTCGCTCCCAAGGCTCTGGGCTACGCCGCCTGCTTCGCCACCCCAAAAATAAGGGTACGCCAGCAGGGCAGACAGCATGACAACCCAGTTTGGCCTCGGAAGCGTCTGAACTGCTGTTACGCATTCGCTGCGTAGGTGAACCAAAAAAAATAAGAAAGCAAAATCCCCGAGGTTTTGGGGGTCTCCTCCCAAAGCGGGCACAGCCGAGCCCTTCCACCCCTCCCCGCCCCGGTCCCGGTCCCGGTCCCGGTCCCGGTCCTTACTTCTCGTCCACATGGAGGCTGGGCGAGCACTTGATGGCGAGCCATGTCTTCCAGTGCAGGTGGCGCACCTTGTACACCTGCCCGAAGCCCCCCGAGCCGATCTTCTCCCAGCTGCCGAACTCGCTCTCCTCGAAGGCTCTCAGCAGCCCCACGGCCCAGGGGGAGCCGCTCTCCATGGCTGAGACCGACCCTGCCCTGCCCTGCCCGGCTCAGCACGGCTCGGCTCGGCTCGGCTCCGCCGCCCTCCCAGCGCCGGCCCAGGTGAGTCAGGTGCGGCCGAGCATGGGGGAGGCGGCGCCGTCATTTCCTGGGCCGGGCCCGGCCATGGCGCTGGCCCCGCCGCCTCCTCCTCCTCCCTGGGAGACGGGGAGGAGAAGCTCGGGCCCCGGGGGGTGGCCGCCCCCTGCTGCCTCCCCGGCTCCTGCACCCCGGGGTCGGGGCTCTGCCGTGAGGGGAGCCCCGGAGGGCGTCCTCGGCGCCTCTTAGGCTCTGGGAATTGTGCTGACTGCACTCACAGTGTCACAGGATTGTCTAGGTTGGGAGAGACCTCCAAGATCACCCAGTCCAGCCTCTGACCTAACACTAACAGTCCCCACTAAACCATATCCCTAAGCTCTACATCTAAACGTCTTGTAAGACCTCCAGGGATGGTGACTCCACCACTTCCCTGGGCAGCCCGTTCCAATGCCTCACAACCCTCTCACTAAAGAAGTTCTTCCGAACATCCAACCTAAACCTCCCCTGGCACACTCGTGTGTCTGTGCTTTATAGTTGCCTTGGCACGAGGGATTTTGATTAGCCCAGCTGCAGACTTCAATCCCTGAAGTGTTTTTTGGGGTCTAATTGCAGGACCGATGGATGAGGTGAAATCAGTTGCTGAGACACTGCAGCTGAAAAGGGACCTGCAACCTTTGGTACATCCCGTAATCCTAGGGAGGCTTCTCCTATCTGCATCGTGACCTTCACGCCTATCACATGGCTAAAGGTTAATAAAGCTCCTGTTTGTTTGTTGTAACGAATATCAGACCTGGGTTTGTTGTTCTAGGCAGTTAGTGTACAATTTACTCTGGCGGGTTAGGCAACAGACAGAGGACAATGTGTTTTAAAGCTGGGGTAATATAAGTAAGTCACTTTGTTGTCTTTGCAAAGCTCCATTTTAAAAGAATCTACAGAAACGTTTAATTACTCCCAAGACATGGGACATCAAGTCTGTTCTCAGGGCTTTATTCCACATGGACTCCTTCCTGCTTAATTTACTCTGGATTAAACGAAACAATTGCTTACTCTGAATGAGACCGTATATACATAAATACATTAGGAACAAGAAATAACTGTGAGCAGAGACAAACCCTTAGGCCACCTGCGTGACCCAACAGTACACCTCTGTCTGACCTCCTCCTCCTGGCTATCCTGACTTGTTCCTTGTTTTGATTTGGGTTCAGCAGGATCCATGTGGAGGGACTTCTGTGCTCTCAAGGAGCTCTGCTTAAATTGAAGAAATTTGCTGAAGCAGGGCCTTGGACACTGTGCCTTTCTGGAGGTGTCCATGACTGACTTGCCAATAGCACACCAAGTGTTTTATTCCACTAATGATACATTACCATTCAAGCGCCTCTTTCATTAGACAGATGGCAAAAACTGTAAAACAAAATGAACTATGCAAAACTCAGGTTGCAGTTGAGTTTAAGCAAGAAATGGATTGTGTACCTTTTACCTGCACTGTGACTGGAGAGCTAATTCAGCACACACCAGCAGCAACGGAGAGCTCATGACAGAACATCAAAAGAGCTGGTCTGAGAGAATTTAGATTACTCAAGTGCTTTCAGAAAAGCTAAGCCTAAATAAAAATCACACTTAAGGTGCCTAGAGAACAGCTACTCAGCCTCAGAGGTTTTAGTTGGGGAAGTGTAGGAAGACTGGAAAAGGGCACCAGAAGAGCAGAGAAAGCATCTCTTAGATCTCTTTAAGAAGCAGAGAAAGATGGTGGCAAAGGAATCCCACAGCAGTCAGCTCCCCAGTTAAAATAAATAAATAAAACATGCTAGCAGATAGCCAGGATGGCAAAGAGCAGACAATACTAGATTTATTGAAAACAAATCATGTGAAACCAGCCTAATGTATCTTTCTGTGGCAAGGTAACCAGTCTTGTCTAACTTCTCCTCTCATGTGCATGTACAGGCATCACAGAGAAAACTCCCCTTCTTACTCTAGTTTCTCTGCTTGCAGTATTTTTTGGTCCAGAGGACAGGATTTCATACAGTGCTTTGGCTTTTTCTTTTTTAAAAGGATATCCTTCTAAAGGTTTGCTTGATGCGTGTGAGATAAACCAGCCCAAAGCTTCAAAAGGTTGGTGGGCACCTTGGCTCTTGTTACAGCTAAGACATTCTGTGAAGGGGCAGCAGATTTCAACTATGTAACAGCAGCTTTAGAGCTGATACAGACCAGCACTGATCTGCAGCTTTCCAAAAGATGAAATATAAATCCATCTATTCATCCACTCCTCAAACACTTAAGCTGTGGCTTAGGTTTTTATGCACAAACGCTGCAATACTGCAGTTGGCTTAAGCTGATCTAAAACGACATTATCGCTGAAGGAGGTTTGCCGTCCCCTCTTTTGTCTTGGCACTAGTGCTCACACAGTTGTACTAGCATTCGATGGTTGAACTGTAACTGAATCAGCTCAGTGATCTCACACGAGGGGAAGAAAAAAAAGGTAAATAAATCAAACCACACCACTCCCTTGCTTAGTTTTCAGACAGGCGAGAAAGCTGGCCTGACTTACCACAGGCTCCCTAATGTCAACAGAGAGGGAGGCAAGCAGGCTGGAAGGGAACTGCCTCCAAAGAAGGTGATGAAAGGGGCACAACTGCACGCGGTAGCAGATGCAGCGGCAAACTCAGTTTAAGGAATTCCTTGCTGATCTCATGCAAAGTGCACCCTCACAAAAAAAATGAGGGTTGTGGTGTGGAGGTGGAAAGAGCAGAAGGAAGAGGGTGGGGATTCTTACACTAAAATATCCACTGGGAAAAAAAAATAAAAAATCACCTACAATATAGGTAATCATACTGAAGTCAAATGCACACTGTGGTTCTCAGTGCCCAGAGACAGGCACATGTATGAATATTTCCTAGTTCAGAGCTTAAATGAATGGACGCTGCCTCCTCAGCACCCCAAGAATCAGATCCTTTACACCTTGAGCATACACAAGCCAGCCACGAATTAAAAGGCATGCTGGGGACCATCCTTGGACCTTCACCAGTGAGTTCTTAGTGCTCATGCTGGCAATATGTGAGCCAACAGGAGCACAGGTTGATAATTGTGTGGCTTCCTGGTAAACCTGAGGACACTTCTTCATGTGCAAAAAACTGAGGGAGATCATAATTTGCTTAAGATCACATAAGCTCCTCACTGTGGAGGCAGTAACAGAATATGCTCTGTATTTGATGTGATTTAATAAAATTACCGTTTCAGGGCTTTAGGTAGGCTTTGCAAAGTGCTTTTAACATGTCTTGCTTTGTGGAATTCCATGCCAAAAACCAGATTAGAGCAAATACTCCTCTTCCAAATGCTACACTTTAAAGCATGTGCAAAATAATAGAACTACTTAATGATCCAGCTTGGAGATTATTTTTTTTTTCAAGGAAAAATACTGTATTTTTTCATAACTGCTTCCTTAGAAACTATTGAACTATTTTTGCTAACATTTTTCATTTGCAAGGATAAGAAAAAGCCCTGCGTTCAGGAATTTAAGTGAGAAGGATTAAGCAACCTCAGTTGCAAATATATCTCATTATCAAGTCTGTTTGTGATGGTAGAGAGCTTGTACAAAGTGAAAAAAAATACAATTAAAAAAAAAAAAGTTTAATCAGATTAATCACATTAGCGTAAGCAATGAATAATAGAGCTGTTTCTGTGGTATTAGGGAGAAGAATGCCTAGTTTTAAATTTTCGTTCTCAGACCTCTGAGAACAAAAAAGGCGTTCTGCATGATTTCCTCAAGCTCGGTCTTGCTCTGCTTCTTGGCAGACACCATCATTTTTAGGTACATTTTTTCCTGCTGTTAGCTGCGCTGCAGGGCACCATCTCCTAGGTCATCATCAAAGGGTTTCTTTGCCAGTCTGGCAAGCTGTCTCCTTCTCCCTCCACAGAGGCGAGGGCCGGCCCGGTCCCACTGAAATCCACAGCGGTCCCGTGCCAGACCCGCAGTTATGCACTACGCTTGTTCCACAGACTCCGTCGGACCTTCGCCAGCTGTCTTTATCTGATGATCTGGCTCCAGGAGAACAAGTCCCTCATGACTCACGTCCACCTCATACCTGATGCGCTCGGCAACAGGTTGTTTTTCGAGCTGGGTCCCACAGATGCCAGCGCACGATTCCTTGCTTCTTCGCAGGGCTTCTGTCTACCGGGAAGCGCTGAATAATGCGCGGGTTCGACGAAGATATTTGCTGAACTCGTGCCCCGCGTCGCACGCAACCGGGTGCCACCAACTCGTGGCGTGATTCAGAGCTCCCAGTCTGCAGGCACCCTCTATGGGCACTGCTGTGAAACACCGCTCGGGACCCGTCCAGACACAGCAGCGCTGGCAGGTGAGAGGGAACTTCAGAGTCACGGTGGAAATTAAGCAGAAACTAAAAACCACTTTTCAAAACCAAATGGATTTACATACACTCACTATAGTAAGCACAACTGGCACGAAAATTTTATAATTTGGTATCAAACTCAGGAAAAAAATAAAATCATTTCAAAGTCCTTCAATTCAGATGGATATTTTATTTTACTTTCTACATGCAAGCCAACATCTTGGAGTGCTAATGTAACACCAAAATCTTAACATCAATTTGAAAAAAACTCTGAAAAGGTATCTTTGAAATCCATTGTCACAAACTACTATTGTCTAGTAAATACAACAGTGTTAACAAAGCCTCTGTATCTAAACTAGAGTACGAATGCAAATTCTAGACTAGATGACTGACAAGAAAATTGATTTAACTTTTTAGCTTTGTAAGGCCCTTGTGTGAATGCAAACACTGTGAATAATAATTAAGTGGAGCGGGTACCCAAGCCACAACAGCATAAGGCTCTAGTGTGTCATTAAGCAGCATAACTATGGAAAATTATTTTAAAATACAACTTTCAAAATAGGTTTCCATTAACAAATGATCATCCCATTGCATCTGCCCCCACAGTTTTGTCTTCAAAAATGAATTTAATGGGATCACACAAAGCTACAGCAATGTAGAACTTGTAGGCCATGTCCTTGCCTTTCAAGCTCAAAACCAAATCCGTAACACCATGTTTAAATCTGTCGTGTGAAGCCCTGGTCCTGAATGGGCCTTGTGTTAATTCACCCTGGTACCTGCAGCACAGCTGGCACTGAAGGCAGCAAACTCCAAATCAGGCAGGAATGGGCATCTGCCCAAAGGAGAAAATTGTTGGATAATGGATTGGAGGCTTCTGGTGAACTATTATAAAAGATCTGGAAAAGGCTCCACTGTATTTTGGTTGACTAATACTTTCCATTATAAAGGACTCTTTCTTTGGGAAGCATTAACACCTCTGTTGTCTGTTGCAGGCCTTTGATATTTAGCAGGGGAAGTCCCAGAGGCTATAGTGGTGCCTATTCATTGCCCAGAGAAACGTGAGTCAGTTTTACCTGTATTGTAAAGTATTAAAAATGTCGGGTCTCTGATTCATGCACAAAGGCAGATTAAAATCAGGCTACCACCCACATCTGTCTGGCCTGCCCCCTCTGCACAGATGGATCAACTGCTCTTGAAACATCAGCTGAATTGCCACAATTTACAGCCAGGCATAATTTAATAATGCTAAAATCTGGGCACAAAGATCTCAGCTGCCTGCAAAGCAGAAACTTTCAAGGCAGAAACGAAATAGATGGCTATGGGAGATTTCCACTGCTGATATTTTTGATCTGTGTTTATGACTTATATTTCTTTTTCTTTTCTCTCTAGAAAACTGCAGTTTTCCACAGAAGATGCAGAGTGTAAATCCTTCAAAATACAAGTGCCCAGAATCCTTGGCTGCCTTGAAGTTGCACGGTCAGCTCATTCTCATTTCAATTTCAGACAGCCTATCTTTGTCCAAACCGTTCCCAGTCTGTCTGATACTCATTCCCTTCTTGCTGGCTGGGGGCTCACCCACGTGCAGGTTGGATTGTTTGTCCTGGGGCCTTAGCATCAGTTTGCCTAGGTAAGGAAATGATCATTTGGTAAGGGACAGTAATTGTAGTGTCCACCTTGTTGTGGACATCCACCACCGCCTTGAAAGTTCCTGCTTTGCAGACAGCACAGCAAGGTGTTCCCACGGATTACCTCTGGGTTCTCCAGGGACAGCGCTAATACATTGAAAATTAGTCTCATAGCTGCCTGACCACCACCTTCTCAGCTGTACAGGGCTCATTCAGTTCTTATTTTAAAAATATTTTCAACATCAGATTTAATTTTTACTGTGAGGAAAGATAGCTATCTTTTTGTCTGTGCCCTTAATACAAGAAGCAGATTAATAATGTTTTAGCAAGCACTTTTTCTAGTGGGTCAGGATAACCATGGCTATGTGGAAATATTTATGGAAACGAAGAAGGCATTTTTAGCTATGCTGCCAATATCATTCATCTGCTTTCTTGTCATTGTACCTGCAGCACCCAATAAAAAGCTATAAAATTTCAATTACAGCAAACTCTACATAAATCCTAAAATCATCTTTAACTGTTTTATTTATACATAGCCATTGTTTTCGTTTTAATGCATTCATTTAACAGTGCATTGTAGCTTAAAAGTCCATTATAAAATTGTCTCTGTAATAACTCTTGAAATAATGTTAAAGTCTATAAAGCTAAGAAATGTAACTTTATATATATATATATATATATATAAATATATATATCACACAAGCTGTTATCTGATTTCTAATAAATAACGTAGTAGAGTAATCAATAATGGGATGTATTCCCTACCATTTCAAACTTTGTCTTGTGTATTGTGTCAATGCTTTCCCCCAAGGGCTATATTTGTTTTATAAATAAATAAATACACACACACATATGCTATATGAATATGTGAAACTTAAAACTTTCTTCTCCAAAGGGTTATTAATGAACATATTATATGTGCATAATATTGTGTGTGTCTTGCATATATAAACTCTAAGCACATTAGAATAATTTAACATGAAAGCAAAGAAAAGACAGTATTATACACAAGATTTTGACAAGGATAGAAGTGCAAACTTCTTAATATTTTTTGCTTAAAAAAAAAAAAAAAAAAAATACACCTCTTCTGAAGAGTATGCTTTTCACAGATAAATCCACAAAAACACCGTTTTACTAGAAAGCCATCTGAATTCCCAATCCCAGGTCAATTTCTATTAGTTTTTCCTTCACATTCACTGGTGTGGCTTCATCAGCTCTAGAGGAAGTAGAACAGCTTTCAAATGTCTGTACTGCAGTCTGAAGTTCTGAATACACTGGCTCCAGTATAGAAGAATCTGCTTCTACCAGAACATTTTCTCCAGTAGCTTGTGACCATGGCTGAAGTTGCATGAAAAGTATTTCTGTTGTTGAGGTCTCTCTTTCGCAAGAGTCCCCTCCTTCTCTTCCCAAACTATTTTGACTTACTGGTGACTTATTTATTATCATCTTGTTATTAAGAGTCTGACCTAAGCCTGTGACAGCATTAAATACTGCTAAATTCAAACTCATGTGACCCTCATCATCTTCTTTATACCTAAGGGAATAGCATTGAAAATGCAAGTTACAAACACAGTATTTACAGCAGAAAATACCACCTAATATGATTGCCAAAATTGAAAATGTCTGCAATTAGAAGATGAATCAGATTGCTATTTATTATGTTGTACTCAAACAAAAAACACTGTATGAAGAGACAAGTGCAATAGGGTTCCAATAAGTATTTTTCATCAAATACACATCACTAAATATAAAATAAGAAATACCTATTCACAATTATATTTTGTGTGTCCCAAAATGGAGAGTGTGACTTCTTTGTACTACAGAAGCTGTTGATATATTTATGCACAGCTTACTTCCTTGGTGGATACAACTTACATGGTCAAAAACAAAATTCTTTCAACAATCTAGGTTACAAGAACTTCCCAGTGGTAAAGGCTATAAAAAAAAAATAAACATTCTGACCATCTTTACACTAGGTTTTCCATCATGATAGCAAAATCTAAAATATAAATTGTTTCACAATATTTCACAGAATAGTTAAAGCTGGACCAAACATAAGACAACATTTAATTAAATATCTGGATCTCTTATACAAAACCTTAAAAAAGAAAAAAAAAAGTTATTTATAATCTGAACAAGAATCAACTGGTAACATACCTGAAACGAGAATGACTGCTGAGATTGTGTGCTTTTCGAAGATGTAGGGTCAATGAATAACTCCAGCAGAAACATTTCTGACAGATGTGGCATTTGTATCTCAGAATACCATTACTCTTGGAAAGAAGTAGTGTTAGAGTAATTTAAGACTTGCACATCTACATGAGGACAATTAATCCTTTGTTGAAAAGGGGGAAAGTACACTATCTAGCTAAAAACCTTTTAGGGAGTTAACTTCAAAAAGGTTTAAAATGTGTGAGTTTTAGGCAAACTTGTCTGCTTAAGGAACCTTATTGAACATGTAAATTGTCTTTAATGCCTTCAGTACTGCACAAATCTTCAGTAGCAGTGTGAGAATATAGTTCCTCTAAAACCTTTACAGTTTACAATATAGCAGCGGTCATAACTCAGAAAGTTGAAGAAACAGGCAAAATATGTGCATGAACTATTGCAGCCAAAACTATATTTTAATGTTGTGATGAAAGACTCACATGATCAGAGGTGATGTAAGCATTACATGCTTTATAGTTTCTCTATTTCCAGGTTACATATTAGCTCTAAGGGTGGAGTATCAACGTGAGGAGAAAGGTGACATTGGATTTTAATCCCTGAAATATTTTGCATTTCAGATTAGGATTGGCATGTTGTTTTAAAGAAGAGGAAAAAAAGAACGTAAGTGGGGGGTTGGTTGGAATTCAAGACTGTGAGTATGCAACTGCATGTACTTAAAGTAAGCAATTGAAATCTATAGGGAAGGATGAATCAGGTATTTTTATAATACTTACAAGAGTCCTAGAAATATGCGCAAATAGATCCTTGATTTGATGGAAAAATGAAATATTTCCTTCATTCATATGAAACTAAACACATGTAGATTTGAAACTTAGGATCACTTATAGCAATATATTCTATTCTGCTAATATACTCACCACATGTGCTCTCTTGTAATGCTGTTTCAAAGTTTGTAAAGTCCGTGAAGTAAAACCACATCCTTCAACATCACAGCTGTAGGCATCTGAATCATTGTGTGTTTCAACATGCTTATGCAGATCATATGCGTTCTTAAAACTGAAAACAAGGTAAAACAAATAACAGATATAATAGTACAGAGGAGTAGTCTTGTGGTTAATGTTTAGGACTGGGAGGTAGTAATTTTTGGCTCTGACAATGACAAGTGAAAGCGGAATATGTGTAAATCACTTCTCTTCTCTACCTCAGTTTTTCCACCTGTGAAAAGGGGATAATGCAGACACCTCTTTGATGTGCTCTGTATTTCATTTTCCATTCCTTCTTTCTTCCCACACATCCATGGCATGCCCAAATCTAGGTGATTTTTCCACAACTATGTTGCAAGGCATCAGCCTCTCTTTCAGTTCACACTGAGAAAATTCTTGTCCATTATGGATCAGTCATTTCATTATTTCTGGTCTAGAAATTCAGATTGTTTCCTTGTGTCCACCCACAGTATGAACACAAGAGTACTTAAATACTTGTTTACTTTATCCTACTTTCAGCATAAAAAGGCTACACCTCTCATCTTCCCTGGCAAAAGTTACACGTAATTTGCCAGCCTAGTGCTTATATACACAACTTGGTCTATCACATCACAGTGGTATATTTTTACATTTTTTTTTTTAAATATTATTATTTCATTGTTGTTTGGCATCATATGATGAAAGCAGAAAAGAAACCACCACAGAAAAATCAGACAGCAAAAGGTATAGTGAACCTGTGGCTGAAAAATCACTCAGAAGATTATGACTCTCCCAGGAAATGTCCAGCGGTCATTCAGAATGGCAAAACCCACCACTTAAGGCACTATTGCCACACATTTCCACTTGCCATTATCATGGACCATCTCATAGTCCACACAGTCTTGCCAAGAAAAGTCCCCTTTAAAACATCAATCCTTCTTTACCAGAAGTTCATGAACTACAACGTTTTAACAGATGAAGGCAGATGAACAGCAGCTAAATCTATTACATTTCTTCCTTGACCAGTTGACTGTTTTAATGGTTGAAAAGTTTTCTTATCTCTTTTAACTCCTATGTAAAAACTAACTCAATTCTACAGTTCTGCTCACAGAGCTACAAGCCTTAAAATTTTCTGACCTGCTGTCACAGAGGTGACAACGGAAAGGACGTTCATCACAGTGTCGGTATCTGGTGTGTGCTTTCAGTGAGGAGACACTTGTGCATACTGCATCACAAAGCGGGCACGTAACACGGTTAACTGTAGAAAGAAAGATACTTTCAGTCCTGTATCACAGGAGGACATTCAGTCCACTATGACACATGACAAGAAAATGTATTACAAGCTCACATTAGAATCAACAGTTTACAATAATTCAGAAACAAAATATACAGAGAAAAAAAAAAGGAGATAAAAATGGAACACAGGTAGAAGAGAAAGAGTAGTCAAATAACAGTAATCTTTTATATGTATATATAACATTACAGTGTTTCGAGTTACTTTCAAAAAAGGTAAGGGAAAAAGATGTAGAGGATCATGTTTCGCTCTCCAGGCTCTAACAAAAGGATGATTATCTTCTTGCCTGTAGCACTTTGGGAGGCTTCCTAAAAGGTGCACGTTGTCTGGAGGCCTTCTGACAGACAAGCACTGGCAAATCTACCTTTAATGTTTAAGGTATTACCACTCTTTAAAAAGGTGGCAGAAGGAATATGTGTCTGCCCTCCGCCTCCCCGTTTCACATTCGGATACATTTGCTTAAGGCATAATAATGGTAGGTGCTTGCTAAGCTGCCAGACTTTGAACTGCAGTGGCTGAGGCACAGGTTTGCTCTGCTGACTCTGGAACAGGGGAGAACCTCTGGCACGTTGGCAGGCAGGACGGCAGCATCTTAAGCTTAACAAATGCTTGCTTTGCTGCGTGTGAATCAGCAACCTGATGAATGCGGTAGGAAGAGTCTTAACAAAGAAATATGGGATTTCAACAAAACCTGTTATATTTAGGACCTTGAAATAATGCCTTATTTTATAATCAGACCAGTGCTCTGCAGATGGCCAGTGAAAATCATGCAGTTGAAGTGTTCACGTTTTCTCAAAAAAAGGAAGTAAGTTTAATGTGTTCTAACTGCTCTGGAATCCCTGCATAGACACTTTTCCTCAAAGTTTGTCTTGAGGTAGGATAATTTCTTTTTCTCCCTAAAATAAATAGCTTCATGTGCAAAATTAGTCTGGAGTAACAACCTGTAGAACTGCACCAGTGAAGTCTCTTGAAATGGTAGTATCTAACAGTTTACTTCGTCTTCTGGCACACAAATGTATCCATGTGGGGAGCAATTTCAAAATACCCACAGACTTTGCATTCACATCACAACTTATCTCTGGCTAATTTCTTATAGATGGGCATAATTTTCACTATTTATCTATACTAAAAGCTATTAAGAAATATGCTGGAGTAAGAATCTTAAAATGTCATGTCTGCACTGGCAGTCTGCACTAGCAGACATGTATGCTGCCAGAACTTTTAAAGAAAGCTGAATCATGAACCGAGAAAGTAACTGGCTCTAATGTCTGAAGGGATTTATGTTGTGCCTAAACAATTGGACCCAGGATTGCTTCACAGCTTCTTCAGCCAAGTTCACGTTGCAGCTGGTTCACAGTGGTTTACTGGGACATGACACAGGATCACATCATCCTTGTTCCTAGGTCCAGCCACCCTGTGATTTTCCCTGGCTGTGCAAGCAGGGCACAGGATGAATTATCAGGGGACAAGGCCAGCCAGGCCCCTTGTACTGTTCACAAAGGTTTAGATGCAGCCAGAGGGACCAGAAACAAACAGCCCTGTTAACCACACGTCTTATTTTAGATATCAAGTCTATTTTAATGTGTATTATGCTTTAATTAAACAAAGAAAAGCAAGCTCAACATATTTAAACTGCTTCATTAGCTAATAAAAATAAATAAATTTGTATCTATTTCCATTTTCTGTCCAAAATCACCTTGACACAAAGGAATATAACTAGTCTAGTAACAAAAAAATCTCTCTACTTTCTGACATAAAATATTAAAATTAAGATATTTTAGGTAGATGAACGTCAAGTGTAAATATATTTAAATATGAACATCGTTAATCTTGGTAGCTCACAGTAAGCACCAAATCAAATGCATAGTGTTAAGCATCAATGCATTGATTTGCAGACAGTGAAAAATCATGTTTTCTTTACGAATACAACTAGAATGTAGAATCTACCATGACTGAGCAAGTCTGCACATAGCTCGTATGTTTATACAACCTAAATAACTGGTACCCAGGTCTGGCTACATGGTTCAAATATTCCTGTTCCCAAAGCAAAGACCCACCCGCTTCTCAGCTTCTGTATTTCCTGTATGTCCAAGAGCAATATCACATGTTTCCTTGTGCTTGGATGCTGTAGGATTCTTTCCCAGCAAGTCATAGCTGTTGTAGTATAACTTGTGGGAATAATTTGGGGACCTGAGGGAGATTGTGGTTAGGTCAATGAAGGACTATGCCATTTGAGTGAAGCTGATTATGTACTGCAAAGTGAGCAGAGCTGCAGCTCAAGCTAAAACAATACTTTGGCTTTAACCATTTGCCTAGTCATGAAAGCAAGTAAACAGAGATGTAAGTGAAGAAAAAGCATCTGCACAGGAAGCTACTGCAATATAGAAAAGCCCACACTGAAAATACCCTTAAACTTTTTCATCAGAAGGCATGAAGAAGGGAGTTCCCTTGCTTCAGTGGGACTGGCAATGAAATTCTTGCTTTCCAGAATTCGTAACCCAGTTGTCCTAGTTTTGTCCCTTAATTTTCTTAGCTGATACAACAATACCTCAGTAACTCTGTAGTTAATCAAAAGCTCTATAAGGTGACCTGGAGAAAAGCATGTTTTAATTTTAAAAAGCTCTGACTTACCATGTACCCTCATGTGATCTCGTAGCAGCCTTTCACTGGCAAAATGTTTGTGACAGTTCTGGCAAACAAATATTTGTTCTGAATTTAAATAGAAATTATTTAGTGGCGATACAAATCACTTATGAAAGATATATTAATTAATAATCTATAGCTGCCAGTTTTGTGAATAAGCTAATACAACATTGGGACAGTTTCAGTATTATTTTTCATTACCAATACTCTTCAAAAAAAGCAGAGTTTAGGCTTAATGAGAAGGATTCTTTATCAGTAACTTAATTGCATCCTCAGTCAGATAAGTGTTCAAAACATTAACAGTTTGAAATTTGAATCAATTATTCTGTCAATAACCTAGAATGCTTTTACTTTCCATCACCAACATACTCATGCTTTCATGAGATTTACTTGTAAGAAGAACAGAATTATTTATGAGACTACATGTGTACATTTATTATAAAACACCTTAAATGAAAATCTCTTTAAAACATACACAAAATAAAAGCATATCCACTTACTATCTTCTGAAACTTGTCTCTTTACATGATCAAAAAACTTAGTGTTATTGGAGAACATTCCTCCACAAGTAGGACACGCTACAACTCTTTCTTGCGTGTGGGTTCTTAAATGATCCCATAGCTTGTGCTTGCCTTTAAATACTCCTAAGCAGTCTAACACAAATAGACAAACAAAAAAACAGCTGCAGGTGAGTGCTACAGTCTTTCTTGAAAAGAAACAGTAAGACACATGTCTTACCATTGTATTTTTAGAAACCCAAAGTAAAGCCTCTTCTGGGAGAAACAGCCACCACCACCAGACTGTTGCAAACCTCATGTGACATTTAACCCCGCAAATATCTATGACAAAGTCATATTATTTGTCAGTAATCAGAATTCTTTGAGACATGTTGTCCACATGTGTCCTCCTTAAGAAAATCCTAGTTTTGAATTTGCAGCGTGCATGCTCCTATACTTTCAACCATCAGGCATCAAAGTTTTTGACTCTACCTGTATGTTCATGAAGTAGAATAGAGATAAAATTCATTACTATCTCTGTTGCTATCACAGAACCCCAGCAAAATGCATGTTCTCTGTTCCCTTGAGAAACAAGAGAATAAGACGGGGTAGAGAACACATGCCAAAGAACTCCGCTTACTGACCTCTTTTTTTTATCTCCACATTTTCTATCTTTACATACACGTTCACATAGTGGTTAACCACAAGCAGTCAGCTATCCACCAAGCAATCTTTGCATATAAATAGCAGCATCAGACCTCTTGAGCTCAGGAACAGACTGGTACTGTAGACACAGAGCAAGAACAACACAACTAGAAAGTTCTGGTTATTGACATGTGACACATAAGGGTCTAGTAGGTTAATGTGTTGGTGTAAATGAAGCTCAAGAAAAGCTCTCGGTAGAAAACTTCAGATAGTTGTGAAAGAATACCCTGCCGTATCACATAAGGAGAAGCTGCCACAAGACTCATCTACCTACCAAAGATAACAGCTATGCAGAAAACTGCATTTTTAGAAAGGTGAAGTAACAGCCTGGACCCAATCAGAGACTCCTAAGAGTCAAGAAGACTAAATTCAAATTCAAGAACAAGAGGTAGGAAAAGGTAAAAGATTCTTTGTGGATGATGCATGAAAATGGTCATCAAGTGAATCAAACTCAATGACAGGTTGGGTACCTTTAGGTCTCGGAAATTAATACGTAAAATTAATTTAACAGAAATGATTCACCTAGCTCATTTAATCAAGTAGGTGCATCATGAGTTCCAAGTTCCATTTTTACTACTCATGGGGACTTTGCCTCTAATAGAACGACAATGCCATAGTCTTGATAACAATCCACATCCAAACCAGGCAGTAGAATAGAGACAACTTCCTGGAAAGGACCTCTGAGCTTCAGATTACCATACTTAGCAAGGGGCAAAGCCCTAGACCCTTCATTAAAAGACAAAGGAAACATAAAACCTCACCTTGCCTACAACGAGGAAATAGGATCATCAGTATCTCCTTCATCTTTACTGAGTACAGGATACTTCTGGTCAGGTCTGCTCTAATATGGTGATGCTGCATATCCTTCGATGACAATTCCACAAAAACAGCTAAGTTGAGAGAGAGAGCAGCAAGAAACCTCCTCTCATGCACCCTGAGTGTTCTGTCTTGGGACCTGCATTTACGTGCACTGTAGGGATGCTGTGCGGGGCCTTGCACCTCACTGCCCCTGCCTCTGACTTGCTGAATGAGCTTCCTGGCTTGGCCGTGGGCCTGTCTCATCACTGTGGACTTGTCCAGTGGCTGTGGCTGACCCTGGCTGGCACCACCAGACCTGCTCTGCTCTTGTACAGGTCCTGTGCAACTGCCAGTGATGTCCTTGCCTGCCTCACCGTCACCCTTAACTTCCAGTTTGCCTTTCCTTTCAGATCAGCCCGTTCTTGCCGTACCTCCACAAATTCAAATGAACTCAGACCACCAACCTGTATACTGAGGGTCCTGGGAAAACACTGGTGCTATCTGTTGTCCCAGTTCCATGCCAACTGGAGATGAGACCTCACTTGCCTGTGTGTGTTTCTTAAGTTCGGGGTTTGGAATGAAAAGTTGTCTTTCACTTCCTGGACATTATTATTCTGCATGCTGCTTTCAAAAGTTAATCACCACCCTGAATGTCCAGATCACAGACTATTATAGACCCCACAACACCCAGGATATAAACATACATTTTTCTGAGGCAGGATCTTTGTCTCAGAAGAGGTCTTCTCAGTTCCTCAGTGACAGAGAACTTCCACAAGTTCAAGAGGCAACTGCTACAGTACTTAAATATCCTCCTTTAAAATTACTTTCCTAACTTCCTACTTGCACATCCCTTGTTACAACTAAAGCTCATTACTTCTCATCCTTTCTTCCACAAACATGGAGAACACAGTTCACTGTTCCTAGCAGCAGAGCATTTCTTCAACATATTTGAAGATGTCATACTCCTTTTCTTTCACACTTCCTTTTACCCATTCTGTTATTTATGCCATAGAGTCAAATGAATCCTTTCAGCTGCCCTAATAGGCTATATTTTTGAAAGCTATGATCACACAGATATGTGATTTTATTTTCCTCTAAGAACTACAGATTTTACACTATCAGGAAACTGGAGTGAGTTCCCCAGCCAAAAAAAAAAAAAAAAAAAGAAAAAAAAAGTGCATCTGATCTCAAGATGGAAAGGGATGATGTTGCCTTGCATCCACGGACTGGATTTGGCCATCACCACAGTGAATACCTAATCCAAAAAGTAACTTTAATAAATTGAAAAGACTTGTATGTGGGGGGTTAGATATAAAGAGGATTCCAGTCAAACCAGGATTTTGTTGGTACATGTTAAATTGCCAGGTTTAAGGCAAAGAGAATGAACCTGCTCCAGGACCAGGGTCCAACAAATAGTCTCTTTATTCTTGAGCAAAAAGCCTTCTCTTCTTGAGAGGCTCTGCTCATACACTTTGTAGGTCTGAAGCTGAATGGCATGTACATCAGATGGCAGTCCATACTTTTGTTCTTACTCAAACAATAAAGGCATCTGCTATGAAAGAGTGTCAATGGAATGTGGCTTCTACAACAGAGCCAAGGGCAGAACATCTGCTTTGAAGCCATGACGATAATTTTAACACGAGAGGTAGCTAGCAACACAGACAATGCATTAGAAATGCTCTTTCTCACCACAGAGTGAGTTGAGAAAAACTAGAATGACAATAGGTGTGCTTCCCTTGATTTGAAGAGACAGGTGAGAGTAAGCAGAGAGTAAGCTCATCAAAGGTTATCGTGAGGGAAACATTCCTGGTCCTGAGTGGTAGAATATAATTGAAAAGTCTCTTTGAATGGTATACAAACTGACATTCACAGACTGAATTATGAAGAAACCCAGCCCTGGTCAGTACTGACATTTCTCAGCTTACTCTAATTGGGAGTTGAATGCATTTAGTCCCATGGATGACATGAACTATTCTATTTAAATCATGGATGCTATAAAATAAAAGTGTTCTGCAACTATTTTAGATAAAAGAAAATCTGAAGGTCTTATAATGTCCTACACAATACGTAACACTCAGTTAATTTTATAAGAAACGCTGCAGAGAAACTATTTTTTGCAATTAAATTTTTATATGAACTACCTTTCCAGTGACAATAAACAGCTTTCTTCTGATCTGTAACAGTTTTTTCCTCAGTAGCGTAAGCATGATGAGCAACGTGTTGATAGAACCACTCTGGATTATTGAAAGTAACCTAACAACAAAAAAGAAGCATGGAGAAGTTAAAACAGTTTTGGCAGGAAATCAGTTGACAGGACCATAGAATTAAGTGCTTTTAGAAACCAGACATCAGTAAATATTGCAATAACATTTAATTAACTCACGCCAACAGAAAGAAAATTACATCATTACAAAAATGTAGAACATTCTGCAGTATCCACCACAAAACCTGAATTTGGACCTACCATCATGTAGTTGAAGCCTGTCTAGCTTAATTGAGGGAATGCTACCCATTCTTCACTTCTACTTGCTCACGGGAAGGTTATGAAGGAAATAGGAAAGCTGCACGATGATTAGACTGAATTAGGTGTTATAGATAGAACGCTCCAACAGTCGGTGTGTGTGACAAGGGGCAACTTGACTTTAATTAGCCTCTTCCTCAGTCCACAAAAATCCACACCTGCAGTGAAAGTACACTGCATGCTGCACCTTCTTAAAGTCACAAAGGGCGTCATCCAGCAGCAGACTGTCCTCAATGGCAACTTAAAGTATCCCTCTCTCATTTCCCAATAACATAACCCCTTAACCTCCCCGTTGCACTAGCCCCGTTTTGTAAGGCTACACATTGAATTGGGACAAGGCATTAAACAGATCTGGCATTAAACAGAATCTGATCAATCTTAATTGATCTGGCTTTAAATGCTAGGGAGAGGAAATGGGGGAAAAAAAAACCTCCTTATGCTGGTATTGCCACTACAGATAATGTGCAGTTGATTCAGATTGAAAGAGATTTATCTTTTTAGGAAAAATATGTAAATGAAAAACTAGTCACTTAGTATTATGTTTTTAATGATCCTAATCTTAGGAGAGTGGATTAAGCTAAGCTGTTAAAAGGCGTTATTTGCGCAGAACAGAGCATTCACATGAGGAGTTAATACAGGCAAACTGCTGCATTTTTAATTCGTACTCCAATGTATTTCACAATAGCTCCTCGGGGAAGACAAGCCCTTATTTCCTCTGAAGGGCTTGAAACATGATCTGAGAAATCCAAGGTCCTGTGTATATGAAAACATGCAGGCATATTAAGGTGAATCAACTAAAGGGATTAAGCATGACAGCAATGGAAAGCCTCTTCACTTCCTCATCACAGTGACCATAGAGGGGTTAAACCCGCTGTTATTTATTGGCACCATCTCTTTGAGTCTTTCCCCGGAACTTTCTTGAGCATTTCTTTATTTGTACATAGAGGAGGAGAGAAGTTTTGGGGGCTGTTGCCGCAATTAGGAGCTTTACCTTTGGGGAACCAGAATCTGACACGGTAGGAGGCACCGCAACAGTCGGGGGAAGCTGTACAGCCGATTTTCAAAGAGAATTATATTCATAACTGTGGGAACATATTTGCAGGAGGGTGGGAAATGTAAGCAGCTTTCCCTGCCCTCACAGTTCTCCTTCGCAGTGCGCCCTACCCCACCTCCTGGGTCTAGTCTAGCCTGCCTACTAAGTTGGGAAACATTCTTTTAATTAATAAAATTCACAACATAGTTTGAACTTGAAAAAACATGTATAAAAAGATTTAGCAAAATGCTATGGACTAAAGGAGTCCATCAGCCACAAGCGCCCGCTTACAGAAACGAAAAACAGAACACGAAATTGATGAACATGAAGATTTTTCTTTTTTTAAGCGTGCTTTTCAAGGACTGTGTTTACTGACAGATGCATTAAAATCAAACTTTAGAGGTCTTGGAAGTTTTTCTGAACTTCATTTTTTAAAGTAAATAGACCAATTGTTGCATTGTGCAAGTAAAGGCTGATTAGTATGTATAAAAAAGTATTGATACCTTAAAATAACTACTGTTAGAAATATGACTCCTACAAGCTAGGAGGCACAACAGAAATAACATTTGTTTGTAATAGTTTGTAATCAAACTATGCAAACCATCCCAAAGTTATCATAAATAATGCTCTGTATTATATGCGCAGGCACATAGCTTTAAAAAGAAGAGACGGGGGGTATTTCCATGCTTAATCCAATAGTGAATAAAAGCTTACTTACAGAGGGAGAATTTCTCACAGATTGACTGACAACAGAATTACCTCTCCCTATAAACGTTGCTCGCAGATTTTGTCATTCCTTATATAAAGGAAAGAAAATCAAAGAGAGATATCAAAGCATTTTTTGGGTGTAGGTATTCTAAATTCAAAGCCAAAAGAGACAAATGGATACTTCTGGGCATTCTGTCCAACAATAACATACGCCTGACCAGACACTCACCCTTTACATATGCTCTGGCATAAACCATCTGTAAATTGAAATGTTAAGAGGAAACTAGAAATAACCTTATACTTAGGAAGGAGAAGGTTAGCAAAACAAAGCATGGACTATAACTACCACCAGGAAACAAAAACATTTTCATTCCAACATTACACTTACTCTAATTCAACAGTGTGGTGTACGTGAGGGATACAGAATGTATATAAAGCATCACCCGTCTGACAGTCTCTTGCATGGACATATTTTCATCCTCATTAGCTCTTGTTTGTAACATCAAAAAGCGTAATTTATGTCATAAATTTAATTTTAACACAACTTTGATATGAAAAAGTCATAGATAAGGATTTAAGGATGATAACCCGTGCGTCATTGGAGGGCCCTGGGAGACAGAAGGTAAAAGGATGAAAGGCCTTTCAAAAACAGAGTTTTTGTTTTGATTTGTAGTTTGATGTTACTAAGCCTACATCAGATTTACCCATATAAGGTTTACAAAACTGTCTAGTTTTACATTTTTTTTTTTCCCATGGCACAACTCATTTCAGGTGTATCTTGTTCTCCAGTATCACTTTGGTTTCAATTATATCATTTCAGTCAAATTAAATCAAAAACTCATACAACGTGACAAAAAGTAATGTAGATTGGATAGATACACAGCAGCAATTTATCTCAGAGACAGAAGTAGTGTAGAGGAGCTGTCTAAAAACTAATTTGTCCAACAGTTACACAGAAGGGGGCGGTATGAAAAGCTCTTCTGCAAGGCATCACATCTACAGATGCAAAGGTAACGCTCACTGGCCAGGAATAACAGCTGAGCTTCTGAGTCCAACAGGGACAGGGAAAAGTGCTTCCCTATAATATGACATCAGTGTGAAACCACTTCTGATCAGGAGCGAACACCTCTAAGAAACAGAAGAGCACATGCAGCACTATTTACGTTAACATTAACATTCTCAAAAAAAAATAATATAGCAGCTGTTAATCATCTTGGTTAATGTGATACACAAATAGCACAGTCGGAACTGAAGGGATAATCATTTTCTTTAATACAGAATACCACAAAGTGGTCAAGATACAGCCCATTTTTAGGTCAAACCAATCCTGGCCCACGTTTGAATGTGAGACTTGTATGAAAAGCCTATTGCAAGCATTTGATTTCTGTTCCAGTCAAAAATTAAGAACAACAACAACAAACAAAAGCAAAAAACAACATTTCCAACTGACCAAGGAAACATCAGATATTCCGACACTTTTCTTTAGATAAATGATAAGCTCTCTGTACCTCTCCAGAAGCTACCAAATTGATTAATTTAACATTCAACTGGGTATATTAGAGTTTTGCATGTATGCTCTTAAAGCACGAAAATTTTAGTCACCATAAAGAGAAAGAAAATTTGAAGTCATAGATGCTATACAAGTATCTTGTTTACATTATTGTGAACGCTACCATAATACCCCCCAGATCTAATTTATGAGGGTAGTGGGAAGCCTTGTACAGAGGTAAGTTTGAGCAAAAAATCCTAGTAGTGAGTCAAATCCAAAGGTAAAGTTAGGAAATCAAAAAAGTCAGTAATATCTCAACATACACAACTTACATTACAGTTCTCCCAATTGCAGACAAACTCCTCTGAGGTCTGTGGTAACTGATGCCAGCTACGGCTGGTCAGCAAACACGCTGGCAAGTCGCGGTGCAATGCCCGTAACCGAGAGCCCACAAATTTCAGTTTGGCGTGGTAACTGTGAAAATTGACATGTGTTATCAGCTCTCTGGGATCTTTCGCCCCAAATTCACAGTTTCTCCACCAACACCGGTAATGCTCTAAACACAAGAAAGAAGTAACAACATTTTACACAACTCTGCATGAAACCTGCAGGCGTTGCTGCAACAGCGAGAACACCAACAGCACTTACATTTGCAATAACCCCATGATCTGTAAGTAACCTTATCAGGGACGCTGGTAATTGCTATCTGCTGATAATGTGGTAGGGAAAACCTGCAAATCTCAGTGGCAAACAGATTTTCCACTATCTTAAAGCTGTAGCACTACTTGAGTGCTTTGTACCTTCAAACACAACTTTTTACAGAAAGGCGCTTAACAGATTCAACAGGAAAATTTTGTAAAAATTTGTATTTTTCTTAGGTATATATACTATGGTACTCTCTGGTTTAGGTCACACAGACATTGTTAATGTTGGTTCAATTCTACTTTTTTCACCTTTAATTAAAACTCATTCACCTTTAATTAAAATGTCTACACCTGTAATTACACTTGATTACAGTGTTAAGAATAAAGAGCAGGATACACGAGAGCCAAAATAGTTATATTAACAAGTCTAGTATATTATTGCTATTACATCCACAGGGACTGCCTATAATTTTCTGCAGAATCAGATTTTTTGTTTTCCTTTTAAGTACACTTAGTACCATTAAAAAGATGTAAAATACAACACCGGTCATAAAACAGCACTGGTGTCTGTAACCAAACAAGGCAAACACCATATGAACAATAAAAGTTTCTGTTTTTCTATTAAGATTCATAAGACTGCTACTTCAAACCTGGAATTCATAAGCACCAGGCCAGTTGCCTGAAAGGGAAGCGCTCTGCCATTCAAAAGCCATTCTCTAAAATCTGTTTTAGACAATTCCACCTGCAGAGGACCTAACCTTAGAAAAACTCACAGCAGAAGTTCCCAGGTCACCTCTTCAGTCTCTTTCCATTTTAGTAACAGCTATCAATAGAAACAAAGATCCAAGACAATCAGATCTCAAATAAAAAGCAAGTGTAAATCTTCATCTAAGGGTTTTGGGCAGCTGGGTCCTTAGGAAGCTATGAAGGTCTGCGTAAACTGAAGTCAGTATTACTTTCTAACCTAGAAAATAATCGTCAGTACTGCAACACAATTTGTGTGACATGAAACACAAGTCACCTGCTGTTTCCAGGGGGTGCTGTAGATACTCTTTCAAGTGTCCTGCAACGTGATCACAAAACTCCTCCATGCGTTTTCCTACAAAGAGGCATTCTTCCCATTCACATGGCAATATCATTTCAGAGTTCTTAAATTTGCTTCCAGGGGCCATCGCCTACAATTTTTAGCAGTACAGAGAAGTTTTAGTTACTGCATCACATTTTTGTAGATTTCCCTTGTAAAAACAGTAGTTAAGATTACAGGTTCCTGGATGACATAAATGTTATTATTATTTTTTTTTCTTTGATTACCAGACACTTTATTTTAGGAATCTGTGGCCACATTTTGCAAACATTTACACCTTGCCAGAAGCCCCCACTTGTGATATTTTCCTTACAGACATACAGCTGGAGCCCTATGATCAGCGTCCCAAACATCTGCTACCATAATTTAACTCCACAGAAGCGCTGTAAAACACCTTCCAGACAAAAACCCAGTCAAACTCTGGGAGGAGGATGGCAACAAGCAGGTGGGAGGAGGTTCGTATCATCCCTTATCAGCACATACAGATCTGGAAGGCGGATGGCTTCCAATAGCCTAAAGCACCAGTATAAAAGCCTGCCTGTGCCTCCACTGCTGCTGCTACTGAGTCGACTGCTGAAAAGTCAGGTACTAACATAATGCTAGTTAAAAATAGAGAGCGTGCCAGTGGAAAAGCACGCAGGAGTCAGCGCGTCAACTCTGTGGTGTTAGGCAGACACTGTTAACGTAACCTGCAAGATTTCACCACCGAGTACTTCAACAAAGTTACTCCAACCGCGGCAATGAGCATCACTGCCACAAAATTCTCACAGGGACGGTTCCTCTAACGGGCCAGGGCCGGTGCCCGCAGCACCCTGCCCGAAGGACCCGAGGTACAGCCCCGGCAGGGAGCTCTCGCTGCCCCCTCAGCCCCCGCCATAGGCGGCCAGGGCTCTCCTCACGCCCGCCCAACGGCCGCAACCGCCATCACCTTGAGGCGGGCCGGGGCGCGCCTGTGCAGGAGCCGCCTCCACGTTAAGGTGGAGATGGCGGGGGGGGGAGATTTGGTCCCGTCACGGCCCCTTCATGGCCTCTCAGGGTCCCCTCAGGGTCTCTCGGGGCCGGGGCCGGGTTTGGGGTCGCCCCTCGGGGCGGCGACCCTCGGCCCCAGCCCACGAGTGGGTGAGGAAGGGCAGCAGCCGGGTGTGTGATGTCCTGGGGGCATTGGTTGGTAACAGCAGGTGCCTGCTCTGCTTGACCTCCCCCTGAAGCCACTCTTCCTTCTGATAAAACGCTCACGCCCTTTATTTATTCATCTATTCATTCATTCATTTTCTCCACTGTGTAGACTCGGAAGCACCGAAGTTAACTAAAATTAACAAAATCATCAGGAAATGTGTATGCCATGTAATGAGAACAGCAGCGATGCCTTCACTGGAAGCACGCTGAAGGGTCACTGGGTTATTTTCTAGCAGCGGTAAAGGCGACAGCTCTCTTCTCCACGGCTGCTCAGCCAGGAGCGTCCCGTATCTCTCACTATTCAACCCGCTTCTGACTTGCATAACCACACAAGTATATCGTGCCTGGAGGAGAACTTGCTGCGTGTTGGGATTTGCATGTATTTCATGGGAAAAGTAGTGGAAAAGGGAGGAGAGTGAATGAGAAGAAGGTGCATTTGCCTCCAGGACAAAGTTTCTCTTTTTTTTTTTTTTTTCCCCCTCTTTGATTATGCAATCTGAGCTCTTCTCTTTTCTGTCTTTAAAAATGGTGTTTTGTCACAGATTCCACTGTTCCACAGCAAAAATCTGTTTGCTTCAGTTCAGACTTCGCAGGAGGACAATAAAGCAACTATTCTTTACTTTTTAAGACAGCTCCCCGAAGAACCCCCCCTTATCCAAACACCTGACGTATGTACCCGTAATTACTCTGAAAACACATCCTGAATTCTCTGTTGTCACGTGGGCCCCTGGGTACAGGTGCCATTTGTATGGCAGGCAAAGGTCTTTATTCCTTTGAAAGCTCAGACCATGGTCTTAACACAGGTGTGTGTGTGGAGAAAAGGGAAGAAAAGCTCCCATATGCAGTTACTGTATTTTTTTTTAACCTATCCACAGCACAGCCCATATAGCAGATTTGAGAGACGTTCCTTTCTATCCCCCTCTCCTTGGCACAACAAAGAGCGGGGGTAGGAACTTCCCCACCCTTCCCTTTAATGTGCTCATTTGATTTTTTGTTGTTGTTGTTTTGCAATTTGGTTGTAAAGCACCCCTCTTTATTCTAATATCATCCCCTCAGTGATGCTCCTACGTCAGACTTGCATGCAGATAGCATGTACAGGACGGAGCAGGTCTCTTCTGTGCGTGAGAAAGGACGTTCAGGCTTGAGAAAATGCTGCCCACAAGCTCTTTCCAGAAGTGATGAAATGTAGACCTGCTGTACACTCTTATCATTCGTGCATCTTACACTTTGCGACCTGCATGTTGCTGCATATAACGCACTGAGTGTGCTTTACCTTTGAAGTTAATGTATGGTAAACTAAGTACACGCTACCACTTTCCCCTCTACAGGTAACAGTATAGGTTCTGCTAGAAAAAAAAAAAAAAAAAAAAAAAAAAAAAAAAGCATCTTAACGTAATAATAACTAATATTTAGTTAACAGGACAGCATCCACCATATCTTACCACACGGTTCTGTATAGCAGGTTAAGTATTTGTTCTCTGTTTTTTTTTTTTTTTTTTCTTTTTTTCTTGTTTGGTTTATTATTATTATTATTATTAAAAAAAATGTATATCCAATGTATTTCGTTGCCTCTTTTTCCCCAGCTTTGAATCTTTTTCTTGAAATGGGTAAGACAGAAAGATGACAGCACCACACTACAAATGCTGATGAAATCCTGACTCCAGGAGCGAGACACTGAGGTTGCTTGGAGGAGTCTTGGCTTCCCCTGCCCCTCTCAAAGGACACCCCTTCTGCCCCTTTCAGCTTAGCTGTTAGGAAGGTCAGATTAGCAGCGGTGAGCTTGGACTCTCCTAGAAAATGATCCAGTGTCAGCCATCAGCAGGGCTCTGTGCGCTGAATTTGTTTGAGTCGACCTCTGCATTTTGCAACTGTCGGTACTGCATGTGCAGAGTAGCACTTCAGGGCCCAGGAGGGAAAAGAAACCCAAAACAGCTTTCTCAAAGCTTTTTAGGGAAAAGAAAAAAAAAAAGTATTTTCCAACCATTGTTGCACTGCATCAGGAAGTAACTGTGGCTTTTTAAAAGTGTTCTAACAGTTTTAATCAAGAAAACTTGACAGCTTCTTCTCATGTACAGTGTGAATACGGTAGTAGCATCTCAGCACTGAAGAAAATCACTCTGAGTTGATGACAAACATGATGGAAACGCCTTTTTTTTTGTTGTCCTGTTGCCAACATGATGCTTTGGATTTGCTACAGGGCAAAAGCCCCTGTGTAAATACAAACCTTGGCAGCTAGTCTCACAGATGCAGTCACTCAGCTGCACTGTCTTTGTCCAAAACTACTGAGAGCAGAGCTTTGCTGTGGGTTGTGGTGCAGATCGGTGGGACCCTCCTCCACTAAGTTTCCTCCTCCCTTTACACCAGATCAGTCCAGCACACTCATAACTGCCATGAATGGGCATGCCAAAACCAAAAAGAGTTAAGGATTTTCCAACAGGTATGCCTATAACAGTAACAAATGTAAGGCCTAAAGTAATTAAAAGGAGAGAGAGCATTACTTTAAATAGTCTAAACAGTGTCAAGGGAATACCATTACTGAAAAAGAATTCACAAAACCCCACTAACAAAGCTATTTTCCCTATCCATTTTCTTGTAATACCCACAGTTTTTATATGACTGTCATTTAGATGTATGGCATTGTTTCCATTCACAGTCTTCCAGGTGAGGAATTCAAGCATCTTTTTGTGTACAGAACTCTGGTAAATTACTCTGACAAACTGACAGAAAATTCAGTTCCAGAAATAAATTCAGCTGCTATCCAGCTGGTAATTTCAAACACTTTCTGGAACAACAAAAAAGGTACAGATACTTAGCTGTTTAGACAGGTAGGAAACTGACTGGTAGGTTTCTGCAAAATACTTTTGCTACTGGCACATCTCAAAAGAAAAGTTTAATTTTAGAGTGTAATGGCACAATACAGTAGGTTTTCCAGAGAGAACTCATCTTAGACCATAGCTGAGAAGGATGCAATCTCCTCTGTTTTCTGTTATTGTACAGCAACAAGCTATAGAATAAACATTTTAGGATGCTACCCCATATTCCCGCATATTTTGAGGTGCACAAAGTTCTACGGATAACTACGGGATCTTACTGCTTTTGAAGCAAGTCTACCTGATTTAAAGAAAAAGAAAAAAAAAAGTTTGATACATTGAGGACCAAAAATAAAAACACTAGTAGAGGAAAAGTTCTGTACCTCGTAGCTCCTTTACTTCAGAGCCCATGTGCCACAGACAGCATTCAATTAAATAATAGTCTCAACAATAAACAATGACAATACACGACACTACACAACATCGCTCCTTTGGCTCAAAATATTTCCAGTTTGTTACCAAACAGTTGTTATGCAAAATCTCCAACACACGGCTGAAAAAATGTAACCTTCATATGCTATAGATGAAAAGGCTAGTAACAAATTGGCAAATGAAATCTAGATTGCACATCCCTTACATATTTTTATTTGTTGTGCAGGTAGAAACAGCATCAGTATAACTTTGGTATTTGTCTGAAAAAGGCTTAGCTGGGAGAGCAGCTGGCATTCACTAGTTCTCCAAGGTAAGTTCTGTCTGAAAACGAATCGATTTCCAGCTTCTCCAAAAAAATTGTTTTGGAGTTTTCCGTGTTGCAGCACACCCAAGATACAGATTTGTTCTCATAGAGATGTTAATAATATTAGTAATAAAATCACACTGAGATGATGAGACACCACAGCAAGGGTTGCAGGGAAAGGCAAGATCATTTTTAAAAGGAGCCTTCTGGGAGGTTCTGAGAACCTCCAATTGCCTGGCCTACTCAAAGCCCTTCCTTCCAGTGAGCTTCATTTTTATCTCCTGAAGCAGATCATTTAAGTTTTTGGGGATACTTAATTAGTTAGATACTTAATTAGTTAGGATCAATTGTTATCAGAAGGGCAAGATGCTGACTTGCTTGGGCCAGATTCTGTGGGCCAGGAAGAGCAGGAGGGATGAGAGTCAGCATGAGAGCACAGAGCACCCAAGGATCACACACACAGGACAAGGGGGCTTCGTGATGTCAGAGACATCTCTGTAACAGGCGATCACCTGCAGACACCATTCTTACCAAATAGTCAGGCAATTACTAGTTGTTAAAGTGGCTCTGGTTGATTCAATGTATCCTGAATGCAAGCATCCGTGGTATTAATATTGAGCAGATGTACTCAATGTGCAACTGAGGCAAAAAGTCTTTTCCTCCCTACTTAAAAGGTTAATCACCACATACATGTGTCTAGACAAAAAAATAATCTTCCAGAAACTCTATCTGCAGCACTGCAACCCTCCTTGTTTGTATACACACACATATTTTCTTTAGATGTCAGCTATCTTATTTACCACAGTAACTTGATCCCAGACCTCTGCATTTGCTTTCCTTTTTTTTTTTTTTCAGTCACCCTGCCAAAATATAACGTGCCTTTATTAATTAGGCACTGAACACAGGAAAAAAAAAAGTTTAAAAAAGTTGTAAAAAGTTTGAAGTACATAATACGATTTATAAATAAAACCTAGAGTCCTCTTGATCAATGGACATGAAGGGGAAGCACTCATAGGGAGGATAGCTGAGAAACTTATCTGGCCCAAACCAGTGGTGGAATAATCTGTATGATAGAGGGACATCAAACTCTAATTCTTGGGATGGTGGGAGGCTAAAAAAACTTACAGAATCACAGAGTGCTGTTTGAAAAGAACTGGGGAAAACGAGAGACTAGGGAAAAGAAAATTATTTCTTTTCCACACTGGTAAAAGATGTTTCTGATACGCATCCTTGTTCCCTCCAATATAGGCATCTCCCATAAAGACAGTTCTGGACTTGTTGACATTTACAGAAACGTAGCTCTATTCCTCTGGCACAACATCTGTCACCAGAAACTCCTCTCTTATTGCCATGTCCCATTGCAATTAGGCTTTGAGACATAGTGAGACTCTGGCTGTTGCTCCAGCACCAAGAAAGCCACAGGAGGTTATCTTTAATTTCCAGTCATTTATACTTTGGAAGGATTTGCTGCAGAGATTATAAGGCATTCTTCAGGGGTCAGGTAGTCCATGTTAATACCGACTTTCAAAGACAAATTCATTCCTACTCATAGTTTTGCTAATACATAGAACATTTTCATAAATATGATAGGCACAGACAGGATTTTTACAACCATCCATCTTCACTGTTAAACACAGCAGAAATCTTTAGTATGGTTCTGTGGCTCAGTTTGCAGCCCCAAGGGAACTTGTTCTTCAACTGTAACTGGCAGGACAAATTTGCCTTTCAGGATTCCAGGCAGCAACTTTTTGTTTGTTTGTTTTTAGTTTATTCCTTTTTGATAGCAGCTGCTTTTGCTCTGTGGGAAAGATACTGTTTCCTTGACACGCGAAAGTCCAGACTACACATCAATGTATGGAGAATGGAATGAAAGTGTAGTATCAGCAGTAATGTATTTGGCCCAACCCTCTATTTAGATCCCCAATATTCATGCAAACCTTGCCCATCATTATACACTAGGGCACACTGCCTCCACGTGGCAGAATACGCGTTAGACATTCTTTTGTCTTGCATTTCATACAACCTTGGATGTGGCAATGAATTTTGGAAACTGAAGAAATAGAATCCATACATTATTTCTGTGAGAAAGGGCAATACGAGGATGTGGAACTTAATGCATCGTATTGGTAACAATGTTCTTCACACAAATATTCACCAGGAATGCACAGTAAAGTACAAAGGCTATATATATATATATATACGTATATATATATAAAGAATGCTTTCTCAAATGTTTATTACACGATGAAAGAAGGCTAATTGAAAAAAATTCACATCCTGCACTTGATCAAAGGGGACCAATTGCTCTTCGGGCCTAGTAGCTAAAAGCAAAACTGAAAGAGCAGTTTTGAAAAATTACATAAAATTGTATCACATTCTTGTCTCAGTTCGTAACTGGTTTGATTCAAACTTGACTACAAGACCATCAAAGTTGCCTTAGCATTAGACCAGCTATGTGATTCAAGTAGCACTAACACTGTGTTACGGGTACAGGGCTTTTCCCACCACTAAATTAAAACACTTTGTGAAATTGGTATATTTTCTTCCACACCACGCTCATCCCCACCCCCAACCTCCACCTACTTTACCAACGTTGTTAGATACAAGACCTAAAGAAGAAAGAAAACAATTATTGTTTCGCCCATTTGTGTTTACATTTCAGTCTCTGCCAGCTGGCCAGAAGTGCACTCCAGCTTACTCTCAACAAGGTCTTCATATATAATTTCCAGACTGGAGAGAAGTAAGTGACATGTTACGGCTGAAAGGGTTTTCTAAATCACCAGTGCCATATTATTTAGGATTTCCCTGCTTTGGTTAGGATATATTATGATGCTCCTGTCAAATCTCAATCTTTCTGCACAAAATACACAGTGCAAGGGGGTGCTAAATTTATGGTGAGATTGATTTTTCTTTCCTTTTTTGCTTTTTTTTTTTTTTTTGCTTTTTGCTTTTTTGAAAGACAGTGCAAGGTCTAGAGACGATACGAGAATCTCAAAATTAGGGTGTTGCAGGGTGCTATGCCAATTTCAGCTTACATTTCATTGTATAAACATTTTCCCATCTGTTTGGTATCCAGCAAACAATCCTATTAGAAATTTTCCAAATGTCTGTGAGTTTTTGTCTGTAAGTACTGTCCATTTCATCTTCTCAAAGTATAAATTAGTAGCTATACATCTGTTGCTGTTGCTCTGTTTGAACCTGTTGCTGTCCTGACTGCTGTGGCGTTGGCTGCGCCTGGGGCTGCAAGACATCAGTCTGAGGCACCGACCTCCACGTCAGAGGATGCTGTTCTGTTATCTGGTTCCCCAGAGGAGCAATGGAGTTCACCAAGGTGGTCAGGTTTATAAAATGGGCCACAGACTGAGGGTTGGCGGCCTCTGGCTGCGGCTGGATCTGAATGTCATTCTGGCGGTTGTGCAGCATGGCGGAGCCACTGACAGTGTCGAACGTGACGGTGAGAATGGAGTTGTCCAGCTGCAGCTGGCGCTCGGGTGCAGCCAGGTGGCCCACTGCCACCGGCTGGAGGTTTGTGAACTGGGTGCCAGCTGCCGTTGTAATGGGGGTAACGGTGATGTTTGTCAGCCCGACGGAACTGGACGGGGCTGTGACGTTGGGGTCGCCAAGGGTCACCACCACCTGAGGAAAAACAGAAAGGTAACCTGACCGTCAAATATCTGGCATGGAGAACAAAACAACTGAGTGCTGATGGACTCCTATGTTGCTGCTGCCAGCAAAAGAAGTCATACAGATAGAGGGGAATACGGAAAGCTTGAATGGAACAACTTCCAAGTATAGAAGTAAGGAGATAATGGGGGAGGGCATATGTAACCTTCAAAACCTTCAGCCAAATTAGCTGTCACACCTGTAGTCACAGCTTCAGCCAGTTAGCAGACTGGCAGACAAGGAGATGGTAACGGCAAAGGAAATAAAAATAGATATGAGGAATGGTCTGGCCTGATTTTTTTTTTCTTTTTAATTCTTATTTATGTTTGTATTACTGCAGTTTATTAAAATACCTCTAAATGTTCTGATTGCTCTTCTGTGTTTGCTATTAGTAAAATAGTTTATCCCCCTAAGCAATGCCAGCTGCCCATCACCCTTCTACTGGAGCTTTACCTGCTGAATGCTCTGTACAGCTGAATTAGTCTCATCTCCAACATTTCCTGTGAATTGAGCTTCCTTCTCTGTGTATTCACTGAAGGCAGGGTCCTCAGGCACTTGAGCTTCCTCCTCCTCACCTGACTTTTGCTTCCGTTTCTGGCCACGTTTAGGAGCTTTCATATGCTGTTTCCCTTCTGGTAGTTCGCTCTGTTCCAAGGCTAATTCTGGCTGGAGTGATGAATTTCCAAACAAAACACTAAGCAAAATGACTTGATGAAGTTCCAAGTAAGACACTATCACCTGAAGTTGTTTTACTGTCGATCCTCAAGCAAAGGATCAAACTTTAGCAAAAACTTATTTTCAGAGAATGAGAACTCATGCTCTAAATACCTCAATGTTATGAGCACATTATATAACAAAACAAATCAACAACTTGCATCTGCTTATGCTGCTATGTCTTATAACACAGCATGCCACACATTAAGCTGGGACTGGTTCTCTGAAAACCATGTTCCTTGCCTACCAGCCCACAGTTGGCTATGACACATAACAAAAAATTGACATCCCCAATTCACCCTCCAGCAGGCCTGACACCTTGTCGCCATACGAATTCAGCAATTTACCTGAACAATCCCAATTGAGGAGGCATCAATGGTAGTAGTCTCTGGCAGCTGCTCTAAATCATCAATCCGCACTGAAAGAATCTGTGGACAAAGAGGTATCAGCCTGGTGAACAGCAGCAGAACAGACCACAGCCAAACAATACAGCACAGCCTTGATAAATCCTGTTACAAAGCAAAAATGATGTAATCTAACATTTTGCACTTATCATTTAATATAATGCATTTACCCACAGCTTTTTTTTTTTTTAGTAGCCTTCATCATATGGCACAGAACCACAGACTGGTTTGGGTTGGAAGGGACCTTAAAGACAATCCAGTTCCACCCCCCTGCCATGGGCAGGGACACCTGCCACCAGCCCAGGTTGCCCAAGGCCCCATCCAGCCTGGCCTTGAGCACCTCCAGGGATGAGGCATCCACAGCTTCTCTGGGCAGCCTGTGCCAGCGCCTCACCGCCCTCACAGAGAAGAATTTCATCCTTATATGTAATGTAAAGCTACCCTCTTTTAGATTAAATCCATTCCCCCTTGTCCTGTCATTATCTGACTGAACAAAGAGTTGCTGTCCAACTTTTTTTATAAGCCCCCTTTAAGTACTGAGAGGCTGCATTGAGGTCTCCCCTTGAGCTTTCTCTTCTCCAGGCTGAACATCCCCAGTTCTCTCAGCCTTTCTTCATACGAGAGGTGCTCCAGCCCCTTGATCACCTTTCTTCTCCCAGTCTGTAATCCTGTCTGGGATTGCCCCGTCCCAGGTGCAGCACCCTGTACTTCGACTTGTTGAATCTCATTCAGTTCATGTGGGCCCACTTCTCAACCTTGTTCAGGACCCTTTAGATGGCATCCCTTCCTTCTGTTGTATCAACTGCACCACTCAGCTTGGTGTCATCTGCAAACTTGCTGAATTTGCACTCAATCCCACTGTCCGTGCCATTAATAAAGGTATTAAACAGCCCCGGTCCCAGGACAGACCCCTGAGGGACACCACTTGTCACCAGCCTCCAACTGGACATAGAGACATTGACCACTACTTATATATTTATAAATATATTAACTGTGTCCTAGTCCCTTATTTTCAGCAAAATCTATACTTCTCAGCTTATCAAAGAGCAGAAACAAATTGCCCTCTAGACTGCTGCATTTTTAAACCAAAGATCAATAAACAAAGCTTTTTGTTGACTGCCTACTTTTCATCATGATGACAGGGAAGGAATAGTTCAATCCAAAGCAATGCTGATGATAAACTGCTTGTAAAATAAAACCTCAAAGGGAGAGGAGAAGCCTTAGTCAATCTAAACAATAAATGCTGAGAAAAAATACAATACCTATTCATAAATTTAGAACAAAGTAAAAGCCCCATTACGGTCAGACAAAACATCCCTCTAATCCAAATTCTCTGCAGTCAACATTCATCTTTAGCACTAAGAATCATTCTACATCAGCAGCAGATACTGCCATCATCTCTATTCACCACTTCTTTCAGATCACTGCTAAATACGGAGAACACAATGGGGAAAAAAAGAATCGATTACGGTCACTAGTAGATGAAGACAAAACATGAAAATAAATATGCATTTAAGTTGAGGGGGAAAAAAAGGGATTTAAGTTATCAGAAGAACTTCATTTTTAGGGAGTGGCAATCAGATATATTTACTACTGAAACATAACAAAACAGCTGATTTGGCTAAGTGCATGCTTAACAGATACTACCTGAGCTGATCTTAGTTTATCCTTAACCTTAAAACTGGCCCCAAAAAAGAGAACAGGAAAAAAAAGGGGAGGGGGGGGGTGATGGGGAAGGAATTCCTTTCAAGTCACTGAAGGTCATAAAGTTTGCTAAAGAAAAAAGTCACAAACCAAACCATTCCATAATCTACCTGCCAAACTAACTCACCTCTGGATGTTTACGCCTCATGTGTCGACTCATGGATGCTCTGGTGGAAACCTTTGTCCCACACAGCTGACAGCTCTGGGCTTCTACCTTATCATGAGTGAGCTGTATGTGCTTCTGGAGCATGTAATCAGTGACATACTTCTTATCACAGACTGAACACGTCCACTGTTTTCCTACTGGTGGCAAATGGAAGGAAAAGCTGTTAGCAACAGGCCCCAAAGATGAGTATCATACGAGAACTAGGAGAAAAGTTAAGCTCTAGTCTTCTATTACTGTATTTTAGAGGATTTACCTGTATGAATTAGCTTATGAGTCTCCATCGTATTTCTCTCACTAAAAGTCTTCCCACAGAGCTCACACATAAAATCTTTGATTCCTGTAAGAGTACATTTAGCGTAAGAGCAATAATGATCTAAGGCATCTGAGACAATTCTGAATCTTGTATTAACAAATCACTCCACCCCACAGCCAAACAAATAAAAGAAGTCCAGTTTCACCGGCTATTTTCATTAAGCCATGCAACCGTATCAGTCAGAAAATAAATCAGAAAATAACATTTTGATTTGTGAAATAGGAAACTGGAGATTAATTTAAAACAAAAGCAACACTAAGTCTGTCCTAGACTAAACCAACCACCCTTAAGAAATGGAAAGATGCAAGCAACCGAACACGTCTTAACTGTGTAATAGGTGGTCTTGACTGACCAAAACCTCACTTTTCAAAAAGCACAATATGCATATTTCTTTTAATAATGTTAAATTAATTTAGCTGAATCAGTGCAGCCTTTGTACATCCTTAGGGACCTCACCTGTGTGTCTTTTGTAATGCTTCAGCATGTTGACTTTCTGTGCAAATTTCCGGTGACATTCCTTGCACTCGTATTCTTTAATCCCTTTGTGAAGTTTCATGTGGTGACGAAGCGCATGTTTTGTCTTCATTCCTGTGAGGTAAAAAGATACAGCTAAAAGCACAGTATGATGATTTTCTCCATTCTCCCACCTTCAGAAGGGAACTCAGGATGACCTAACACATTTGTTAGCCAATAGGTCTAAGTTGATACCTGCTGTGTATCTGCTATTCAGTGTTTTTAATTGTTTAGGTAGCAGTGCACATTATCATTATTATTTTAGTTCCAGGCAAAAGCTCTGGAAAAACATCTGAAGAACCATGCGGAAGAAGCAAAACAGCAGGGAGAAGCAAAGATAAAACATCCTTAGGGATGTCAGACTTACTGCCTTCCACTAATATGCCAGTTCAATTATGGTTCAAGTTATAGCTCAAGTAATTCAAAAGTTCAAAGCAACTTTGACTCTTAAAGCTCTTAAAAAGAGAAATTACTAATTCTTAAGTCTGAAAACAGTCTAGAAAGAAAAATCAAACAGCAAACAAACAAACCAAAACAACTTTTATTCACTTTGGAACTGGAAATGCAGTAGAATTCACTCAGGCAAGCACACCTCAACCTAACAGAACAGAGGCAAATTTCATTGACATCAGAAGTGTCTTATAGGTCGTGGAGCTAGATCGTAAAATTAGGAGTGTTTAATATATGCGTAAGGCTCCTAATAAATACAGTTTCCAACACTCAAAAATAAAGAATTTACATTCTGAGTACCTTCCCAATATTCTAAGTCATTAGAATAATGGAAGTCATTTTAATTCAGATATTCACCTGCTATTCAGTATCACAGTTAATGGAAAACAAGGCATCAGACATACCTTTGCCACATTCTGCACACAAGTATTCTCGGATATTATCATGGACCCGCATGTGTTCTTTTAACATGTCTTTCCTAGCAAATGATTTGCCACATTGCTCACAAGCATGACTTTTTACACCTTAAAAATAAATTTAAAAGACAACATAAACAAAAAAAAATGTTAATGAAAAATGTGCATCTCCTAAAACCTGACTAAACTGGTGAATTAGAAGGCAACAGTCCACCTGTGTTGACAGCCATATCTTTCATGCATATTGTAGCCCAAACTGAATTAGGAGACATTAGAGAGAGAAAAAAGCTGGCTTTTTGTGCGAGATCTATAAAAAGAAAGCCTGAGGTAGGAAAATACTGCATAGCATGAAATAATAATGAGCTGTTAAAAATGATTTTGCAATAGCAGTTTTCAGCCTGTGTAATGGTGAGAAGGTGACATGGAGAAGAATTTGAGGAAGAACGGAACACAGAATCAGGATTTTAGCAGATGAATCCTGCATTATATTAACTAAGATCTGGATTGTGTGCCTTGACCAAACATCTTCATTAACACTATCTGTTTTAGAAAACTGGTCTACCTTAAAAGCATAAATATATCATTTATCTTATTGTAACTTACAGTAAAAACCCGTAACTTATTTCTCCCTGAAAAAAAATAAGGCAGGCATTGGCAACAGAAATTTCTTTGTAATACTGAGAATGATAAAGAAACACGACATTTTTACCTGTATGTATAAGCTTATGTCTTTCCAGATTCCCTATACTGTTAAAAATCCTTCCACAGATTTCACATGGATGGATGTATCTGAAACCAGAGAGACCAAAACTGTCATGCTTTTCCTGAGACAGAGATGGTTTTCAGGCATCTTTGCCAGTGTGTTTGGTAATACTAACTACTAGAAAAGTTCCTTGAAACATAAATACATTTTAAAAATGAGCTTTAGAAACTCTAGGTTTGCTGAAGGCACTGCTATGCCCTCAAATTATATATTTTTAAAAAATTCTTATTAAAACCATAATTTACTGTTTATAAAGCCCAAACTGGGTAACTGTTGACTAATCATTTTAAGTAAATTGGCAGTGATAAATAATGCATTTCGAACTTTTAATCAACATTATAACACTCATTAGTTTCTGGTCTTTAAGTACAACCCAATTCTCTAAAATCAACAGATGGCAGAGCCACTGTGACTTCAAGATAGCTCCTCATATCAGTCCAGCAAGTCGTCTTACTTCTGCACATTAGGATCAGGCAGGTTCTCCCGATGAATGACCATGTGTGCATGGTAAGTTGCCTTCAAAGCAAACCGTCGATTACAAATGCTACAGCCATAGCCTTTCTCCTTGTGCACATCCATTATATGCTTCAGGTACTCCTTCCCTCGGCCGAAAGTTAACTGTGGAATGAACCAATAGTGAATGAAAGGGGAAAAATGTCCTTAGGAACAGCAATGATTTCATACTGCTTTACTGGGATCTCAAGCCAGAGCTACTAGTCGGAAATACCGTGCGTATCACCAGGTGAAAATTCTGGGAAAGCTCGATTCAGGCCTGAACCTGTTTGGCCATTACAAGCACGCTGCTACAGGACATCGGTTAACTCACTTGGAAAACTAGCTTGAGATGGTATCTCTGGCTTCTTGCTGACAGAGGGCAGAAGTGCAGAAGAACAGAACAGTTTGCTCAGTTTTGGACAGAAGTCGTGCTTCTTACACTGCACAAGTAGAGGACGTCCAATTATCTGTGCACTGACGAGCAGACTTGAAGAGAGTCACATCTAACCTCCACTAGCTGTTGAACCAAGGATGTCAGAGATGGAGAGAAATGTCTTTTGGACTCTACAGATATAGTAAGCTCCCTTTGCAGAGCAAGAAGAGTTGATGTTTCTAGGCATTTGCAGAGCAGCGATTCCAGCTCAGGCCCTGGAAGCACTACAGCTATGACAGCCAGGTGCTTGACCTGGGCTAAGTGACCTTGCATATACACATATGATCCCATATATCAGGGCAAAGTGCCATGACGTGATCTTTTGCTCTGATTTTGGAATGACTCAGGGTATAACTGACAGTACCGCATAGCTTGGTGAAGATGTCCTTTGGGAAAAGGAAAAAATAAAGACAAATATCCTCAGAAGACATATTTCACTAACACTTATATATATGTGGAATCCCTTAAGAATGTGTGAATTTTCAGCCAAAAAGAGCCTCCCCATCTCATTACAGGTAACACTCATTTCCCACTGCCTTACACGGTTTCTTACTTCACAGACACTTAAAAAAAGTGCTGAAAACAAACAAACGAACAAAAAAAGCTTCCAGAAAGAGCTTTCTAATTTGAATGGCACAATTTCCCACATTTAGAAGCACACATTTTTTTGCAGTTTATGTACCCATTAAGTGCCAGACATTATAATTACCACATTGAAAGCAAGTGCATGATTAACTGCTGTGATACCACATCTTCTTATGCTTACTGACATAAGCTTAAAATAAGTTTGCATTTAAAAATGGTTTGCAGATAAGTATAGAAAAATGATGTATTAATATCTCTGAGTTTTTAAAATGAAAAAAAGATAGCCTAAGCACTTTCATCACATTAAGAGTAGACCGTGACATAAAGTCTGATTTCCAGAGGCCGTCAGTGGCTTAACTACCAAGGTTCTCCTGTCCCACTGTAAGTTTGCCCAGTTTTGCTGTTGTCACTGGTTCATTTTGCATCCCCCCCACCTCAGCACTACGCGCTCCCCCAGTTACTGTACAGAATCCAAATGGGGCTTAAGGATCCCATTCTTCCTCATTATTTCTTTACTAAATGGCAAAAGCCATGCAATAAGAGGCTGAAAGAGTCTTCCTCTGTTCACTGACAAGTGAGTAAAGTCTGTGCCAGCAGAACCATCCTGTTAGTAACAGAATAGGCCAAGAATAAGCAGTCATGCTGTACATTAACAATGGTGTTAATCCTCCAGACTGGATACCGACTAGAGGACATCTGATCTTGTCAAAATTAATCAAATTGTGGTTGGTGTCATTCAGAAATGCCACAACAACTTTAATTTGCACATAATTAAAAGACAGCATAAAATTTGAATATTCCTTTACTGTTTCTTCCTCCAGTTTTGCTTGCTTGCTGCCTTACACAGAGGGAAGTGTATATTTATGTATTTATCTTTTTAAGTATTTAGCATTTGCCTTACAGAACACCACCTGATGTCTTACGGAATAAGATCACTTCCTAGAATAGAGGTAACAAGCACTGCAGAGAAGAGCAGACCTGTGAACTGGCCTTCTATTTGCTAATCCTCAGCGTTACTTAAAACTGAAAAATGTATAAATATCTCCACTCCTCCCCCCCCCCCCCCATCAAATTAATTTGAAAGTATTTAAAGCTACCTGGCACCTTTTGCAGCTATACTTGTGAGGCTCAGAATCTGCACTTTCATCAGAGTTGTCATCGTTTTCCTCTGATGAGATTCCAATTTTACCAATGAATTCTTCCCTCTGGTGATCGTCCATTAGTGCTATATCCTGTGTAGGGTAGGAAAGAATATTCTGTTTTAATAAAGACCTATGTGAAAAGGTAACAGATTGACAGCTTCTTTTTCTTTTTCTTTTCTGCCACCCTGACTGCTTCACATTAACTGCTGTAATATTATTTAAAATATCCTCCCACTTCACTCAGTTCAGGTAAACAAAATCCCTCTGTTCATGATTAAACAAGGAACAACTGTTTATCTGAACAGATAATACTCTGTTTTTTGTATATGAAAGGAACTTGAATGTAAAAAGATACCCAACTGGTTCAGTATTACAACCATATAAGCGTCTTTATAAGCATGAGTGATACAATTCCTTTCAATTTTGTGCTAACCTAGTTATGTCAAAACAATCAGTGTCTGATTAGACACTAGAAACAGTGGTGTTTTTATTTTTTTTTCTATTTTAAAATGATTTGGGTCATTCTGATTAAACCAGGTTAGGAACTGAGCACACAGCCAGTTATGCTGGCATATGCAAGAGAATCACAATCACCGTGATTCAATTACTTTTCTGGTTTGTTTGCTGGAACAATACATCTGTTAGCAGTCCTCCTGTTAAACGAGTTGTTATTCTCCCTGCCTTAAACTGAGCAACCTCTATGATTCACCCAAGGTCAAAGAAGTGTATTTACATGATGTTCAGAACAGCGTTCTGCAGTGGTACCTGCAATAACTTTAAACATGATAGTCCACGTACTCTATAGCAGTCCCACCTGTGGAACACAGAGCCATGGGTAAAGCAGAACACAACACTTGCTAGGCTGCCGTAGAAACATCACTGCACAGGGTACACAATCACTCTTGTGTCGCCAGTATGAACACATGGCTGTAGCAGTCTGAACATATTTACTGATGTGCTTATTAATGCTTGCTAAATAACAGGCCTTTCCTACTAAAATATTAATGCAATACCTTAAAATGGACATGAATATGATCTCTCAGCACATCCACCCTGAAAAATTTACGCCCACAGATTTCACAGGTGTACTTCTTGTCTCCATGTGTTAAAAGGTGTTTGTTCATATTGCTTCTGCATGAAAATACCTAAGACAAAAGAAGAAGGATGGGTTTTTGTATCACATCCAGCAGGACTACAATTCTTTATAAGTTATCCAACGGACTGCTCAGAACATATTTACTATCCCATATTATTCATTCTGGCCAGAAACATGTAGGAACTCAGCAGACTACCTCAGAAACTGCCGACACCGCAAAATACACATAAACAGTTTCAAAGAACTGACTGAAATCGCCTGCTTGTCAGAGGTGGGCTTCAAAAAAGATGGAGCAGAATTACATAAGGTAACATTGCCTCTATCTGTAGAAAGATACTTACAAAAATTAATCTTCATTGATGCTTCATGTATTGAAATAATCCAAAACAAGGGCCTACAGACCAAATTAACAGTTGCTTGAGCACATCTAGCACCACAAATCATTAAACATTTATCGAATCACTAGTTAAACCCACGATATTCGTACTGGTGACAACAGTGACTTCAGATCGTGAGCATTAGCTCCCAAACACAACAGCGGCATGGTCACACAACAAGTTCACTTTGAATTCTAATAGAAAATGATTTCCAATGCACACAGTCAATTCTAGCTGTTCACATTCTGGCAGAAAAACTTTATGTTAAATAGTGTAAGCCAAGGGATTTCACTGACAGACACAGTGGCCAAGTAACACTCTATGTTTTCTTACATGTCCTGAAAAAATTCTAGTCTGAACTTAATTTTAGCTTTTATTTTTGCCATAAGAGCTCTCAGTGTCTCTAGACACAGTGTGCTTGGACATATAATGGAGCTGACGCAGCTGAAAGAGCAACAAACACCTTGGCTGGGCCCCAGGACTCGCTGCTAACTGACCGCATGCCTGTCTGAGCTGCGAGGTAATCTGATTTGGCAGATACCTTAGTAAACGTCATTTACCTAAAAGCTTTTGGCAGGCTAAGTGTCTATTCAGGTAGACAGTTACTGTGGTTTAACACATGGGTGGTAACTTGCTACGCCACAACAACTCATTCAGAAGTGCTGGGTTGAGGCACAGCATACCCTTGGAGTGTTCTTGGAGCTACAACACAGAGCTTCACGGGGCACACGCTGGCAAAGAAGCCTACCTTCCCACACACAGGGCATCCCGAAGGCTCCTTCTTGTAGCGAACCATGTTTTCTGTGCTGTGTTCAAAGTCTTCTCGTTTCACACGCCTCACCCCTTAACAGAACAGTCCCCATCAAAAAAACAAAACAAAAAAAATAAACCATGGTTTTCCACTCCAATCTGCATGCCCTCTCAGGTGAATACTGTAAAGAAGAGTGAAACACTGGGAAGAGCCTCAACGCAAAAGTTAATTGCTAGCAAAAGGATAATTGCTTAGTTAAAATGGTGCCTTAAGAATATAGAAGCAGTCTGCCAAAGTGATGTATCCAAAGTGTTGGACGTTACACCAACTCTACTGTGTCTGAAAACAGACATTTATTGTCAACAGGAAAACAGGCAGATGCAGTAGGCCTTGGCATTTTGATCAGTTATCTGGCCTAGAAATTCTCCCCAAATATCTCTAAGGAGAGAGGGAACCATCTGGAAGCTTTCAGACCTTTCTCTGCTACTTTCATTTCTCTGTTACTTTCTCTGCTGCTGTTCTGTGGAAGTTGAACATGAAATTTCTTGCCATTGCCACTCTAACCCTTGTCCTCTAGCTCATGACACAGAGGGCTGAATCACAAGAGGCCAGTGACAATCGTCTATACCCAAAGCACCAAATCAGATAATCTGTTTATTTTTTATTTTTAAATTGCCTGTGGTCTTATCTCTACCACTAGTGGCATTTTAATATATACTTCAGCAATCTATCATTACCCTACTTTTTCCACCCTCTCTGAGTACCTATAAGGTCTTTATATGCTTGAAAGTTCAAACAGACAAATCTTATATTACTTTCATACATTTCCCCAGATTTCAGAAGATTAACATCACACAGCATTCTATTTATATTATACTGGCCAGGTAGCAGCCTTTAAAAATAAATTTATACAGTAGTCACTTTCAATCCTACATTGCAAGTTAGTTCTCTGCCCTCAAATTTTCAAGTTACCACACATTTAAAGAAAAAAAAAAAGAACAGAACTCAGATTTAAAAAAAAATAAACTGTTAAAATCAGCTAGTCTAAGCTAATGCATAGCAACCCAAACAACTTTCATGTGATTGTTAGCAGCACTGACTCCAATCATATGAAGAAAAAGAATGGTGCAGTTCCTAGAAAGGTTTCACAGAATTAGGTAACTTTCCTCAAGGATTCATTACTATTATTTTTTATAAATATCACATCCTGCTGAAGCTTGCTACTTTAGGTCAGGAAGCTGACTAAAAACGACACCTACCATAACAGTTCTGTTCATATGCAGTATACTTACCTTCCAGGTGTCGTCTTTGATGGTCTAGCATGACATCCTTCCTGTAGAACATCTTATTGCAGATTTCACAGGCAAACTTCTTATCCCCATGCTTTTTCTTGTGTTTGGAAAGATTGCTGTTTGTAGAAAAGAATCTGAAACACATCTCACACTGGAATGTCTTGTCATCTGTAAGAGAAACCATGCAGGTCTTTACAGAGGAAAGCAGGTTGTGTGTGTTTGTGGGACATGTAGTTCTTTTGTTAGACCTGCATTTTAACATAAAATACATCATTATATGGATTGCGAAGGGAAATGCAGAAGCATGTATTTTTCTTTTTCTTCAAAATTTGTTTTCCCATTAAAAGTATAATAAACATCAAACAACATATCACATTTAATTTTGCTACCTATGAAATAGGTAGTAGAGAAGTATGTGAAAGTATCACTGGAATGCACTGGAACATATTTTTTTCAAAAGCGATAGAAATATATTATGTTAATTTGAACACTGGCTCTAGCATCATAACTTCGTCACCTGGCTATCTCCATTGTGGTCTAGCATACATTAAAATTATGTTTGGAGTTGACTGTGTAATACATACCAGTACGGTATACTCCAGAACAAAGTATAAAATCTCAAAAAGCAAACCATTACATGATAATAGGCCTATGGGAAATTCGCTTGATATTCAGCAGTTGAGACTTTTGTCAAAACATGACAGCCTGGTGCTGTAGGTGGAATTTGCCAATGCTAAAGCAATCACAAAGAAGTAACAGCTTGGTTTGTTAAATAGTAGAGCAAAAACTGCTGCTCATTTTGCTAACAGTCAACTCAAGAGACAGAAAGTATGCTGCTGTCCTTGAATGAACACAAGAATGAGGTCACTCAGCATTACTTTCCATTCTACATATGGCTGAGTTTTTATACAAGCTGTACCCTCTGAAAGGAAATGAGAAAAGCTACTTAGGATGGTGTGGAAGGGGCCCAAGTGATTCTAAACCGAGAGTTATCATGGGTCTGTAAAAGTAATGGAGATGTCATTTTCTAAGCATAAGATCACTCAGTGCAACTAATATGAGTAACCACAAGGGATGGCTGTGGAAGAAAAGGACAAGTTCTAGTGATACCAAGAAGAAGCATCTGTAGGGACTACTCCAAGTATAAATAAAACATGAAAAAGCAGCATAGAATGGCCTGGGTTGAAAAGGACCTTAAAAATCATCTAGTTTCAACTCCCCTGCTCTAGGCAGGGTTGCCAACCACTAGAGCAGGCTGCCCAGAGCCACAAAACCACAAAAACTATAATCCCAGAGAACTACAAACTATTGATAGTACTGGCTCCTTTTCCAGTTCCCCTATCTCAGAGAAAAGAGGCTAAACTTAGTTTCAGGAAAGAAAGTTAAACAGATGGTGACAGGGTAGCTGTGAATATACGATTGAAATATTAGTTAGGCTTTTATATAGTTGAGCGGGAAATACTAAAAAATGCAATACAAAAGTGGATGTGTTCCTCTACAGATTACTGTTTTCACTTTTTTTTAAAAAAATTTTTTTTTTAATTTTTTTTTTTTCATGTTTTGTGAGAAAAGGGGGGCAGGTTGCTTGTGGTGATGAAAAAATCCAAATGCCTACTTCCCCTTTGCAGTTACTATACTGAGATAGATCTGTAGACATACCCACAAAACTGAGTAAAGATGAGAGGAAGCCAAACCATTAGCCATTCTCACCTGTCCTGCAGTTATGGAATTCCAACGCACTCTCTATCCGAAAGGCCTTTTCACACGTTGTACACTTGTATCTGTACTCACTGTCAACCTGAGGATTGCAAACAGTGTTTACGAGGGGAAAAAGCCAAGTCACATCTGACAGAGAAATTCTGAATCTCAATTACTTTTTCTGCCTTTCCTAATTTTATTTCCTTCAACAGGATGCTTAAATACACACTGATACAAAATTCTAATGCTATATTATCATGCATTGTTTCTACATACGACCTCTACACAAAACAAAAGGAACAGACAATGCATCTGTGTGCTTGTAACAGTCTTCTCGATAACCTCCCAGTCCGATGTGGAGACAGAATGTTTGAAAAGCAAGATGTAATCTGACTCATCCTCTAGCTCCGAAGCAGATGCCAGGAGTCTGAGAGCTTAGGACCTTGATGCCCAGCAAGAACAGAAATATTCACTAATAAGGCTCCACCACAGGTGTGTTAAATATTTATATGGCAGCAGCACTGAAAGGCCCTCATAGCAGGCACAGCACTGCTACTAGAAGCACCACACATTTACACATCTGTTCACAGCCCTTACTGACACAGCCTTCACCCAGAGAGTTCACCCACTAAATGATGCTACAGGTGGTGATAGATAAACCAGGACAGGCAAACAAGACTAGAATAGTCCTTTTTAGTACAATAAACTGAATTCAGATCTCACTTCTAGGTCATGCAGGTCCAGCTATCTCCAGTTTCTCTTGCTGTAACAGAAGCCTGAAAACAATTTTCTACAGAAAATTCAGTCATGAAAAAGGACTTCCATGCTCCAAAGCGTGTCCACTTTCCAAACTAATCCGTTGTTGTAACAGAAAATGTTACCTCTCCCTCAGTCTTGTCTCACTTATAAGAAATTCACAGATATCTACTCAAATGTAATTGACCCAAACTCCCCCGCTAGCACCTGGATGCCCGCGGTACATTTTCACCTAATCTCAGAAGAAGCCCGCGAGTCATTTCCACTCACTTCGTTCCTGCTGTGCTTGTAGGAAACATGCTGCTTCAAGCTCTCTTTACGGCTGAACAGCTTTGCGCATTCCTCACATTTAAATAGTTTGTCACCTGAGGGGATCAATCAAGATTAAAAAAAAAAAAAAAAAAAAGAAAAGTCAGAGACTGATAATAATCAACTCTAGGCAAGACAGGGGAAACCAAAGCACAAGCAACTGCAAATAAACAGGCCAGTGATGAGAAGTTTAAGTAATTCAGGAGACACAGATAATGGATTTTGACTTTTTCCATTTTAGTGCAGTTTACCTACTGACAAGAATTATGTTTGGTTCCCCCCAACCCTTTTGAAATTGTTATTTTTCACAGAATCCTTAGAAGCAGGTCACGCACCCCTGGAACTGCAGCTCACAGGTCAAAAAGCACTCAGCTGGTATTTACACATCAATGTTGACCATAAGCCTGTGAAGATGGGGGACTGTGTGTATGTAAAGCGATGAACAGTTTTGGAACAGTTCACAGAATCACAGGATTTCTAGGTTGGAAGAGACCTCAAGATCATCGAGTCCAACCTCTGACCTAACACTAACAGTCCCCACTAAACCATATCCCTAAGCTCTACATCTAAACGTCTTTTAAAGACTTCCAGGGATGGTGACTCCACCACTTCCCTGGGCAGCCTGTTCCAGTGTCTAATAACCCTTTCAGTAAAGTAGTTCTTCCTAACATCTAACCTAAAACTCCCCTGGCGAGTTGTGGAAAAGCCATCACATCCTAGCCTTTGCTTATAATATGTACCTAAATTCAGATTCTAAATACTCAAATTTCAACTCCCAACTTTATCTTCTCATGCTTTGGACTGAAAAAATTAAAGAGGTCATTAGAGAAAGTTTTTTTTTTTTTTTTTTTTTAAAAAAAGCAACTCTATTAAGATTATGCACACCAATATTAAGAATAGTTTAAATGCTTTACTCAAAGGTGGAACCAACGAGAGACAGAACCAGTATGCAAGCGAGACAGAAAGCAAACCCACCATGAGAACGGATGTGCCTGCTGAGGTTGCTGCTGTTCTGGAAGATCTTACTGCAGATACTGCATTGATAGACACGTTTGTGCTCCCCGAGTTGTTTTATCAGCTTCCGCCGTATACCATGTCTACTGGAGAGAATTAAACTTCTTTTGAGGGACATGGTGTTTTGGTGATGAGCAAACCTACTGGATCAGAGAAAGAAAGGCAGGGACTGAAAGGTATCCCACAGGTTGCAAGGAAGTCCCAAGAGCTGGCAAAAGCTAGAAGAGTGTTACGCTCAGCTTCTGGCAGGAGAGGGAGTGCTGGAGCTTCATCCTTGAGAAATGACCTCTCGGCCACCCACTGGTAGCAGCAGATGTCAGAAAGCAGCTCGCTCCAAATTAACTTCACCCAGGACAAAAAAAGAAAAAAAGCAGCAGCCACCAGCCCCAGAGATTGTCTTTTCAGGCTTCTCAGAGCAGCATAAAGGATCTGTTCTGCTTACTCTCTAAAAACATTAGCAGTACTTTGGCTTAGAAACCTGTTTTCATGCAAAAAGCGTGTATGACAAGAAGGCAGCAGGGCACCAAGAAGCGGTACTGTTCTATTTCCCAGCACAGCCACCAGTTGGAATGCATTTTGATGTTTCTCTGTCTGCTCAGGACTTTAGTATATAGTATTACTAGCTAATTTTGAAACACCAATTAATTTATTATACCAAAAAAATGAAAGAAAAAGAAAAAAAATCATTCAAAAAGACAGTTTTATCAAACCAGAAAGACACAGAAGATTTTAAATCAGTCAATGATATTTAGCAGTCTCCCTGAGGTTCTGGTATACATAAATTTTCCCTTCCTACTGCTCCAAGTCTGAAGTATCATGAACATGAATCAGTATGAAGTCATTTATGAGTTAAGATACAAACCAGACTGAATAATATATATATTTTTTTTAAAAAAGCCAAAAACTTTTTGCCTGCTTTATCACCAACATTCAACAAAAGTAATATTTCACTGTGCAACTGGAAGAGGCTTTGGTATCACACTGAATGAAACCATTAACATGTCAGAAAATTAAATTCTCATGGTTTATATTTCAACCTTCTAGTGCAAATCTCTCACCAATTGTGCCATCATCCTACAGTGCTCGATCCAGCTTTGTGGCTCTTCTAGTGGCAGCAGCATGCAGTTTTACACTAATGAAAAACAGCATCTGTAGGTTCAGTGTTTGAGCAGAGCTGTTACAAGCTACTCTGACTTGATTGAGCCTGAGAGGAAATTCTGCATCCCAGAACACTTACTTTGTGACTGAACTGATGCTGTTTGTGGTGCTAGGCATCTTTCCTAAAACCAATTCCATAATCCTCTCTTCTGTAGCTGAAGGAAGGGCTACCTCATCTGGCGGGACTTCAGTTGCAGTGCTAGCTACACGTTCCGCTGCAAACACATCATAAAAATAAAGCGTTAACATGGAGAGCTTGAAAGAAAACTTTAATTGCAGGAATTTGCTTTTGTAATGACACGTGGCACTGAACTAGGATCCTTGCAAGTAACTGATTGCAAATGAGTAGGTAGTATTTTCAAGACAGAGAAAGGGGCTACTGAATCACAAGTAAGCTGTAGCTAACATCGCTTACAAAGGTGTAATTTCTTACCTTTCCAGCCTACTAGTACAGGTGACCATGCCTTTCAAATTCCTACTAGAACTTCTCTTAAATGGAAGTAAGACCCTGAAAAAAAAACCCTTCTAGGAATACAATGTAAGGCTGAGAGAGAAGCTCTCTCTTCTTGAGAGGGAGGATGCTTTCTCTCCTGTTCCTTCTCGCAGGATGCTACACAGTTGTCTCTGCACCCCTCTATTCCTAAAACTGTTGCAGGAGAATGCAGGTAATCTAAGCAGAGATGTTGCAACCTTTACTGTAGACATGGACCTTGCAGATAACTAACACAGGTTTGTAAATCATCTATTTTAGTAATCCGCCTGAAAACCTCCACCCTGACTGTGCTTTACTTTGTAGGCCTTTCTGAAAACTAAAGATATATGAGGGGAACACATACTTAGCATTGTCTTACCTGCCGAATCCTTCTCTTCAACAATGATGAGGGGTGTTTCTGCTTTTGCTGTTTTGGGCTTTCTTCCCCGTCTGGCCTTCCTCCTGGAGTCTGTACTGGCACCAGCTGCATCACAAACCACTGGCGGATCCGCAGGGGGAGTCTCTGTTGCTTTCTCTGTAACAGCCTCATTTTGGCTGGCTTGGGGAGCACCTTTAGCTTGCTCCAGGTGACTCAGCAAGTGCTCTGGATGGATGGAAAGAACAAGAGAATAAAGAGGAAAGAAACTGCCATGGAATTCCCCAAGGGATAAATCTAGCTGAAACCTATCAATCAGGTCGACCTCATTTAACAGACTCCAAATTATTTCAGAAGCAGTCAGTCACAATACCATCCTAACTAAAAGCATAAAGTCTATTAAACATGCAAACAATTACTAACAGGGACTGCAATTTTTAATAGATATAACTGGAAATAGGCTGTGCCCCTGACAGTGTGTACATTTTTCCAAATATCCAAGTTATTTAACAGCCAAAGTCCCCTTTTCAAAAATGATTTCTCAAATGGTCAGAGCTCTTAAATATTTTAAGATCTTTAGAAGACTGAATAAAACAGCTGGAAATGAAATGCAGAGAAAAGGAACCCACATATTTCATTACCTTTACTGCATCTGTGCTATAAATACCAGACAGATAGCATCATTAAGTATAAGCTGACGTGTCTGATGTTATAGATCATTCATGCAGTTTTCTGCCCTTGATGCTCCTAACACTCACATCATCTTCTAGACAGTAATTTTATTTCTTCTAGATTCAATATCACAACTGTGTGCCTAGAGATTGCCTGCTGCCACATCAATAACATCGTTTCACCTTTCGCAAACAATTTTTACACACATATATAAAACCTATTTTTACATGAGTATATAAAACCTGCATCGTGGATGAGGACATGGCTTTGCAGCCTTGTGCTCTGGGAGAACTGAACTCTCCTAACGCTCCTCAGTACTCTGGCATTAATTTCTAACACTCCTTACCTGTCAGCAGCTGAGGCTCTTGGAAAGCAGAAGAACAGACTTTACACGTCCACTGGCTGGACTCTGCTTCTGCAGCTCCACTGCTTTCTGAAGTGTTCACTAAATCACAAGAAGAAATAACTTAAAGGTTTGAAAATGGGAAAAAGAAGCAGTAAATCCCTGTAGCCTTGTTCCTCTTGTGGTGACTCCCTGCATACCACAAACTATAATTTAAGCAATAAGTGGCCCACAGAGGCAACTGCTTAATTTTGAGCTTCCCAGCTATACTCCAACCAGCAGACCAAACAAAACAAAAAGTCACATGCCTGTAACACGTGCAATTCACAAGAAAACTTAAGTATGATTTATTCTCTGGGACCACTTCGGGATCTTCCAGACATGAGTACTTTAAAAGTCAAAACAGATGAGAACACTGAATAGAATCCAAATGGCTGCAGGAGAGAACATTGGCGCTCTTGTAAAGTCCCAAGGGTCCCTTTATCGCTTTCTAAAGAACAGTGATGATCAAAGACAAGATGCAAATCAATTTTTAGCAGTGGAGCTACTAGTACTCTTCTGGGTCAGTTGAGGACAGAAGTAGAAAAATCATCCTTGCTCTCTCCAAAGAGCATCACAGAATAAGAGCATTTGGATTAACAGATGTAAGGGTGAGAACAATAAAAACCTGTTTTTGAGTGGTTTCATGAACTGGGTGTTCTATCAGACTACCAGATCAGTATTTTAACTATCAGCCAACAAACACACATAAAGATATTAGGGGGAAAATGGATCTGGAATTCAGAAAAAAAAAAAAAAAGGTTCACAGTCCCTCAACTTTCACTCTTCGGATGATCTGTCTGAATTTGCCAAGTACCTGGTAAATCTGGACTGGTTCTCAGAATTTTTGACACACAAAGCTGAATATTCCACAGTACACAAGAATCCCCCGGAAAGTAGGATGACGCTGTAATTAGATTGAGTGAATGCCAGTGCAAGAAATTCAAACTGTACCTCAGTTTCTGCCACAGATTTCCTGTGTGACAGTAAGCAAGTCAGTTAATCTCTCTCTGCCTAAGGACCCCATCTGTAATGGGATGATAAAAATACTTCCTCCTTCTCACTCTTGGCTCTTAAACAAAAATAAAAGACTCTCTGATTGTTCCCTGCTACAAACATGTTCAACATTCTGCACTACATGCGTCAGACCTCATCCGCGCTGTAATAAATATATAAAAAATGATAATTCAAAAACGTAACTTCTTTCTTCACAGGCTACAAAAAGAACTTCTTATCTTGAGAGCTTTGTCCGGGAGGCCAAGGACAACACACCTGAACCCCCAAATTCTGCATAACTTAGAAATCAAATCGGTAAACAACATGTAAGCTAAGCTATTGGATCCGTATCATGATGTTGCTGGCCAGTAAAACTGAAAAGCCACCATCTGCAAAACTGAAATCTGTCTTGGAAATTATCTCTGGTTTTGCACTTCCCTTGCTCCTTTTATCTACCTCAAACCTAGAGACCCTAGGTACTAGGTGTACTGGTTTGCCAGGGAGAGTCACGTCCCACTTCTTCAGGCTTCCAGGTTAAGCTGTCAGTTGCCAGAAGCTTTGCAGGACTTGGGGTCAGCAGTCAGAATCAAAACAGGCATATTTTGTTTTGTAAGCACCAAAACACTACAACAGTGGGAACACTTTAAGGCTCCTGAAATGTAACAGTACACATTTTGTTTCTGTTGAAGTTGGACTTTCAGACAGTAGCGTAAAGGATGTAGAAAGGGCTGTTCAAATTCTTCACCGTTTTTTTTTCCAGCAAAAATCAGTTATGCTGAACTGAAAGGCAACTGCTCAGCCAGCTTCATGTTTCAGCTGTGACAGCATCCAGGTAAAATGTATGGACCTCTTCTGATGAAGTTCACATCTGCAACAATCTCCTCCTCTCCTGACTACTTTTAATACTAGTAACTTAGCAAACCAACCATCTCAAAGAAGAGACCCAGAATACTTTATTTTCATCCTGATCTCCAAACTATGTACTCTGAGTTTACTTCAAGGCAAGACAAGGCAATTTCTGTTAGACGGCTTCTTAATTTCATTGCTCTCTTATCAGAGATTAGAGGAATTGCTTCATGATCAATCTTGGGGACTAAGCTTCTGTGACTCCGTTAGTTGTTTCCTAACCCTGTGTTCTTTGCCAATAGTATCTGTATTGCTCATAAATTTACAGAAATCTGAGTTCCTGTCAGCAACTACAGTCTGAATTCTTCTAGACTTCTGGTATCACTGTCATTTAGGGATGGGCAGCATTTTTGTTGTTTCCAAACAGCACTGTTCTTACACTCACATTCTCATGTTTTCTTCTAGCACCTGACCATTTGAACTATTACAGTTTGCAAAGAAAGTCTGCAGATTTTCTTTAGAATGATCCCCACCAAACCTTAACCACCTGCAAATTCAGAAGCAGTTAAGTCTTTCATGAAAATCATCTGCCTGGAGGTCTTTTTGTCCCTTCCAGCTTTTTTTGAACCTGCCTATGTGTTTTAAGCACAGTGCCTGTGAAAATAAAAAGAAAAATCTAGACTTTCAAACCCTCTACACATTAGTATTTGCTGAATGTTACATAACCATGATATCTGCAGAGAAATGGCATACCCAGCAGCTCTTTGGATCTCTATCTACCCTCTTTAGATCTATATCTACTCTCTCTCTCTCAAAAATAACATAACTTTGCATACCTGCTGGATCAGCTACTGGTATGCTGGATTTTTTCGTTTTTTTATGGGGGAAGACAGCAGTCGAAGGCTTTGAAGAGACTTTGTTCCCCTCTTTATCATATTCCATCACTACCAAGCACATATCTGTGGAGAGGAAAAACAGTTCCTTTTCTTTACTTTCCAGACCTTTTGATTCTCTTCCTCTGTACTGACAGCAGCACGCAGAGTCACAAAGTTTTGCCTAACAGCAGGCCTGCAAAACACAATCTCATGTAAAATCCCAACCAGGACATTTTTATGCCTGGATTTGCATAAATGCCTTTGATGTTATGGAGTATATAATGAAAGTGCTGAAGAGAGAAAGCAGGACATACCTAAGCTTTTTACCTAAATACTTTTAAATACCCATTTGCACACACTGCATACATGAGAATGGGTTGAAAATACATGCATGGGTTAAGCTAAATAGGAAAAAGATGAAACCACTGCATTAACACCAACTGAAAACATCTTAGAATTTATAAATGTGTTAACAGGGCTGATTCAGCATTCAAGACTGTGCTCACCACCAAGATCAGCCATAAAACATGCTATTGGCATTGGCCTCTCCCCAAGACATTTGTCACCCCAAATTACACTCTGCAAAGTGATTAACACCGTATAAGGAGTATTCCCAGCTCAACAACAGAAAGAAATTGCTCTTGCAATGCTACAGGATCATGCCCTTTAGCTGTAGAAATGCAGAAGTATAAGAAAACCAAGGGGGCAGAGGAATAAATTCTAATTCAGACTAACAAATCTGCTGCCTTTCCTTGCCAATGCACAAGCAATGATGTGGAATGGCACCTCACATCTGAACTTACTTCTTTTTAGTAGCTTTCACATGAGACTGCATAAGGTAAAATTAGTTTTTAACTGTGCAGCAGTTCTGAGCAAAACCAACACATTTTCACTACAACTATAAAAAAAAAAGGCTTCTTTAACAAATCTACATTTTATGTTTAGACACACACTGACACCTGAGCCCCTTTGCTCTTGTACCCTGAGCTGCTTCTGATACCAGTTCTTTAGTTAAGAACTATTTAGTGAGGCTGGTCAGCCTGAAGAGGCCGAATCATCAACTAAGTCATCGGTTTTCAAAAACTCAGATATACTGTGGTGAAGAACCCATGCTTTCTTCTTGTAAGGCAACCATGTATGCAGGTTAGCCTGACTCTAAAGGCTAACATGTTCAGGGTCAAGGCCTATTCAATGAACAGCACTGTCAACTACAACTATCAGTCCCTATCAGGACTGGGCCCTTAGGAAGGAAGAAAGGCCCCCACACATACCATTGGCAATACTAGAGACCTGCTTCAGCACTGGCTTTTCCATTTTTTTGGCGTAAAAAGCTGCATACCACACTCGCAGCTCAGTTCCTGGTGGGATGTCCCGGGAGGTGGTGAAGTAAATATCATTATCATGCTGGAAGGCAGTTAAATTTTGATGTTTGTGCTCAGTGGCTGGTCGCACCATCATCATCCAGTTGCAATCATCTTCATTTGAGGTGTCAAAGTAAACCAAGGGCCCATCCTTCTGGAACACCTACCAAGCAAATCACACATGCAATAAAACTGTAACTAATAATGCAAAGTTAAGAATTTATACTTTCTGCTTTGTAATGGCTCTCCTTCAGTGTACATCAGAGACGAAGCAAGCCTTAATCCGTGCATGCATCAGGCATGTATCATGTATCAGTCTCATCTTCAGATGAGTAAGTCTAAGGCAGACTACCAGGGGCAGCACGGGAACAAAGAGAACTTCTATCCCCAAAGTCTTGCTTTAGCCACTAGTTCTTCACAAAATTTGAATGACTGTATATAGGTAAACAGCACAGAATCCAAACAGCACACTGGGAAACACCCATCAGCCCATGTCACATCTCTAAATCTTTGCTTCTGAGTCACGTATTACTGAATTACGTTTTTACCGGGGCATTTTTCCCACCAAAACTTTTAAAGAGAAAAATAACACAAATGCAAGCCAGACAAAAATACATTTATTGCACGTTCCATAAGAACAATGCACATGCCACTGACTAAGCAAACAAAATTAAATTGAACACAGTTATTAAAAAAAAAAAAAAAAGAAAGAAATGAACAGCCATAGGCAAGACACTTCCTGTATCATCACGTTTAGGTGACAGACAAGCAGTTTTGCTGACAGTATTCTGGCTTTATCTCCTATAAGAACGTTAACTTCAAACGCACAGAACAAGCCCCCAGATCAGTTCTTCTGCACCTTGCCCAGAGAATGCTCGTTTAGGTAGTCTGGTATAAGGCATGTCTAAAAGATGTCCCAAATAACTGCCACCACATTTTTTTCCATAGTAGTAGATAGCATAAAATCATCGTGGGTAAAACAGACTCACTTCAATTGCTTTACACATGCCGTATCTTACCTTCAGTGGGAAAACTGATTCTTTTTCAAGCTTGGCAACTCTCTTGGATTCAAATGGGCCAAACTGTGTACGTTTCACTAGCTGTGTCAAAGCAAATACTCCTTCAGTCCCATCTTCCAATTGTCTTATCTCCAAATTAGAAGGCAGAGATGATCTAAGATTGAAGAGAGAATTGAGTTATATATGGGATAAGACTGCAGGAACTCATCGAAGGAAGATGTCAGCATCTATTTCCCCAGTCTCTAGAGACAGAAAATAGTTTTCTGTCAAAATACCCTGATTTCTATAAGGATTTATAAACAGAGGAGAAAAACTACCAGCGGTGGAGGAGGGCCAAATCAGCAATTACTCGAGAGTGCTCAAGCAATGTAAGTCCAGGAATGCAGCAGGGTGCACCTGAGGGTGCAACGGAGTGATCCAGTACCACAGTGAAGCTGCTGTGTCATCTTTGAAAGAAAGACCCTGGACGTCAGGGGAGGTCCCTGGTGATTAGAGAAAGAAAAATGTTGCACTCTTCTTCAAAAAAGAGCAAAAGGAACTAGAGGTCAATCAGCCTTGCTGCAGTCCCTAGGAAAATCATGGAGCAAGACACTTTGGGAGGTATTCATGGGCACACGACGAATGTGCATTGGTTAAGTGAAATCCATACCTGACAAACCATTTGTCATCCAGGATAAAATGACCCGTTTATGGATGAAGGCAGAGCAGTGGATGTCATTTCCCTTGACTTTAGCAAGGCTTTCAACACGATCTCTGACCATGTTATTGTATCCAAGTTGGGATGTTATGGTCAAACACCAAATACAGCCTTGATTTTTCAGCTCTGTGCTAGCGAATGAAAACCTAAATATAACCAGACAGGCTACTGGATAAAAGTTGACACTGGCTGATCTGCTTTCCTATCTAGATGAAGAAAAATACAGAAAGATTACAATCTTGGTGATAAGCAAATCAAGTGAAAAAACCTGCTTTCAGTTTTAGTAACAGAATACGCAACGTTAGGGTCGGTGAAGTTCAGGAGAAGTTTCTTAATGCTATTTTTCTAACCATTGAGCATTTATTTTATCTTTCCAGCGGGACAGAGGAAAACAACCATCATGTGGTTATGCAACTAGACAGGGTGTTAAGAGATTCATATCCAGTTTGTGGTTAAACTTGCCCTCAATCTCAGACAAATCACTCTCTCAGATACTGTTCCCCAGATGTAAAATAAGTTACATCTTGTTTCAATTACATTTCTTGTTTCCCTTTCTTATCCTACTGGTTTTCAGCTGTAAACTCTTCAAAAATAAATACGTTTTTCTGCATCATGGTCATTTTAAAATTCTGCTTTTAAAGCCAGCAGCCAATACTTCCACTAGAGAACACCTAAGCACCTCTATGTTCAAAAAGGCTGAAAACCAGCGCACATACCATATTCACAAGGATTCACAACTGGAACACCTGGACACTACTGCAATCCTCCACCATATGAAGAAACAAGAGTATTAAATCGCAAGGCAACAACAACAAAAAGCCCAACCATTAAAGGTACGAAATAGTAGTTTAACTTGTTGTTGAATCTGCTTAATATAGGTTGGAGTTACCGCACCGCCCAGTCTGGGACCAGTTTTTAGAAAAGCACCTCCATCACCAGTTTATACCATTCCTTCAGGCATTTCAAAATTACCCTCATGTCCAAAGCACTTCTACTGTCGGGGCTGTTCAAACAGTAGCCCCCATGAACACTGGCTGCCTAAGTTTGTTCTTTGAGGATTTGCAGCCATAGAAACTGACGTCTATCAGGAACTTACACTGGGCTGCTGGACTTCCTGAAGGCTCAGAGAAATGGCTACTGCTCATGCATACATCCAGCAAACGTGCAGCCTGGGCCACAAAGAGCACCCTGCCCGTGCAGAGAGGGGTCATGGTACACGCAGGGCAGATGTTTGTTACAAAATGATCCTGGGAACACACGGTATGGCTTGCACAGCCAGGACGTGTCAGACTTGCTGCCCATGTGCCCATGGTTTCTGTCTGTGACCTTCCAAGAAATACAGAAGCTTCATAAAGCTTGTGAAGCCCGTTGAACTCACTTCCCTTTCTGGGATCTGTGCTGCATCTTCATGATAGTTGTTTCTCCTCCTTAGCAAAAGCCCCACATTTTACACATTGATGTGAATTTTGCTTACAACGCCAGATTTCTTTTCTCTGCAAAAAATACACTACTCACTGTTGTTTTCTCCTACTACATTTAGCCTCTTTGTTTCTTTTGGCAAGCATGACTGTTTCTGCTGCGCTGTTGTAGGCTTACTTGACAGGAGTATTATCCATAATCATTCATACAGGCTCACAATAATGAGAACAACTTGTTTTGCTTCTCAGTGGAGGAATTACAGAGGTTATACCAAGCAGGAGGATACAACCATTCACAGCACTGGGAAATCCTTCTGTGCTTGTCTGAAACCTGGATGGTACATCTGAGGAGGGGAATGAGCTGCAGGTACTTGACCAAGACATCACCCCATCTGGCGCTATCTCACTTTTTGCCAGAAACTTAAGCAAAGAAGCCAAGTCCTGATGAGCAGCAAGTTATTTTTTGGCTTCAATTCAGTCGAGCACTTAAGTTTCTGCATCAGTTTTTCTGCTTCTCTGTGAAGGCTGTGTCCTTTTCATAGACTGGGAGTTCACTTCTCAGCTGTCAGCGTTAGCAACCCATTAACAAGCAAAGATGACTTGAGGCACTAACGTGAGCTTTGGTTAGCCAGCACTGACACAAGCGCTCCTTACCTGGCCCTGCTCAGCACAAAGGAGTCTTTGACTGTCACCACTGGGCCCAGCTCAGGACACTCTGAATCATGGTACTGCCCACAGTCCTCGCACCCTGCAAGGAAGCAGACAGCAAAGTGCATGGAAAGTGCTGTTGTAGTACAGCTGCCTCTTTCAAGAGCCAAATGCAAAATCTAGCACAAAGCAAAATACTTATAAAACAGTGTGTGATTTATATTGATTAAAAGAATACGTGTAACAGAGCACTGAGGTGATAGCTGGCACCTACATAGGTGAGGTAATATACATTATGATCAGTACTATCAGAACACAATTGTTTACATCTTCTCTCTGAGGAAACTAATTACCGTACATGCACAAGAAATATTCTGCTTAAAGATGGGATTATTCTTCAGATAAAGTGCCACGATGTCTAGCAGCCTGAGAAAACTGCATTACTCCAGGCTGCATTATTCCAAAACTGCATTACTCGAGGCTTTTACAAACAGCTTGAGTAGCATGGTTGTTTTAGAAAAAAGAGATGCAAACCCCTGGTGCCAGTAGCAGAACCTGCACAAGGCACGGAGGTGGAGCAGGAGCCGAGCACCTGATGCGCTCGCACTCCTCAGGCAGGGCAGAGGCAGCGTCTGGCAGCGAGTTAGCAGAGCTCAGAGACAGCTTCTGGTGCCTTCCCAAACAAGCCAGCTGACTAAGCAACGCACCTAGGCTACTCCTTAGCTCACTTTCAGCTCACCTCAGTTAACTTCTAGTTTAAATGCAAATTACTCAGACCTGAAAGGCTCCTCAGAAATAATTTTCAGACTGGGATGATTTGAAACTTTGTAAAATAAGCTAACTTAGCAGGATTTCAAACGCACATACACTGCTTCACTGTGAAAACCAGCTGTCAAACTGCGCTGCCCGGGCAGCTGCTGACGCAGCACAGGGGATGATCACACAGGGGTTATCTTCTTAGCGCTCCCCATTCACAAGGGCAGGTCAGGCAACCCCAGCACGGCTGCAAAGCAGAGGGTGGCTACACTTTGTTTGGGATGAGAACAAGAGAAAAGCAATTTTGTTGCAGGGTATGCTCCCTCTGGTGAAGATAAAATGTATTCCTAACTGGACACTTCTCCCTCCCAGTTTGTCTCACTGAACTAACAACAGCATCTCATCTAAGATGTGGAAAAGGGATCCCAAACTACACAACACAGCTCCCTGTTGGTTGTGCTGTTTTTCTTTTTCTCCTGGCAAAAAAACACAACAGCTTAGCAGTGAAAATCCACAGACACTTCACAAATGGCAGTGCCAGCTCACGCAAGCCCCAAGCCCAGCCACTGCTTCCTGCACCGCTCTTTGTGGTGCCTGCTGGTGAACTCAGTCACAAAACAACCATCCTGTGCCCATCAGTTCATTTTTCAGCAGAAAGAATTTCCCAGCCCAGTTTGCCACGCTGGCAGTGGCAGTTTACCATCCCACCATCCCACTCTTCTGTGTGGCAAATTCAGCTACCTGTAGCTCGCACTGCACTTAATATTCTAATATAATCCGGGTTAAATGTAAATTTCCAACACCAACTAGGGTGGAGGAGCCAGGGAGGAATGTGTAAAGCCGGCTGCTGAAAAGAACCGGATTATCAACCGTGATGGGTTGTCACCACCGACGGGGACTGGAAGGAATAGCCGGAATGACAGCTTCTTCAGCTGGCTTTGCTGCCAAAGGAAAGGAAGCACTTAGTTTGCTCTTCCTCTTATCTTTTGGCGACACTGAAGTGGCCTTCACTCCTGCAAAAATAGCCACTGCACTGGTTCAATGAGCACTGTCCAAAAGTACAGGCAGGAAGGAGATACGTGCCTCTCGCTGCTTCATGGATGAATGATCAAAGTAGAGGGAACAAGAGACTGACACAGGGTGGCACATCTCAAAATCCAAGGGATGCCTTGGAGCAGACAACCCCCACGGCTGGTTCACTCGCCATATGGGATGCTTTCAAGAGATTACGGCCACAGGAGAAATACAAAACCAAGCGAAATTAAGCATTTAGCCTAAATGCCAAAATACCCTGGGGAGGGCAAGTTCACAAAGTTTTATGAAAAATTTTCCGAAACTCTCTTATGTCTATGAAATACATATTCAGTGGCGTTAACTGTGGGAGTGCACAGTAGCACTCAGAACAACTCGCTTTTCCTGAGCTTGAGCACTCCCCGTATTCCATGGGAAAAACTTACACAGAGCACAAGAAAGCTCAAGAAATTTAGTGACTTCTGCCTCCACTGGAAGATGAAAAAAGGCCGTGTGACACCATCCATCTAAAATTAGGGAATGATATCACATCCCCATCCTTTTCGGCATCTACCAGGGTCTTTTTATGAAAAAGAAGTCACCGTAATCTCACCACTGGTATCTGCAACTCAACAAAAATTCCCACCAAGCCATCACTGTTTTTTAAGGAACCCCAGTAAATATGTTATAGAGGGAAGAGTTAGCTACCATAAGGTCAATGCACAGCTGTGGAGCCATCAAGAGTGAAAGACTGTGGATTCATATCACCAAAGACATAGGCTCCGCTCTGCTCTTCCCAGATCGGACCCAGAATGCCCAAGTCTGCTCTGCTCACACATGTATGTGAGTGAACTCTGCATCTTCTAACCTTTTTCCACTGTAGCACCAGACAGGTGACAAACAGAGGGGTTAGACTGGGAAGCAAGCCCATAGCTGAGGTCCACCAAGCACAGGCTGCTGCCCGCTGTACCCCTGTTCAGGCAGCACATCTCACACTGGGCTCGTCCTGAAAGATTAACCAACCTGCATCCTCCTGCTGGGGGGACAGACCTTGAGCTGGGGCTACGGGTCAGAGCTCCCCGTGCAAAGCCCTGGCTGCCAAAGCTGGCAGTACAAGCACAGGGCTTAGACTTGTCCCTGGCAAGCCCCGAGCCTTCAACCACACTTATTTCAGCCATGAAGAAGCTGTTCTGCTAAGTCACATCCACAGGGCTCTTCATCTGTTTGCCGACGGAAACAGGAAAATGTGTATGCTTAAAATTAGCAGCCTTCTCTCCACTCCCCCATAAGCTGTCTGAGCTTCCTTTACATAAATAAAAAACGAGTCTGTTTTAGTCTTTAATTTCAAACGTTCTGCAGAGACAAGTCACATCACAAGAAGTAACTCATCTTCCTTCCAGTACTTACAAATAAACATAGTCTCATCGCTGCCATCTTCAGCCATTTTTCAAACCTGCCAAAACACAAAAGATGAAGTTAGTTCTGAATGAGTTTTACTTTCACCATATTAGTGAAACATCCCGTTATGGAGTGATGATGCTGACTGACCCAGAGCACACCCAAACACACCCCTGGCTCCTGCAGGGACAGAAAAGGAAAAGCCCCCAGTGACTGCTGTATCGTTACATGTGTTGCTGAAGTCACTTGCAAGAAGCCCAAATGGAGCTTCACGGGCACCTCTCTCTAGGAAACGCCATCTTAAGCAGCTCCCCTCCTGCCAACCTCCAGCCATTTCTCTGCAGCTCTGCACCCTGTGTTAGAAGCTCTTGTGGAACCTCAGAACAAGCAACATCATATTGAACGGTAGATTAAAAATTATCTGTGAAGGGCTGGATTACTGATTTAATAAACACAAAAGCCTACACTCTGCAGATACAGATCTGTTCCAAAGGCAAATGTACGTGTTGGTAACAAGCATCAGGAAACGGAAAATCAAATCCCGTCTCTGTCACTGACCTGCCATGAAATGGTAAGCCACCAATTTGCTTTCACCTGTGAAACAAGGATAATCCATATTCACTTTCATAAACCAGTTTTGGCAGTATGTATTAAAAACTCACATAAGCACTATTTATTGCTCCTCGATGTCTAGACGATCTGAAATCCTTTTGGCAAGCAGCCTGTGATTATGCATGACTAAGATCACTCAAGTGGGCTCTAGAAGACAGCTTTCCCTTTTCGAACCTTGAAATTCTCCTCTTCACATAAGGAATCTTCCCAATGCCCCAGCAAGAGGCAAAGCAACACGAAGATCCTGACCTAAGTCCAAGAGAGAATGTGGCTGCAGAAACAGCAAGTACAGCGGTCAAGAAGAAAACAGGCAAGAGCCTGAACCTGTGAGGAGGAGGAGGACAGAGGAGAGGGAAGGTGACCAAAGACACACCAGGCTGGCAGAGCCCTGTTTGAAAAAAGGCCTAAAATTTGCTACTGCAACAACAAAAACCTCTCCAAAGATGCGCACAAGCCTGGGCACCCCAGCCTTCCTGCACGGCCCTCCCAAATCCTTCCTCTCACCAGCAGCACGGCCCCTCCTAACCCCTGCTGCCTCGTAAGGGGCTATCGCTGCCAACGCAGCACCAGCCGTTTATGGCTCCTGGGGAATAAACACACATAACAAGACATTTACACGTTTATACAGACGTCTGGTGCTGGGAAGAAGCAGCAATTCGGGGAAATTCCCCAAAGCTATCTTCCCGAAAGCAGATAGGCAACGAAACAGGTATTTAGTGCACCTGGGGTGCACTAGTACAAAACAAGCCATAGAAAGTGAACTGATGGCAAGAACGGTTTGCTTCCTAACCAAGATGCTCTGTGGATGCTCCGCACTATTTCAAGAAGTGTATGTCCAGTTCTTTTTAGACAGTTTGTGTCCTGACAAGACTTTCATCCTAAATACGGCTGAATTAACAACTACCAGAGCACCAAGGTCGATCTTGCTCTAGCAGCCCTAAGATCAGAATAGCAGTAAAGTGTGGGGGGAGAAATCATACTGGCATAAATACCAGTCAAGGTGATGGAGAGAAACTGCCGAGGTCCCTCACACGTACCTCACTGAATTGATGAGACTGTATTTCAGCTATCATCTGCACTAGCTTAATTTTCAGTTTTGTAGCGAGCGTTTTCCTTTTCCACAGAGCAAACTTTCTGAGTCAGCCTCCATCTTTCCTGCGCTCAGCACACTGACCTGCTGTGCTCTGAAAAAAAAACACAACAGGAACGGGCATTAGGTGTCAAACCCATCCACGCCCCTGCGTGCAGGTGCAGGAGGAGCACTGACCGCCTTGCACTGCTACGAGCTCCGGAGGGGTCGTCTTCCCCTTCCTCATTTATGAGAAGCGTGAAGAAGGAAGGACGCCAGAAGTGGGTTTCAGGATGCCGATGTGCACATACACAAGCCCTCACCTGCGGGCTTCAAAACCCTTCAAAACCCTTCACAAACCCCAGGGGTTTTGAGCCCGGTGCCATGATGTCATCACGCGGCCGCACCGGGCACACGCTCACTTCGCAGGGCTTACTTCACCTTTTATCTCCTGTTCACTCTGGGCTATGTATATATATTTTTTTATTCAGGGCTCTTTTTTTTTATTGTTATTTTGAAGCATTTCTGTCAGAAAAGTCTCACGTGAAGCCACCCGTCCCACTGCACCGAACTACCCTGCCTCGCACGGGGAAAAACCACAGCCGGCGGAGAAAACTCCCTTTTATTTCCCACGTAAATACGTGCCGCTCTCTCTGTATCTTTCACATTCAAGAAAATAAAACAGGATTTTATATATATACGTATATTTTTCCACACAAAGGGGCAGCGGTGGCCAGGCGGCCACAACCCAGGTGGAAACGCACCCGGGGGGGGGGGGGGGGGGGAGGGGGACACCCTCCCGTGCCCTCAGAGCGGGCGGGCGCCCCAGCAGCCGTTAAGGGCCGTTAACGGTCGGTAACGGCCGCCGCCCGTCAGGGAGCCGGCGGAGGGCTCCCGCTGGGGCCCGAGCCGCGATCCGGGAGCGGCTCCGCCGGGTTTTGCCTCGGACCCGCGGTGCTCGCCCCCCTCCTTCCCTCCCTCCCTCCCGGCGGCGCGGCCGCTGTAACAAAGAACAGGCGGCGTGGAGGCGGAGGAGGAGGACGGGGAGGAGGGGACGGAGGGGACGGAGCCGCCGCCGCCGCCCGGAGCCCGCCCCCGCCGCCGCCGCCACGGCCCCGGGAGCCCCCGGGGGGGGGGGGAGGGAGGGGAAGGGAGGGAGGGGGGGGGGGGGAGAACCGGGGGGGGGGGGAGGGGGGGCCGCGCGCGCGCGCGCGGGGTGGGGAGGGGAGGGGGGGGGGGTGTGGGGGGGGTGCGCGTGGCGGCGGCGTTACCTGCCCCGGGAACGGCCCGAGCCGGATCGGATCCGGGCTCCGGGTTCCGTCCGATCCGCTCCGGAAACCACGCGGCGGCGGAAGATGGCGCGGCCGGGGCGCGGGGCACGCTGGGAGATGTAGTCCGCGCCCGGCCCTCACCCCCTCCCCTCCCCTCCCCTCCCCTCCCCTCCCCTCCCCTCCCCTCTTCTCCTGGAGGTGCTCAAGGCCAGGCTGGATGGGGCTGTGGGCAGCCTGGGCTGGGGGGAGGTGTCCCTGCCCATGGCAGGGGGGGGGATCCAGGTATCCTTTAAGGTCCCTTCCAACCCAACCCATCTATGATTCTCTGGTCAGGAGTTACACAGAATCACAGAATTTCTAGGTTGGAAACACCTCAAGATCATCGAGTCCAACCTCTGACCTAACACTAGCAGTCCCCACTAAACCATATCCCTAAGCTCTACATCTAAACGGCTTTTAAAGACTTCCAGGGATGGTGACTCCACCACCTCCCTGGGCAGCCCGTTCCAACACCTCACAACCCTCTCAGTAAAGAAGCTCTTCCAGACATCCAACCTAAACCTCCCCTCCAGTCTGGTCGGGCTTTGTGGAAGCATTCATTTAGAACACAAACATTTCGTCAGAAAGCTCTCGAGAGAACCTTACTCGCAGGCAGTGCTCATTTTAGTACTGGTTGTCTTTCATACGGGACCTATGCACTAACACCCCTTTTGCCTCCCAATACCTCCCCCAAATTACAAATGGCTTCAGGATAATACTATAAAACTGCAAGAATAAATAATGAGTAACCATGGTGATTCTACAATTCCCCCTTCCATTAGATTCCCACCCTGTCCGTGTTTCAGATGATTCTCAAGGAAGTAGAGAGGGCTCCTTGTAGGGCTGGGTGCGCCTGGATTATCAGAAATAACCCACGGTGTCGGCACAGAGTAGGAGGAGGAGCCTGCCCCTGGATAAGCAGGTCTGCATTAAACAACAGGTCAAATTCGTGGAGTAGAAAACTGCTTATTAAGGTTGGCTGGCTAGGTACGTAGGACAGCACACAACACAGAGTCAACTGGCGTTTATTGTATGTACAGCAGTAGTTATTTCTTTAAAAAATCCTCGCGCTTTTTAGTGATGTAATAAATCTGTACATCGTAGGCTTCTTAATTACACCAACTTAATTTTACATACACACACAGAAAAACAACAGCAACAAAATAAAACACCACAGAAGTGACCATCACAGTTGTATGCTAGGAAAAAATGTTTTACTCCCCCTGGAATATCAAAGCATAGTACATTGTTGGGAAAGACAAAGTTACAGTATTGGAAATACCTCAGATCCCTCCTTCACCGATACTTCACACTGTGCCAGCACCTTGCATAGTAGCAGTTTGGATATCCTGAGTGAAATGATATTATTCACCCTTGACTTCAAGCAATCCTCCCTGTTACGTCGTTAATCTTGGACTTTTGTCAGCAACACGCCAAGGCATTTGCTAACTTAAAAGACGTGAATAAATCCACCTAGGTGCTGTGGAGGTCAGAGTAGGAGGTCAGCTGTGCCTGCTCACAGGGGGAATGAATGCCTTTGGAGCTCCGGTACGCTTCCTTCTGTACCAAAAGCGCTTACCTCAAGCTTCAGCTCTACAGGTAAAATGCAGCAATAAGCTAAAACAAAAAATCCAGGTGACTCCCACCTTGTAGAGCTCTGCCCCTTGTAACACCTTGATTTACCAGAGCTAAAAGGGATGTTAAAACAAGAGCAAGGCTCTCTTCCCCCATATATTCAACATTTTATGTAGTCAATTCCACTTTTTCCCTATATTTCACCTATCAAGAACAGCAAAGCATTACTTGAAATACACAGCAGAGAGTTTTCATTTGAAAACCAGCTGGGACTAGTGAGGAGCTGCAGTACCAGAAACAACCCTAAAATTTCACTGATCCTCAAACTGGTATCACAGGCAGGCAACAGCATGGTCTGAGAAAAGCAGCGCTGGAAACCAAGTCCTCTTGAGAGCCAGGCAGTAACTATGGGTCTGTATGACCTAGAGCCCCAGCCAAAGAGTCAGCAGGGGAATAAAAATCTAACAGAAAGCATAAGAATAAAGCCCAGAATTTATGCTTGCACAGTTTTATTACCTCTCCATTAAGCCGAACAAATTTGCCAAAGGTATTTTGCTTTTTAAATGAATATATATATTTTTTTTTTCCATTATGGCATCCCTTCTTCCTGCAGCCTCAGTTTCAGAAGTGTTGGGTATAGTTGGGAGTTAAATGACTGACGTTTTCTCCTGGGGTGAATTGGATGTGAAACACAGTGCCTTAGGGATAAAGGAGCCCCTCCTCTTCAAAGTGACTTTTAAAGTGATCTTTAAGTGAACATTAACAGTTACCTAGCTTGTATTCACATGTGAGATATTAAGCAGCTTTATCACTTTAATTTACAAAGAAATTTTTAATTCTTGTACTTCTTGTTCAGTCAAAATTCCCAGAAAAGACAAGGCAAATCTTGGCTAGGTAGGGATGCAGGTCGTCATGTCATAAAAACGAAATGCTTAAATGTCATAAAGCAAAAGCAAATCACAAACACAGACTAAGAAGGTTCAATTATGGTCGGAAAAATTTATCTTGTTTTTACAACATGACAAAAATAATTTTTTGGAAGAGGTGAGGAACACACGCCAGCCAGATGCAGAGGTCAAATATCAAACCGAACGATGTTTATTTTCCTGAGGAGTGAAGGCAATTAAAAAACAAGATTCCTGTGATTCCCTTTTAACCCCAAATGCCTTGCTTTCCTCATCTTCATAATTAATTCTCTTTCAATATACGTGAGCCCAAATCTTCACACAGTTTGCAGTATACATATATATATATACACACATTGCAGTTCCCACCATTTAAGACACACATTTAGGCAATTACCAAGATTTTTGGAAAGATCAACCAAAAAAAAAAAAACACCAAAAATGCCTCAGGGTGTGTCTGTTCTTTGGGGTAAGATACAAGCAAACCCTTCCATATTCTGCACATTATTCAGTGTTATTTCCACTTCATCCTACAGTAAATGATAAAGCTTTTGTAAATTAAAATCCCAGTTCAGTAATTTAAACAGACTCCAAGTAGTGTTACATACTCCCTCTACATTCCCAATTCTCCAGCTCTTAGTGTACGGGGTGCTATCCGCAGAGCTGTCTCGCTTTGGTTTCTTCAATTTGGTGGTTAGCCTTCCTCTTTCAGCAAACAAAACCGAACATTTAAAATTTGTGGGGGATTTCATCACCCACCCTGCCCCAGCATGCAAAGAGTTCCTAGCAAAGTCGAGGGGAAAAGTGCACGTTTAAGAAACTTAACTTCAGGTTTTCGGATGCTCAGATCGTGGTCTGCTGTAGAATGAATGAATGAATCCTAGCTTCTACTTTGTGTTAAAATAACTACAAACAAAAGTGTTCACACACACTCAAGCAGGACAAACCCATATTACTAAACTGGGATTTTTAAGCACATTACAGCTCCAGGACACTCATGTGTAACAAATTATCAAAACACAGAATATTAAAATGCCTTCAAGTGTTTTCATAATAAGCAGCATGCTTAAACATACAGCCATCTGATAGTCCGGACTGTTGTACTACAGTGATTTTACTAGGTTACACATAAATGGTACTTTTAAGCAGTAGACTCAGTTAAAATATTTTGACAATTCATTTCTTCTACTATTTTGTTGGTTTAAAAAAAAAAAAAAAGAATCTTATTTTTATCTTTGAAAAAGAAAATACCAAGGAATCTAGAGTCCATTGGAAGTTTTGATACGCGTTTCTGTTCTTCAGCGACTTTCTATTTTTGAAGAATGGTTTAAGTTGAAAGCTGAAATATCTGCCAGAGCCTTGGATGAATTTTAAGGGGCAGGAAGGGGAAACCCTGTTGGCAAAGCATGCACAATCTATCTTCCATTTGTGTCAGTAGTTTTGAGGGAATGGATGTTTTTATCGGAGAAAGAGAACAGGCTTGGTCCTTTGTCCTCAGCAGGAATGTATACAATGGAAAGCTATAGGTATGCAGGAAAGGTGGCACCTGTGAAACACTGCCTTTTACCCTCTTAAATAGCTGAAACAAGAACTATGCCTTTACTTTCACCAGTTTTTCCTTTCAACTTAAAGGAGTTAAAGGAGCCAGCTGCAATATTTAATGAGGGGAAAAAAGTCAGAAAGCCAACTGAACACTCACCCCATAGCAACACTGGTAGATCGAGAAACTGAAAGACCGAGGGAACTGTGATCATTATTTTTTTAAGAGTTCTCTTCACAACTGTGTTTTCTAAGATCTCAGTAAGTATTTGGCAAGTAAAACAAGCTGTCTAATGAGAAGTTTATATAGAGTTAAATATGCTCTGTTTGACACTTATTGCTCCTAGCTTTGCATTTGATATGATGGTTTATATCCTTGTCTAACAAGTACTTGGTAGAAGGAATTAGAGCCCCTAAGATAGGTTTTTGCATTAGCAGCACAGCTTCTCACACAGGGAAGAAAAGCTACAGAGGAGAAGTCTTAACTGTTTTGCTTGCAAGTAGACTCAAGTAGACTTTTAAAAAAGTTCTGTTTTTTTTAGAGTATAACCTATGCACAGAACATTAAACAATATGCTAGTATAAGTGTTTGCATAATTTATTGATTTTATGGCTAATATAAAAGGCATCTCTCCACCTACATGGACTGAGCAGTTATTATAGCAGGCTACAGATATTACAGTAGGCTATCTTAATCAGCATTTTAGGTCTGCTTCTGAAAACTTACCCGTTTCCAAATTACAATACAAACTGGATCTGGGTCTCTCTTTTCCCTTTCAGCCTGACCAGAAACACAAACTGAGACTTGCGTTGCTACTACCCCATGCTGCAGCAAGGAAGCACAGTGGCATCTTCTCTCTTGATAGTGGTTGAGCCATAGAGCAGGTATGATTTTTCAGTTCTCAGCTCCCCACTAATGTAAACTAGGTGCTCACGTGCATGTCCTCTCCACCTGCACCATTCCCTGTCCTCCCTCATTCTGTACAATAACCCACTCAATCCTTCAAAAGCTGTCACGATGCAATTAGTGCTGCCTGTGTTCGGAGGAACAACTCGATAACCAGAGAGAAAAACGTTCTGGAAGAATAAACAAAAAAGACAAGCCTTCTGTTTATTCCTTGACCACTGTGTTAGCGAACATCATTTCATGCAAGTCATCAGCCTCATTCGTATTCTTTAGTACTGCTCTGTAAACAACTGATGTGCAATATCCCACCAGAGAGCGTCCGCTCTTATACATATGGTTCTGCCGAAGCACCGTTCAGTTTGCTCTTGCTTTTGTTCTTGGAAAGCAGCTTTCTGTTAAGAAGACGTGAAAGCGTGCCTCCCTTCTTGCGTGTCTCCTCTGACAGGGGCTGCTGCAGGTAGACAAGATCGTTGTGCGACTGGCTCATTCCCGGGTCCTTCTGATGGTGTCGCCGACGGAAGAAGAGCTTCGCGCTTTTTTTCAAAATCCCACCTGCAGAAGCAGAGAGCAGAGGCACAGGACACTTTAGACAGAACGGGCTGCTTTCCTCTTGGACCACAGCTTTACCGTTAACTGCACCACTACTAAAAAACAGCCTGGGTCTCAACATCTCCAGTTTGAGCACAACCCTCTTAACAATTCAATGTTAGAAAGGTAAGGGAGTGGTGCATCTAAATCAGCAATATTGATGGCTTGTAACTGATGGGACATAGGAGCACAAGTCCCGCATTGGAACAAGTGATTTTGGATACTGGCAAATGTGAGCAATCGCTGTGCTGTCAGCCAGAGGCACACGTACGTACACTACATGCTACTGAATCCACCTTCCCCCACTCGACCCAGACAAACACCATGAAGAAATTCAGGCTCCATGAAATTATGTATTTCTCTGCTTCTCTCATTCCATGCAGGTATCATGCAAACTGAATCGCTTAGATTCGAGACAGACTGTGGTAGCTCTAGAGCTATGCATATCCACACGCTCTTACAGTCAGCAGGTAAGTTCAGGAGAGAAGAGCTCGCACGCATTGCTGGAGGAGCACTACAGAAAAAGTAGTTTTTCCTTCAGTTCTCTCCGAAATGATGCAGTTGAAAAGGAAGGAAAGCTACCGTGCAATCTATCTACAAGCAATCAAGTATTAATCCTCTGATTTCAACTTCTAAAGTCAATCCACGTATCTTGGGCAAGTCGCCTTCCTTACACTTTGTTTCAAGTGTTCTTCTGAAAGCTATGATAGTGTTCAAACATACACATGCACAGCGTTTAGTGTGGGTTGCACACTGGGTTCTCAAACGTCAAACAGGCATATGCAACCTTTCTAGTGCAATACAAGTACGGCGTATTTCACAGAAAGAATGGAATAGAGAAAGAAATGTTACTGTCTGTTGTTTCAGCGGTAAAAGGAGCTGAAACGAAAAGATGACCCCGTTATGCACAAAGTGAAGGTGGCGTTTTAATCTGAAGTGCAGGACACGGTTGGTGCCTGAGCTCAGCACCTGGCAGCCAGCCCGCATGCAGCAGACTGGAACAAGCCAGGCTGCACGTATTCTACAAGAGGTCAGCACCATCACCTAGAGTAGCCATCATCAAGCGTTCGCTGTTTGAAAATCCTGCTAGAAATAACAATTCACCTCAAACAGATTAAAAATAATATTAAACCTGCTGCCAATAGATTCAGAAATTTGCCCAAATCCCTTCTTGTGGTAAATTAGTCCAGGTTCCTTTATTTTTGTAGTACTCCTCCTCTTGATCCCATGTCAAACCTGCTGTGCAGCCAAGGCAATTGCAGCTATCGTCTCACCAGGGCTTCGTGCCGGCAACACCAGACACCAGCAGTTTTCCTTCTTTGCAAGCCCTGGCTGTTTCTGCAGCCAGCATTGTGCCAAATTCCACCTTCCCTTTCCACATGCATTCCTGATGTGTAAGGCAGCCCGGTGGCAGCTGGCAGGGATGCTACCAGCAGCACTCAGCCAGGTGCCAGCACATCAGCCCAGCATTAACACGGCGATCGTTTTGTGCAGAACTGGGCACTGTCATCGCCCCAGTGGCACAAGCCAATTTGAACGGAGGAGGACCCAGGTAGCAAGCCAACACGGGAGGTTTCTGGCAGTCAGGTGGGTATGTGCATGAGGACGGTCACCTCCCCAGCAAAGCTTCTGCAGCCTGCTCCCCTACCACAACCAGGTTTCCTTACTCCTTCTCAAATCAACTATTAAATCTTGTCACCACACGGTCTCCATTCTGCTTTTCCTCCCATTGCAAATGGATGCAAAAAGCGATGCTCAGACTAATTCCTGCATGTGACCGTGTCCAACAACTAGGATTACATCATTATCAAAGGACTCAAGGCAGGCTGCGTGGCATTTCGCACAGCAGCAGCTGCAGAATAGGCAATTCATGGCAGCCCTGCTCCACGCAGCCAGATGCTTTGTTCAGACAGGAACACTTACAAATGTGTGCTTGGCATTATTACTTTTTATTTTAAGGACTAGGCACTCAGCATCCGGGAGGATATTCCAGCATGTTTTGCCTGGCTGAGGCCGAGACTGAGCTCACCAGGCACAATGGGATTGAAGCAGAAGTCAGCTGAAAGCCACTGCAACTCACGGATTTGACTCTCGACCGCTCTCCCGTCACCCCCTGACTGATCACTTTGGCAAGGCAGTACCACTTCAAGCTCTTGTCAACAGCATAAAAGAAGCAGTGTTTTACCCTGTGACACTGACAGTTGTTAATATGCCGGGGCTGGGGGAGGTTGCTGAGGCCCTGCTGCTGTGCGGCTTTTGTTTTAGCACTCAGCTGTTCTGCCCAGCAGACTTGGCAGCTGCAGCTGAAGTTGTGCCAATGGGAGGTACAGGACAGAGGAGTTTATCTGTAAACAGATACTTAGTCCTATCCATTCAGACCGATTTTCCATCCTAGGGAACAGAACCAAACAAAGAATGATGCAAAACCCGTGCTGGTGGCCCAGGACAACTTGCTACAGCTGAAAAAGCTGCGGGCAGCACTTCCCTGAGAACAGCACGGCCTCAGCAAAAGCAGGAGCCCCTTGGCATGAAAGCTTGTGTTTTCAGAGGTAGTGAGGTCACCGGTACCTGGAAGCTTGCCACATCCCCACTGCCACCCATCAGTCTCCAGCCAGCCTGGCACGTGCTGCCTGAGGGTGGCTCTAGCTGCTGTGGAGGCATGCACCCCGACCGAGGAGATCGGGTACAGGGCAAATCACAAGCTTGGTGATGCTCGTACTGTTTGCATGCTTACTTCTCGAGTTCAACAGGATCCGCATGCCAACTTTGCCCCTAACACCAGGAGATAAGCAGAGAGTCTCAAGAGCACTGTCCAGACTCAGGTCTTCACAGGCTCCTGAGCACAGGCTTGTGGGGTTAGGATCACTTTGGTTGATAACAGAAATTAGATTCAGATTCCCTTCTACATCTACTAGGAAACAAATAGAGATGCTTCTTTCCATTCCTTCCCAACTCCAAAACAGTTTTAATCCAAGTGACTGTACATAGCTGCTGAGGAACTTGTAGCTCAAGGAGTTTGGCTAGAAAAGAGATCTAGAAAACCGTAAGCAGCAGCTTTTAAAATAAGCATTCTGTGTATGCATATCCAGTATGGGGTCACACATGGTTTGCATGAGCAGATGTTTGACCGATAACCAGATAGGACAGGAACGGGCATGGTGGACAGAGATCGGGAGCACAGAGCACCCCTCCAAGCCTTCCTTGCAGCCCACTCTGCGTGACCCACCTGAACAGCACACCCACCAGGAATTTGTTACGGCAGACTAGTCTGCTAGGGCATCCGAGCACAGGAAGGCCATTTTGGAGGGGGGAAAGAAATGGATGGGGGGAGAAGAAGACAGGTGCCAAACTACATTTTGCTTTGTTTTTTACAATGAGAGTACCATTGTAAAGCTACATTTTCTTTAAAAAGTAAGACAAAAGTAACTTACTGTGTAGGTAATTAATTCTGGCTGGCATAGTGGTCCTCTTAAGTTTATAAAAGGGAATGGGTAAGAAACAGGAAGTCAGAAAGGTAAAGAACAAAAATATGCAAGACTAAAAAATAGAGAGAAAGACAACGCTAACTTTAAGACATTAATACCATACACAAGGCTTTTTAAAGAAGAAGGCTGTTTTTTGCTGTTGCTGTTCATGTTTTTTAGAAGGGAAGGTGTTTAACAAAAAAACCCTTGAACTATTCAAACCTAACTCAGGAAAACATTTCTACCTCCTTTCCCTATCTCACTCTATAAAAGCTCTTTGGCTGTGACAAAGCAGAGATTCAAGATTTCCACACAAAGATCTGTGCATAAGGAAAGGGATTTTAGACTGTTTTTAGAAATCTTTTTCAGCTGAGACAACTGTCTCAAATATTAGAGATAACTTGCCCTTTTTTAGCAGTCCCACCCTACACTGTGCAAAGAGAATCTTCAGAAGTCTGATCTCTTTGCAACATACTGCACAGGGAAAAAAAAAAAGAGACAACAGTTCACAAACAAACTTCCATTCGCGTGTTTTGAGTAACACATTAAAGAGGAGTTCAGAGGTTTTTGCAAAATCTCATACAGCTTTGTAAATCTCACCAGGCTCCAAAAAAGACAAATGTTCACTTCATGCTTAGCTGCCTAACCCCACCTCAAACACACCCAAAGCTTTCTAATGCCAAACTGATTGTTGCTGTGCCATTCTAAACTATCAGATGAAAAAAAAAAAAAAAAAAAAAAAAAAAAGTGCTGTGAAAAGACAAGACCTCAATGTCCTAAGGGAGAACTTTGACAAAGAGGCCTTACAGATACACCTTATGTGGGGCACATTACAATAATCTACTACTATACTGAGGTTTTGTAGAAAGCCATTTCACACTATCTCAGGGTAAGGAAAGAAGATAAAATAAAGCAAAAGAGGGATGAATACGGGTGAGAAAATGCCATTTTTGCAACTTGAATGCGCATCCCCTGAGGCTGGTGTGCTGCCTGTTCAAGGCACAGGTGAAAGTCCACTGAAGTCACTCTTCTTTCAGACTTTCTAACAGCCACCTGTGTCTACCACATAGCCACAAGACAGCATGACAGCCTAAGAGGTCATTGGTCAAAGGAAACACAACGAATCCTAAGACATTTCCAAATTGCAGCTATCCAGGCATGTAACTACATGAGCAAAATGATCTGACCCTTTATTTACTTATTAAATTATACTTTATTACAGTTTATAGAAAACTACGTATTAATGATAACAGAAAAACTTCTGGCTTAGCCATTGGTGCTGACTGAGCACATATTTTAGTGAGGGCAGGGAAGCTTGTGCTCAGAGAAGCAAGGAAGAAAAAAGGAAGACAAGCAACCTACCAGGAAGCAACCGCAGGACCTTGCCATTTTCACATCAGTAATGGGACTTCTAACACAGAACAAGTCCTTGTTTACAAGAACACATTTCTCACTGAGGAACTGACAATGTGGTCAGTTATCTCCCTCCCAGATACTGAGTCAGGCTTAGTGGTCTGCCTTGCAGCTTGTAAGGGTGAGCCCTTCTAGCTTCCAGATGAAGGAGAACGTCAGAGAGCCTGCGTATCTCTGGGAGCAGGAGGTCTGCACTCTTTATAGCTGCTAGTAAGACAGCTTCCATCAACATCACAACCTCATGGAGTTTCAGAAGAAAAATCAGTACAAGAAGATAACCTACTATATAGTGTTGCACAACGCTGTCACTTATGTACAAAAAAGCAGTCGTTCACTGAAGGAGAGGTAAGGCTCACATACCTTTAGACTTTTTCATGCTCCCAGTTTCTGAAACACTTAATGAGCTCCCAGATATTTCTTCACAGGTCTGGTCTAAGAGCGTGTTGGAGTTCCACTGCTGACTGCCATTCTCCAAGCCCCAAGCCTTATGGGCACTTTGCTGAGGGTCAGTATCAGGTACTGTTTCTGAAGCACCTAATGACAGCTTTTCATCAGAGGTGACTTTTGCAATAGCCTCCTCTCCAGTGGGTGCTGGATCTGCTTCTTTGCAGGAGCTGTCCATGGCTGCAGCATAGTCCATCATCAGTGCAGCTTCACTGTCCTGAGATAAAGAGGTCTGCCCAGTGAAAGAAAAAAATAAATAAATAAAGAGACAACACTGACACAAGATGCTCTGCCAGAGAAAACAAAACAAAACAAAACAAAAACAAACAAACAAACAAACAAAGAAAAACAACAACAAGCATCCCTGCAAAAGTTCTTTTCTTCTCTCTGCTTTACACTTTCATCTGCACTGCTCAGGGCCATCAGAAAGCCATCGTGAGGCTTCTTTAGCTCCACTAAAGCAGAGGAACATATAGTCAAATTCTAGTAAGAATCCATATTCAGGTGACCATTTAGGTGACCATATTCACCTAAACATTGCCTTGCTAAAGCCAAATGACTGAAAAAAAAAAAGAAGACTTAAGTACATGCCTCACTCCTGTCACTGGCCCCACTATAAGTAATGGGACACGTTCCTACATGTGCTGCTGTAACAATGTATCAGCTTGCATAGAAAATAATCTTATTATTTATAATCTTATTATTTAATTATTAAGAATATAGGTATCAATGTATTTCATCTTGTAGAAAGATTTCTTGACAGCTATATCAGATAAATACAAATACACAAATCCAAAACACGGACAAGGACTGATCTTTTGTCCTCACTTAAACTGGTTTTCCCAAATTCCTAATCATCCCACTCCTGTCCAAGGACACCATACGTTTTAATCAGGCTGTCAAATTAAGAATGAAAAACCAACCCACTCTGCAGTAAACCCACTTGTATTTGGCTCAGCTTGAAACAAATTAGAAACTTCTTCAATTCAAAATTCTTCAGTAAGAAAAGAACAGACCTAGATCCTACAGAGACTGCTGAATGGGAGACAACGGAAAGCACATTCACGTAGTACTCAGTGGAGCAAAGACTTTACAGTCTAGAGACTAAGAATTAAATGTGTTGCTTTCTGCTCTACCTTGGACACCCCTGATATGATAATGGTGCTTTTCTTCCTAGGAGACTTCAGCTTCTGCTTTGCAGACTCGCTTAACTGTCGAATGGCTGCTTCTGCAACAGGATCGGTGCCATTCAATACCAACAGTTCTGAAACAAAAGAATTATTTCAGAAAGAAGAAAAAAAAAAGGAAGTATCAGAGCAAGATATTGTTCTTAATTTAAAATTCAAATAAATTAGCAGAAATAGTATAAACACCATGAATAACAAAACATTTTCCAATCCACCACCCAGCTACAGGGTCTTGTCTTTCCATTCTTCTTAGTCCATGTTACCCATTGTTCTGAGAAAAGGTACAAAAGTTGCACTTACAAACCTGTGCCTTGAACACACAGAAGGTTTTAGAAACCTAGGCAAAGCAGCTAATTATTTCAACACATTGTTACACTGCAGTAACTTTGGGCACAAGCAAATATAAACTAATCAAATTCATCAAGCTTTGAAACAAACAAATCTAATAAAGTTAATGAAGCAAAAAAAAAAAGCAACCCACAGATTTAATTATTGGAGGTGGGCTCTTTAATAAGAGATTTAACAACAAAAGGATACAGTCAGGAATAGCATTGATTAAACTGAGTGGTGTCTCTTTGTTACTGTGACATTAAGGCACAAAAAAATGAGGCCTAAATAATAATACCACACTAAGTACCTCAGATACCTCTGGAATTTAACAGTAGGTGTGCACAAGTGGAATGTACACCCACGCACGCCTGCACATTTAATACAAACCCCTGCTTTTCCACCTTCATAACCACTGCAAAGCCCCTTGGAAGAGCTGAGTGCTCAGGACAGCATCAGAAGCACTTACCGACTCTTATTGTTGTCATTATTTGGAACTATGGCAAGGACACGGTGTCTTTTCCATAGAGCTTGTAGCTATTATGGCTTCATGTTTGTAATAAGTACTACCTAAGTTATTGCCATACTGAACGCTCCTTTGTATTCCTTTCATTTTCCTGGAGCTTTTGATCTAATGAGTAATTCTTCCTGTTGTGGTGTATTAATATTTCACAGAAATTCCCCTGAACTCCCATAAAAAGAAAAACACTGCCCATCTCAATGTGCCCTAAGCTGCATTCACAGGTTTTCCAGTAAGTGCTTTTTATCTTTGAGATCAAAATAAGTTATGAGAGAAAACTTGGAAGTCTAAGGCTTCCCAGATTGGCTTAGTAAATACAATCCTGCTTCGTGGTAACATTTGTCTAAAGACAGGGAAAAATTCAAGTGTTATTAACCCATAGTTTGCAGTCCTTCCCAAATTTTTGACTTTTTGCCTGTACATGTCTATCTCTGAGCAAGCCTTCTGACTGTTCCAGGTGCAGCCTAGATTGTCTCCAGATTGTCCCATGTGTGCTCAAATATGTGCAAAGAAAACTGAACTCCACATCACGTGCCATTTACAGCTATACTGGAACACACCTTTCATCACTGCTGCCTACAGAGCTGAAGAATTAATGGTGACAACACAAAGGCCTGAAAAATATGCTGACGATATGTTGTACCCCGAAAACACAGGGCACAGAGTCAAAATCGAGTTGAATTCAAAGTGAATTTGTAATTAAAGATATCGTCAATGCTACCTGATGCTCTGAAGAACCTAATGGCTCTTCAACTACATACCAGGTGACTTAGGAAAGTGAACGAACTGGCACAGCAAGATTATGTATTTGCATTAGCACCAAACAAAACAACAGTGGCAGAGTTTGGAAGAGAATTCAGTGTTCCTGCTGTTCCGGTCTGCTTTACATCAAGCCAGCCTGAAGCCTTCTATTCAGAGAGGGGAATTCAGAGTGGCCTTAGAGTTAAGTTTTGGACGTTTTTCATTTTGTGCAGTATCCCTCATGCTTTTATAAAGGAGGAGCCTTTCATTCAGAAGTAAGAGAAAAGCCAGCCTGGCTTTTTTTTTTTTTTTTTTTTTTTGCAGTCACCTCCCCTCTCCAAACCACAGCTCATTGTTATTTTTTCAAAATTAGTAATTTAAATCTCCAATTAAAAACAGGCTTCTATTGCAAGACTGCTATATCCCTAACCACAGCACTTGCTAACATAAACAACTCAGTGCCTGTTGAAAGGCAGTAGCCATGTGGGTTTGTTGTTATTTTAACAGGATTACATTAATCCCATGTGCAGCCTAGAGAGACGCGCTCTGATTATAAGCCTCGAAAGTTTCTATTACCTGTATCTGAAGATGATAAAGTTTTGCTGACTGTAGCACCATGAGAATGGGTAGCTTGAACAGAGAAATCCTTTTCAATCATCTTGACCTTAACTGGAGTTTTCACAGGAGAATCTGAAGACGAAATTTCTTGGTTATTTAAACTATTTGAGACACTTACTATGAAAATAATAAGAGTAAATTATACCAATTTAAAAGCTTGTTCAAAACATAAGTGTTTGAGAAAGCAGTCTCAATGCATGCTCTCTATGGTAGTGTGACCCCCTAAAGACCTGTGAAGTACAGGAACTTATTTTTAAGCATTTTCTGTAATATACTAGACAATATCCATTTAAGCAAAAGATCTGCTTTGAGAACTGAAGAGACTGCAGCTCTTTGTGAGACTTCAAACAAAGACTGTTTAGAGATTTTATTTTCATACATATCCCAAGAAGAATTGAGTCTACTCTTCAAAGGTATTCTGAAAAAAGTTTGTCAGAGAATGGCATACCAATCCTCACCACAGACTATAATACACACCGAGGTTAGAAGGCACAGCAACAAGACTGTCACCAGCAAGCACTCAGAGACTGACACTTTTGTCACATGGGAAAAACACCCACAAAGCTCTTCTACATTATTACTCCAGCATAAAGCTTTAAAATGTGTACTAAAAGGAGTACTAACCTCTCCTCTTGTAAGAACAAGGCTTCATGAAAATTAAAAACCTAATCTTGAAGACAAAAAGTGCCCCCCCCCCACCAACACATCAGAAAAATCTGGACACCAGCCCCTTCCCTTTCATCCCACTCTCTCCTTGCAGCAAATTCTCCTGCTCCCCACAGACAATCCTAACGGCAAACATAGAAAGAATTGGACTTCCTCACCTGTGCTCAGAGGAGATGATCTCCCTTCTAGTCGAGGTTTGGTTTTCACAGCAGTTACAGTAGTGACCACAGTCCCACAGGGCATCACAGTTCGATCCTTTTCTATCTTAGTGCTTGACACTGGAGAAGAAACTTGCCAGGTCTTTAGCTCATTAGGTTCTATAAAGAAGAACTAGGAAGAGAAAAGATATCTCACCTTAGCGGTGCAGATAAGCAAGAAGGACATTAACATTCCTAGCTAGTGCTCCTTTAACATTTCTAAGAACATTCAATAGCCAGCTATTACTTTTGATATGCACACATACAGTGTGACGTGTTGCCATAGAATATGAATGTGCTACTCGAATTGGGCCGCACATTGCACTGCACTGTGAAGGACAGTCCACAGCACAAGATGAGCATTCACAAGGCCCTCCAGAAGTCAAAGATCCACTCTAAAAACATCCCCGGGCCATACCTCTGCACTAATGGATCCCAGCCGAGGCCCCAGCTCTGGACTGCTCTCACTGGCCGTGCTGTTCAGTGCAAAGCTTTGTTGGCCAGAAGGTTGCTTCCTGAACAAATCTAGAGGTACGGTTGCCTTTGAGGACAAAGAACCTAGAAGAAATAAATTTTAAAAAAAAAAAATAAATCAGCACTCATCTGAGCTGTCAGTATATTTAAGGATGAGGAGACAGGAAAGGAGGAAGAACAGCAGCTAATGACAATAACTGATTCTACACCACGGGACAGTGAGTGCCTTGTACAGAGCTTTCTTTGCATTTTTCAACTGTTCCCCAGTCCGGCCTAATACTGAGCAACAAAGAATGGATACATGAAACATGACCTGCTTGCCACTATTTCTGGCCATTTCCCCCCCTGTATAAGCAGAATGCTTAGAGGAAAAGAAAACAGTTAGAAATAGTAATATTATGTTCTTGAACAATCTCCTTAATGGGTTACTTCCATCTTTCTTTTCAGAGAACACCTCCTTGGGTTCCTAGTAAACTGGTGTATCATCAAGAATATTGCTTCTTAATTTGATCTTCAGTGTCTGTTCTCTTATTCCTCCCCTTTGTTAGCTACATTAGACTGGAGCAAACCATTAGCAAAATTACTGCATGATTTCAGGGATGAAATCCTAGTTTTATGCAAAATCCAAGGGCACAGCGATCTACATTATACTCCCATTACCCACTCTCATGATTCTACTCTGAGTGTTCCATTCAGATTTTTGGGAGAAGAACAGCTAAGGCAGTGGTGGAGCCAGGGGAGAAGAAAGACAATTGTCATTCTAATCAACTGTTTTTTTCTTTTTTGTTTTAAAACCAGATTGATATTTACACTCTCAGAAGGATGTGGTATACTACTGGTATTGTTTGAAAGACCCATTACAAAAGATGCTTGACGACTAGACTTTATGTAAGAAACAATATGCATTTGCTGATTATATAGCTCTCCCCTCTCTCTCTCAAACAGAAAAACAGCATCCACATCAGAGGTTTTTTTTTAAATCATTTGCTTACATTTGACTTCCCATCCTTCAAATAATCCTTCAACAGATAATCATTTGTTGCCTGTTTGTTTTATATCTGAAACACGGTGTAAGAAGGAAAAAGCAAATGGATTCAAGAGGTAAAATACAGTTGCTACTTCTACTTAAAGCAGAACTGTATCAGCAAAAGGACAAGCAGTACCTATGAGAAGAATTTTTGAACTTGTGGCATCGCTTCAATAAAGCTCAGGTAAGTGACGTATTTTTGGAGCAACTTCACAAAGCTCATGCAAACAGCTCAACATGCTCCCTGGTCTCAAAACCTACCCATCCCTTACCCCCAGCACTTGGAAGGGAATACTTCTCTGAATAAACACAGTGCAATAGTTCAGTGGTGAGTTTTTCTTTGCCACTGAAAACTAATTGTAAACTGTAACAACAGAATCAAAAATATTTTATTCTGTAAGTTCTATATTTAATCCAATGCAACCAGAATTAGTGTGTTTTATACTTGGTAATGGCTGGGCAGTCTTTTGGGCTTGAAAAGGAAGGAGTTAGGATGAACAATTACCCTTCAGTCAGAGAATGAAGGGGAAAGATTAACTTGAAACAAAAAATACTTACAGAGAATCTGTTAAAATTTTAGAAGGGCAAAAAATTAGGATTACCAACAGCTATTGACAGCCTAGAAACAAAGGCTGATTCAAGATTCATTTGCAACCTTAAATCTGTCCTGAGGAGGACAGATACTTTTTAACAGTTTATTTCTCTTCTGTCCGGGCTTACTGGTGGAAGTAAGAAAGTCCCTAGACAGCAGCTGACCCAGGTGGATTAGCGTGCCCAAGAACTCTACAGTTTTCTGTGGATTTTAACTCTAGGACCTACATTTGAGGACAGGCTTACTGAGTTTTAAAACATAAACTTAGCTTACACATCTTCCTCAACATGTCTGTTTTGTATAAACTTGGCTAGCTCTTTTCGGCTGATCTCCCTTTTGCTGTTGTTTTCTCCTCCAGGGCTCTCTACATTACAGAAAGTACAGCTGATGGGACAGTCAGGACAAGTCAGCATAAGACACCTGAACTTCTACACAGGTTCACAAATCAGTTTCTTATATGGCTATACAGCCAGGTAGAACTAAAGGAGGATTCATGTCAACATTTAGCAATGCTCACGAGGTGATCGTGCAAAACGCTTCAGTTTTAATACTTACTATCCAACTTTCCGTCTTCTACTATTTGCAGTTGCAATGTTTTTGATTTGGCACTTAGTTCACTGCAAAATAAATGAAACTACGTTAGGTTTTTGCATGCAAAAGATTCTCTTTCCCATGTAGATATTCCCTGTCTCTTTCTGGTCCCCAACTCCTTGCCCTGCACCAAGCACAGCCCCACACGGCCAACCCACCAGGGTGCCGGGCAGGCAGTGTGCGTGGCTTCTTTTTGACCTCAGTAAGAATGACTAAGGAATCTCAGCCAGAAAAACAGGGTTTGGTTCCCTCCAGCATGGTTCAGAAGTTCAACTGCCTAAACTGTCAGAGGCTTTTCTTCTCCCCAGCACTGCCTTTCAGGCTGATAGTCCCTAGTCCAACTCCTATGCAGCAGCACTAAGAAAGCCATTTTTTTTCCTGGCAGGTTCAGAAGTGAGCATTGCTGAAATTTTTAAGTTAAGATGCTGGAATAGGTCCAATCAACTGCCTATTCAAAGCTGTGCATTATCTTGTCAAAGCAGGAAAGCGTCCTGCAGAGCAAGAGAGAAGCAAGGAAATAGTCAACAGGCTCAAGTGAGAAGAGTCAGTATGACTTTTCCAAAATAAGACTGAAGGATGTTGCAAGATAAGAAGAAATAGTTTCTCTGTGACAGAACTAATGTGTACTATTAGCAGAACTACTGGCATTTGTAGAACTCTGTAAGATGAACCAGACAAGAGATTTTAAAAAAAACAATAACAACAAAAACTTCCCTCCAGTGAAACAGTGAACTGGGTAGCTACTGAGGAGTCTTGTAGTAAAACTTGATTTTACGCCCATCTTGGCAAGTGTTCTGCCAAAAAGCTCGAGGCAACACATGCGTGTGTTTTATTTTTCCATGTCTCCACTTCAGGCTGGCGTGATCTTGGTTGCAGATACTCCAGCTCCATCAGATGCTCCAGGACATAACCTATGCAGCAGGCTTTAACCTTCTCCCTGCCTCTACCATTCCCTCCTGCACCTCCAAAACTTGAGAAGAATCACCTTGAGGCTACCTGTTGCTGCTCTTCTCACAAAGCTAAATCAAGGCCTGACATGGCGGTCAGGACACTGGTCTTCAAGCTGGTGGGTATTTTTGTTTCTGAATTAAAAAAGTCAGGGGGGAATGAATATGGAAGAAAGTATACAGTCAAATCCTGATCACTTATCTTTAAAAGTCCCCAAGCTTACCTCATGCCCTTCCGAAAAATAGCAAACATCGTGGAAAACCCAGCATTATCCCTAGCATCAAGGCCAAATTCCAGTCAACTTAATCACATCCTGCCTGCCCTCCCTCTGCACTTTCAGTTGGAAAGGTCATTATTCTTATAAACTTCCTGTCTGAAAGCGCTGGGCGTGTGTCTGTTCGACAACACTGAGCACATGCTGCTCCACCAACAGATGGCTGACGTGATTCACAAACCTAGGGAGTGAAGCACTTTGAGATACGCCAGAAAAGAAAGCTGCTAACGAAGTGCATTGTTTCTCCTACTGTGGAGAAGAAGTTGCATCACACTAATCCTCAAGCTGCGATGGGAACACAGCAAACTGTCAGGGGAGAATGCAGCCTGCTCTGGCTTCCCACAAAAGCTGTAGATCCTCCTAACTGCAATCAGGCTCTGTAAGACATGAAGTCATCGAATTGCAGGAAGAGAGCTTCCTAGCTGGTTCTCCGCTTGCCAGCAGGAGGAGACACAAGGCATATTTCTCCACCAAGCCACACAGAAAGATGGGACTTCTCAGTGTTGTTCTACAACATCCATTTGAATTTGCTGACCTCAGTGACTTCTTATCATCTCAACTTCTGCACGCATTCAGAGGAGTCAAGTGTTCTCGAAGTCCTGCACAGCTTCTGACAACCAGTCCCAGTGCCTTCCTTTATTTCAAGCAACCCGTGTTGCTTTTCCCCTTGACACTCCTGTTTTTGCAGAGCACGCTCCCATAAAGTAGGTAGGCACGGCCCAGTAAAACTGCAGTGGGGAGGCAGGAAAAGATCTGCGCCCTTATTTCCCCTGGAAGTTGAGGAGAAACACACAGAAGTGCACAGCGGGTGGAGGGAGGGGATTGTGCCCCTCTGCTCTGCCCTTGTGAGGCCCCACTCAGAGTGCTGCGTCCAGGTCTGGGGCCCCCAGCACGAGAAGGATGTGGGGCTGGTAGAACAGGTCCAGAGGGGGGCCACAAAGATGCTCAGAGGGCTGCAGCACCTCTCCTGTGAAGAAAGGCTGAGAGAGCTGGGGATGTTCAGCCGCAAGAAGGGAAGACTGGGGAGACCTCAATGCAGCCTCTCAATACTTAAAGAGCGCTTATGAAAAAGATGGAGAGCAACTTTTTGCTCAATCAGATAGACAGGACAAGGGTGAATGGCTTTAAACTAAAAGAGGGGAAACTTAAATTAGAGGTTAGGAGGAAATTCTTCATTCAGAGGGCGGTGAGGCACTGGCACGGGTTGCCGAACGAGGTTGTGGATGCCCCATCCCTGGAGGTGTTCAAGGCCAGGCTGGATGAGGCCCTGGACAAACTTATCTAGTGGGTGGCATCCCTGCCCATGGTTTGGAACTAGATAGTCTTTAAGGTTCCCTTTCAACCCAAGCTTTTCTATGATCTTAAAGGTCTTTTCCACCCTAGATGATTCTACGAATGGAACTGAAGTGGGAGAGGAAAGCTACATAGAGAACCACGGATAGTCCACCACATACCAAGTGCCTCTCACATTCATAATCCAGTAGAAGGAAAAAAAAAAAAGCAGCACCTGTAGTATGTTGCATGGCAGCATCACTACCCCATTTCCCTGGAAAGCTGCTTCTGCCTGTGTGCTTGTCTAAAGCCTCTAGAGAAACACACCTGTAACCCATCACCGTATCTGTGGCTCCCCACTCCTCTCCTCATACAACACAGAAGCGACCAGATATTTTCTGCTCTGCCACCAGAAAGTGGAAATCAAAACAGTTTTAGAACTGCTCACTTTTGACCCTATTTACAGAAGCTGCATAAATCACACAATACTGTGCAGGCTGCCCCAAATTCCCATTTATGTTCTACACAAAAAAAAACAACCTAATTAGTTACTATCTAGTTTTACACTCTGCTTTGTATAATAGCCATAATTCTTTTAGACAGTCAACCTATCTGCACATTTACATTTCCCAGTTGGGGGAGAGGGAAGGGAGAGACATCAGATTTCCTCAGATGCAGTTTTCAAGGTAAAGTGACATAAAACCTTGCTAACATTTTTTTTTTTTTGACACTGAATAGGAGTACAGGGTAATCTATTTTGCCTGTTATTGCTGTCATTAACTACAGCCAGATATCTGTCAGGAAGATCTAGAGACCTATTTGATCTCATATCCACACAGAGGGTAATTAGATATCCAGTGGTCCCTACCAGCTCCAGATTTTTCCGAGGCCACCTGACAGGACATATTTCAAAACACTGTTCTTCCCTTGAAACTTCACATAGTGCCAGTAAAAAAACAAAACAAAACAAAAAAACTATGAAATGTTATCTGTAGGTAAGTTACTTACAAGACAAACTCTTCCTTCCAAAAGGGATTTGCAGCATTTTTGGCTACAGAGCTGGAAAACTTCTGCATAGGGTCATTCAACTGAACTATACACACAAGGTTTGTGCTGCCTGTAAGGGGGGGAAAAAAAAAAGTTATTAATACTCCATCAACAGGAGATATACTTACTCAAAAGAAAGTGAAGAATTCCCTTCCTTACATATTGCACTTTTGAACAGACCATTTGGAAACACTTTCTCACCCACTCACAGAATAAATTTCTCCCCTCCCCTCGGTTTGTAAACCATGTGCAATAATGGCACTGGTCGAGACCGGGTCATCGTTGTCCTACACACTCTTCTATACAGTGTGAAACATGGTGACCCATTTTAAATTCTGTCATGAAGCAAGGAAGTGCAGGCACAGAAAGATAAAAAGAAAGGATGTGGATGCAGAGTGAATAACAAGGAGCTGGTGGTGTGGGTGGGGAAGTAAAGTTGCTTTGAGCTGCTCTACAAAAACAGACCAAAGCTCCTAGCGGCCAGAGTCACACGGTTTCTTTGGATACCAAATAAACTTTCTTCTGCTAGCAAGGGAACAATCACAGTCATGTTAATTAATGATGGCTTTATGGACTGCAGTTTCTAACAAGTTCATGGCATTTCAGAGTACTGGTGCAGAGTTACTACACCTTGATCTCGGAATTCACTCCAGTGACTAACTGGCGTACCAGAGTAGGTTTTTTTCTATTTGCTAATCCAAGTGCAAATAATTTGCTCAACATGTCACTCTTAAAACAACTTCTTCCGTTTGGCTTCCACAGCCTTAGAAATAATTTCAGTCTTGGGGTTCCCCTATAGCAAGGGCAGCAGCGAAAAGCTCAGTAATGACTTCGTGCAAAGCAAACAGAAGATATGCTGCCTCCAGCCCTCTGGAAGAACCCAGGTTTACATTCATCACCACCAACTCTCAGTTGTCCACTGGTGGTGTGGCTGGGCTGTGGAGAAGCCCCGTCTCAAGCAGAGAAGCAGCTTGGGCCTGACAAGGTTATCAGAGGAGACAAAGCACTACGTACACGCAGCTTATTTGGGATCCAAGCTAACCCCGGAGTAAGTAGTTTAGCTGCTTTCCCAGCACGCTGAGCCTGAGTTAATGAACCCAGGGCGGTTTTCTGTTATAGCAGCCATATGTCCCTGCTGCCTGCTCATGCTGCCAGCAGAGCTGAGCAGCCTGGTGCAGAAAAGTGCATACAGCTCTGCACTGGAGCGACCCAGGGACTGACACTGCAGAGGGGTTTTTTAACAGCTCCGCCTCGTGCTCTCTGCTGTTCACAGCTAATGATTTTTTTTTCCTTAACAGGAGAAGTCCCTTTTACTCTTGATGATGCACTGTGGGCCATATAGCACCAACCTAGGACAGCGTCTGATTACATGCACAAATTAAGGAGACAAAACCAAGCGCAGCCCATAAGCAGAGGCCAGTTCTGTTGCTGGTTACTCACCGGCTGAACTCACACATCCATAGGAAAGCCACAAGCTCCTATAAACCTTGCTGGCAACCCATGATTGAGCTTAATGGTCAGGATGGACAAACCCTCCTCTCCCCTCCCCAACCCAGTATCTATCTGCAGTGGTGAGCCTGCAATGGTGCATGCTCCTAGGGAGTCTCAGAGTTGCAACAGGATGGTTAATTATTGTTGCAAGACAAGGCCAGGAAGAGGGAAGGGAACAATAACCAAACGGCAGCAAGCTATGTCCAGAAGCCAGCATCTACCCAGCTGTGCAGTATTGTCACTGGATTTAAAGTGACCAGCTAAACCCCACTGTGAAACTTTATTTCTCAGCTCCAAAGCACCTGAGCTCCAAGAGTTGCTAGGGAACCACCAAGATTTCCTCCATCTCCTCTCAGAAGAGCAAGCGGTGATTTTTGGATCTCAGTATCTAGTTTCCCAAAGAAGAGTGCATTAATTGTCCCCTCTTCCTCTCCTTTTCAAGGAGGGGACAGCGAGCCTTCCCACAGCAATGAATCCTTTGCAGCATGTGCTCTGTGCTAATAAAGGCATCTCATCTCATGACTTTTTAACAGCAGCCAAAATGATCAGCTCTACCAAAATGCTTAGCTTGCACTACAAAACTGTAGAGTAACAATGAATTCTGAATGAGTTTTCCTGCTGCACTCTACAGTTTCCAGCACAGCTTTATTTATAGAGGACATTTCACTGCAAAGAGTTCCAGAACCGCTATACATATACATAATATATTTAAAAAAACAGCCTGCAGAAAGTTTTAGAGGAGTCGCTTCCAACCAGGATGAGCAAAGCAGCATTATGCAACAGTCTGGGGCAAAAACTTGCTACATCTAACTGAAAAAAAGGAGTAAAGCAAGCAGGATATATTTATCCAAAATTAGTACCTTTCCCAATTTAGCAGCCACAAGCTTCCATTAAAAAGATTGTTACGGAATTGTTAGCGACCATAAATCATAGGGCCTCGTGTCTGCATTTCCTCTGACAAAATCCCAAATATGCTCACTCATGCCTCAAGCAGTGATGCAAGCATGCTTGCACTTGAAGTAGTTTGAATACTTGTTAGACAGGCTCAGTGTTTTTTTCTTAAACCAACAGTGCAACTTCACCAGGCAGTGATCTTTTGGTTTCATTCTCAATCTGCAAGAGGTACCCCCTCCTCTCCCCACAGAGGTACTTTATTGGAAAAAAAAAAAGAAAAAAAGAAAAAAAAAAAAAAAACAAACACACACCACCACCACCAAAACACTCTCCTTTGAGGAAAGTTTGCATAAAAGAGGAGAGTTTTACATAAATCAGTAAATTGCTCAAAAGTAAAGAAAAGCAGATGTAAAAACAAGGTCATATTGAACCAACCCAATGCCACTGCTAAGAGTTAATGAAGAGTTGGGTCTGAGCCCTCCCCCACTACCTTGTACACACCCTAAGTGTGTTTATTTAGAAATAAAAAGTAACTCCCAAAAATAAACAACCAGCTCTACAAATATGTTCATTTTAATTTGTTTTCAAACATGATGAATTTGTTTCCACGAAGATTAAGGTGTCTAAATAATCAGCCAGACTAAAACACAGTTTTGTACAAGCATGACTAAGCCCGTTTCTCAGAGCACAGCAATTTCTTACGTCTTGTTTTGAGCCAAGCTTGTAAACTAGAACTTTCCAATGATTTCAGCCAGAAGAAAACACAGAAATAAAGAAAACAAACACCCTACTTAAAAGCGAGCAGCATCCTCTGGGCTACGTTACCTGCAGCACTGTGATCAGCTAGGTTTACTGCAATGTTCTTTACCAGCAGTTTCAGTTCGTGAGCCCTTGGAGGTTTAGGCGGACTAGTGCCCTGAGGGAGAACACTCGTGTTCTGTACATTCTGTGAAAAGCAAGCAAAAGAAGAGGGATTGTGCATATGCAAACGCGTTCAGCTTCTGTCACATTAATATAGGGAATTAGACATGATGTGGTGTAACATCTACAAGTAGCCACATGGGAGTTATAATCACAAAGCCTCCACTGCCAAAGGCTATGTTGTTTTAAAGCAAGCATTGCAGTTGTTTCTGATCACTGAGTGGTGTTAAATTTACTTGTTTGTGGGTCATGAATAGGTAAATAAAAGCACTATGCAGAAAGAGACTTCTCAAAAGATTCAGGTAGGAATAGGACTTACCTGAATCTCCTTTATGTCTGTAGGCCTTGTACTCAACACTACAGATGGAGAAACTGAGCTAAAGAGGTTCTTCAAAACATCTCTGAGCGTTTCAGATATTGCACATGTCCCTGCTCCCTGTCCCTAAGGAGAAACAAACAATCGTGCTGTTCAAAATTCAGAAGAATACAAGTTAAGGCAAAAAAAAAAAAAAAAAATCACTTGGCATATTTAAACCACCAAAGCTATTGAAAATTACCTTTATCAGAGAGAGAGATGGTTTCTGTTGCCAACAACAAAATGTACCAGGAGATCGTGCAGATAATTAGTTCAATTTCTACACTAAGCATTAAAGAAAAACTAGAAACGTAAGCTAACGTAGCCACACTCTGTTCTGAGTTAAGAAGACAAAGCTATTAGCCACAAAAACAGAAGTTTCATTGACAGTCTGTATCTTACGATGTTGCTTTAAAGTTTCTGTACTGCTTTGCGCTCTGTGGGGAGAGCGGATCAGGCCACGGGATAAGCAGATAGGCGCTGTGCCACTGATTTAATGGGAGTTATGCCAGCTTGCGACAGATGAGAACGTGCTAATCCTGGGCCACATTGGAAAGTTATTTTAGCATCTCTTGCAGGTCTTTATCTTTGCTGAAAAAAAGCATGCTGTATGGACAGGCAGTCATGGCACTCCATGGGACTGACTCATATGTTTGCCTACTCAAAAGCCTCATGGCCACCTGCATTTAACATCACCTGCTTCCACACTTCCTCTCTGAAGCATCAGAACACGTCACCAATTTTGCTTACACGTGTGGCTTCACTGGAGTAATTGTAGGTTTCTTTAGACAGTGAACCATCCCTCCTCCCCCTGTGCCCACGTAGAAGCCTGCTTTCAGTGTCAACGCTACTCGGAAGCTTTCTTCTGCTCAGTTATCTACAAGGGAGCAAATCTTCAAATGTAGCTCTCACATAAAGGGCAGTTTGATGCTACCTCTGCTCTGAAGGCAGCCCAGGAGAAATCTCCATGAGGTTTGTTTTCTAAAGAAAAGATTGAAGTTGAAGACAAAGATCTGAGGACTCATCTGTCTCTTCTTACATGGTACCACATTGAGAGACCGTGTTACTGCAGAGCAAGGCTTTAAAAGAAAGGGAAGCACCTTACAGGTGAAGATACAGAATAGATGGGCAATGCAATAAGTATACAAAGCAGAAAAAGAAAAAAAGGTGCCCTTCCACATGCTGCTGGCAGAAGGGAGGATGCCTACAGCAAGCATGCCGTGACCGATTCACAGCAAGCAGCACCAACAAAGCAGGCCCAGCTTTGTCAAGTGATGGTCTGTCACTTAAAACCCTCAGCCCTTTTTTAAAAGTAGGAAAACACACACAGAGTTACTTCTGATCTCCTAAAGGGATGCTTGCAGCTTATACAACAGGTCAAGCCAATCGGGAGTAACACCCCTTTCCCAATCACCCAAGTGTTACAGAAACATCCAGGGCGTTTCATAAAAATCCCGGGAACGTTGCGTACAGAAATCCTGTTTCATCACCTCCTTACGTACCCACCCCCTGATGACATCCAGCTACTGTTCAAAACCCGCAAGAGCACCAGCTAATTCCTCTGCAGCGCTGCCTTGCTCACGCTGTGGTACCCAAAACAACTGCCAAAGAAAGAGGCAGCAGTGTACTCCTGCAGATGCAGGTAATACTCTTACTTTTAAAAATCTGAAAGAAGTAAAATTAGGCTGATGAAAGCCTCAGTTTCACTAATTTTTATTTTGAGGGATATTTTAATAAGCAGATAAACTGTTGGCTGTTTTTGCTGTTTTTACTGTTTTGGGGGTGATTTGCCACACCCCTACCCTTACCTACACATTGTTCGACGAAGAATGTTGCCAAGTAGTAAAATTCCAGCCAGTTCTCACTTTGCCACCAACCTAACCTGGTATTTGTTATTTAGTAATAATAACAGCAACAACTGTCATTGGAATACCACTAGTAGATATTTCCTGTGTGTGTGTGTGTTTTTTTTTTTTTTCCATAGTTATTTGCAAGACAATTTGGTTAAAGAGCTTCCTTTCCGGCCAACCTTTTTTTTTTTAGCCATCCTTATTCGGAAAGTGATGCTCTATCACACCATACCCTGCAAAGTCACAGTGACTTAACTGCCAAGCAAAAAGGTTCAATCCAACACATTTTACTGTGGGATTGACACAGGCCAGGGGCTGACAGCGAGCTGCTGTGGCTAGCTCGAGGCCAGGCAGCACACAAGGTCAAGGTAGCGGAACCGCAAGCAACCCAAGCCCCGCAAGTCAGCCAGGTTGCCAAAGGTAGCTCCGGCTCATCCAGCTTTTATCAGCAGAAAATAGGTCGTTATATCCACTTCTTTTGACTGATGACAGAACTATTGTGTAGATAATCATCAGCAATTACAGATCTGTATTTGTACACAAAGTATCTCTTCCGAAAGAGGAAAAGAAAAAAGAGACACAAAAGCCAACATTAAAGTTTAAGAGCTGAAGGCACTTCCAAGGGGTAGGTTGCTCTTTGTTATATACATTAAATAGCTCTTCCTTTGTTGCCATCTCCACAAACGCTAACAGAAACTTCAAAGGGGAAAAAAAGCCCTTAAGTAGTAAGAACTTAACAGGCTCATTTAAAAAACACAGGCAAAGCACGCTGCAACCGCTTTGTAACTCTGGACTTAGGCACCTCTCCAAAAGCAGGTTTTGAAGTCCAGTGAAGGTCAGTGACAGTGCCAAAGTCATTCGCACGTGTTAAGCACTTAATGCTTGTTCAAAAAGTGATCATTTACACTGCTAGATGCACAGTAAAATCCCCATTAAAACATACTTCAAAAGACTTGCTTCTCTTTAGTTATGAGCTTAACATTCTTGCGTACAAAAGCTATGGTAATAAATTATGATTCTGGGTCACTTAGTACAGGTCTTCAGAAAGCAGCTCTGCTATACACTAACCTTAATCTTTAGCAAGGCTTTCAATCAGAAAACCAAGCTCGTAATACACAAGCAACCACACACCCACTGGTGTAGGAAAGGTGTAAAAGTCACCATGTTTGTGACCCCCGCCACCACCCAAAATTATGAAGATTCAAAGGCAGAAGGAACTCTTTCAGGACATGTGTCAAAAACCAGAATTTATGTACTAAGATAAGGTGCAATTCAGAAAGCCTCAAGATATTTCTAGATAACCCATCATTTCCTTATTTTTTTTTTTTAATTTTTTCAGAGCTGTATCTGAACCAGGGTTACCAGATTCCAAAACTAATTAAGTTAAAGAAGGGGCAATTTTTTAATTACTTTGATGGGAACATCATTACATTTTTTTCATTATTTTACAAGTACTCTAAAAGAAGGCATTTAGTAACAGACATTCTTCACACCTTTGTATTTGGCTGAAAAATGTTTGCCAGGTCACTTGTCTGTCAAATGCAGGTTTATCTTTAATGCTTCAGTGATCCTGAGAGACGCTCTCAGATTTCAGAGATGCGGGGTTTTGATGGATGAGCCATGGCAAGTTTCACTGAAGCAGTTTAAGGATACCATTGTCAACAGATAACTGCCCCATTCTGCTGCTGAATGTGGCCAGCAGAAAGGAACAGGCACTTTTACTTCAGTTGTTCCAACCTGACCTGATAGCTTAGCCCTAGCCACCATTACTGCTAATTTAAAGCATTAGAGGGTTGGAGACCCATCTTTTCTGCCTCCTTGAGCAGAGGGACAGAGTGACCACCTGGGGCAGATTTGGCAGAGGTTGTCTAAGGTCCCTCCACGTCTGAAGTGCACCTTTGCATTTGTTGCAACACATAAAACTTACTGACTGACCTCCTGCCCTGTTGGCTGGATTTCAAAGTTGGTTTCATCGGTATTAATGAGGACCCACTCAACTTTGACATCATCTCCTTTGTCTTTCACGTAGAGCTGAAGCTGTGGATAGGAAAGAAGCTATTGGAGAGGGTTCTGGTAACATTTAAAGAAATTTTAAGTCAAGCTCCACGCTGATGCTCACCAAAGGAAGAATACCTGTTGCTGAGTCAGCATGTGCCCAAGTGACAGTCTAAGAAACCAAAAGTTACTTGAGTGCATATGCCAGTTAAAAAGGGTATTTTTGTTCTACATATCTCAACAATCTACCCAAAGATTTATTTATCCAGTTGTCCTAAAGAAGAGGCTTAATTCATGAATTTATAACTCACCCCAGATAGAACTGTAACATTATTAAATGTTTTACTGGAGTTCAGATGAGCTTACATGAATTTTTCAAACAGGAGGTGAAAATCTGATACCATCTTTCAGATCTTTCAGCTGAGCTGGGGGATGAGATGTAACAAGAGAATAAAAAAAAAAAAAAAGAGAGAGAATAATACTTAATGCCTTACCTGCAAGTAAACTGGAGACAGTTTCACACTGTATGACTGGCTTTCTGCAGCTTCAGGTGAAGTACGTGAGACACTGAAAACAAACGTAACGGAATCTCCCACAACATTACAAGAAACCACCTAAAGAAATTAAAGGGGGAAGAGGCAAAGGAAGAGAAAAATAATTTAGTCTTCAGAAGAATGGTGAAAGCAAGAAAGCAACTAAGAAAATGAAGGATTTTAGGCTACCAGAATTATGCTACGTTCTGCAGCTGGAAGATTTCCAGGCAATTTCATTAACATCCCTACCTCCTTCTACACATTCAGTTCCAAACACTGCAGTTCAAACATACACTTCTGGATTAATACCTGAGAATTCTGGCATTTTCCAAAATTTCTTTTGTGTTATATAACACAAGATAACTCCTCACCTGACGAAGACTCCTTGTGTTTCACAGACCTATACATCAGAATCTCTAAGATCTAAATTTTTTACTGTGGATAAAAACAAGTTTGTTCTCCCTCCTTTCCTACCCAGAACCAGGCATCCTATCATAGGATGATAGGTTCATTACAATGAACCAGGCAAGATTTATTTTAGCAGTATCCTACAAATGTGAAACTTTGGCATAATGCTGCTGCTGAGACGATTTTGAGTAATTCCACCACTGGGGTGGTGATGGGCAGAAGCCTTTAAAAGTTTGAGTCTTTGACCAAACCAAGAAAGGCACCGAGCGTTGGTGGTGAAGCTAAATGTGTGGGACAAGCCTGAATGCCATACGCTTACTTAAGTACACACCCTGAGCTTTATAAGCAGCAATTTAACCTGTTATCACAGTGAGTTTACAAATACAGGATGTTTTTTTGTTGTTGTTTTTCCCTCTCCCTCTTGAAAGTAATTGAGGTTTTGAGCTGGTGCTCAAAGTCCCACGAACAGGCAGAAAGCACCTGGCAGCAGAGGAAGGCCCCAGGTACAGAAGTCAAAAGTCATGCATTAAGCCAGGGAGAGAAGTTCACTTTGCAAAGTTGCAGCCTCTGCTGGTTGAAGACAGCTGCTCATCGCAGTTCCTCTGTGGTTACTGTCCCACAGCTCCACCACTGGAAAGGTGAGTTAAATGCTCCTTGGATGGATTCAGGCCAAGTTAACCAGGTTAATGCGATGCACAAATCATTTGCTGCAAGATTTGTTTGAGGGAGACTCTGCACATATGCCAGTGAATTATGTTTGTGCACTTACTGCTTCACTTACGAGCACTGGAACTAAAGCTGAAGGTTTAAAATGAATCACGTACCTAAGGAAGATTCTTATCAGTCTCTCCTTAAATACACAGCCCATTTCCCAGGGCTCTACTGGATACGTTGTAAGAAGCACCAGAGAACCATCAAGGGCTTCTGAGCACATCCATTAAGGAAGAAATTACAAAGGAGCAGGGGGAGGGAGTGGACAGGACAAATAACTATCACAGCCACACCCATGAGCATCGAGATTTGCCTTTTCAGGTTTGTCTTCTGCAAACTCTAGGTGGGAAGTGGGAAAAATCTGCTTCCCTCACCTCTCTTCTTCCCCAAAACCTAAATTCCCTCAAAGCTGATTTATGTCCCTTAATCCCATATAATCACCATAAGCAGCCACAATTAGGACATAACAGAAAAGAGTTTTAAGCGTTTTTTATAGCTAACAAGACCAAAACGCCTAACTGCTCATTTTACTTGTAGTTGAGTCAAAACACAGAATCACTCAATTCATTCACAATGAGGATGGATTAGCATGTTTTTTCCTTAAAGATGACAGAAAATGACAGGTCCTTCCTCTTTATGGAGCGCAGAGAAGAGAAAAAGGACAGGTCTGATGCAAATACTGCTGACACTTGCATATCCTAAGCACGGTGGTTTACCACCCATACCCATCTGACCCACACATGCATGGGAAGTTCATGCGTTCAGAACAAGTTGGACCTGCTGCACATGTGGTGCAGTGCCATTCGTCTGGAGCTTCTGGACATCTAAGAGACAGGGTTACCAGGTACACAGCTGATTACTGCTTTAAATAAAACAAACAAAAGCGCGGTAGAAGAGTTCGTAGATGTGTTCATGTGCTACTTTTTTCTTTTGTTTTCACTTTCAAGTAGAAGATGGAAACATGATCCAAGTGGCGGAACTTCTACTTTTCTTTCTCTACCCTGTTGAGATATGCCAAATCCATCTGCTAATATTTGTACCAGAAGCTTAGGAGCAAGTACTGCTAGCATTTGGGCTTTTAGTTTCCTTGATTCATTTATTTTCTGCCAAAGTCACCCAGCAAATACTCCCTTTCTCTCCTCACTTTTGAGAAAGAAACGGTGGTCTTCAGGCACAGGAGCCTGTTTGAGTCCAATCACAAAAAAGGAGAGTTTCCCTGTTTGTTGATGGAAAATTACATATATCACACAAAAACCTTTGTACCTGGAGTAGCACGATGGTTTACAGAGTAAGAACACTGAGAAAGTAGAATTCTTGGTAAAAACTTGAAGAGAAAGAGGTTCTGTTTTCATCTAAGATGCTGCCTACTAGCAAGAGACCGCAACTGCCACTTCTCTTTGTAAGTGACATTTCTTTAGAAATGTAGCAGATTCTTCTGATAGACCTGAGCAGAAATATGTAGGCCATTTGCTCCAGAATAGCAACATAAATAAAAATACTGAAGCTTCCTGTGCTGTGCTCTTCTTCCACCATGGCCCCATCCAGCCTGCTTCCTCAAATTCCCTTTCTCTGAGCCAGTGAAGAGCAACCACCAAAAACCCCAGCTCATTCCTATCCTGCAAAGCTCTAGCTAGAGACAAAATGCATTTGCCAGCAGGTAAAGGGAAAAACTCTGGATTCCCAGAGGGGTTATGCTCCAGCTCCTCGCCTTCGCTATCTTGTAGCTGGACAAGCAAGACCTCGTACTCTTGCAGTAGAAGGGTGAGGTGAAGCAGTGGCACAAAGACACCAGGACTCTTCCACCAGCAAGACCAAAGTGCCTTATCACACCAGCATCTCCCCATGGACAGACACTCCACCACCAGCAAGGCATCTCTCTGTGCCCTTTGAGGATCTTCTATCCAGCAGTGGCTCCCAGCCCTTCCTCTAAAGTTATTAGTAAAATTACCCTAAAACACTGTTCGAGGCAAACAAGAAGGAACAAGACTGAAGAAACATTACAGTCAGAGTAAGACAAATATTTTTCCAAGTAACTGAAGTGCCCGAACATGTGTGCTCACAGCTACCAAAGTCCTGCCCTCCTGCTCTGCCTTTCCCCTCTCTATCTTGACTCTGCAGTTCCTCTGGACAGAGCTGCAGAATTTCAGCTTCTCTCCTTTCAGCAAAAGCTACTTCAGTTCAAGGAGAACCAGAATGCCTCTCCTTGTCACTCAGGCTGTCCTCTTGCCTTGAGATGTTTCAGTATTGTTCCTGGCACCACACAGATTTGTGCTTCACACACAGCCTTGCTGTTACTCCTCCAGATCAGCCCTTCTTCCCCATCTCTCTGTGCGAGACAGGAGAGCCCCTCCTGTGGTAAGAGGGATGGTGAATGGCCATGATTTCAGAAGGAAGTTCATACAGTCCAGCAGAAGAAGTTCTTCTCCACCTTCCCCAAGCCTGACTGTATTGTGTGCGTGTGTAAAACTCCCGATGTTACAGGCCTGATTGGTTTTCCTCTGGACAGAAATCAGTTTTACTGCATTTAGCATCTACTTCAAGAAAGAACAAGTTACTCGAGGCCAAGAAACATGTATCAGTACCATGTAAGCAATAAAAACCTTTAAAAGTTTGCACAAGAAACAAGTATACCCTGAGGCAGCAACGCAGTGAACACTGTTTTCATCTCAACTCCAGGGATTGGGATGCTATGAGATTTAGGAGCCCCACAATTTCCAATTTTGGTTCTGGATTATCGCTCTGAGAAAGAGAAGGCCCTCATTCTGTCACAGACATGTTATCTTGTCCACGGCCACAAAGACGGTTTGCGTGCTCAGCTTAAAACCTCCCCACAGGAAACTTTTCCAGTCAGAAACTTCTGCCTTTTCACAGTCATTACACTCAGCTGTTTGAGAGGAGAATTACAACACCTTCCTTGGCTAAGCGAGCCTGTACATCAACTTCTTGAGAGGCTTTCTGTAGCTTCTACGCCATTCCGTTTTCACTCGAGCAGCTCATTAAATGACAGACAAAATCAAGGACAGAAAACAAACGCAATGTCTAACCCAGGCACAGCTAGTAGCTGATTTTTAGAAGCTGTTATCAAAGCAAGTTTGCCTGCAAATATAATGAGAAAACCTCAGATCAGTTTTCCAAAGTGACAATAAGCACAGGGATGAAGGCAGGGTGAATGACGGAATGAGTGCACAGGAGGAGGAGATACCACAGGAGCAACAGAGGCAAAACAAAAACTGATACACCAAGTGAATTTATCCATTCCTTTGTGTCTGACAGGCAGACAAATTCAAAGCAGTGGAAAAAAGGGCAGGGGGAAGGGTGGTTAAAAACAACAATCAGGGAGTAAAAGCAGACACGAGAGGTAGACTTTTCAATCAGCCTATCAGGCCAAGCGATCATCAGATGGTGGGAGGACAAGAAGCAGCACCTATATTTAAGAAGGTGGAAAATAAACACCAGAAATAGACCGGGTAGTTTGGCCTCACTAACATGCAGGTTAAACAAGCAACTTAGAAGGTGGCATAGCTGAAGACACTGATACAAATGGAAGACAAAAAATGCAAGAGAGGTTTGCCAGCTTGTCCTACAGTAACTTGGAGAAAGGCACTGGGGTGCTAGGGTACCCCTGGCACTTGCTGGCAGATGTGGCACAAACCTGCAGGAGGACCACGAGCATCTGCAGCTGCCTGACAGTGCCAAAACCAGCATTATCGCCACTGAAGCAAACAAATCCCAGCCTGGACGTCTTCCTTTGACAAGAAACTCAGTTCCTAGGTAGGTTAGATCTATTATGCTGTCTTGCCTGTTTTAACAAGGACACCTATGTCCAAAACTCCTCAGCAGAAAACTGAAAGAAAATATGAACTGAGGAAAGAAAGCTGGGAGGCAGCAATATAAAGGGAGATAAGGACATTACACAGAAAAGCTGAAAAACCTTGATGACTAGAAGAGAAATGTAACACCGAATTCAGAGCATGTGTGCCAGAATCAAGAAATAAGCCCCACTCTATAGAGGCAGTATCACTAGGAGAAAACCAAAGTAAGAGAAACCTGGATGTATCAAGTCAACCACAGTGTGACGCAGCCGCAGGAGAGGCAGATGAGAAGCCTTAAATGCATTGGGAAGAGCTGTCGGAGGCACAGGGAGGCAGTCAATCTCAACACACAGGGAGACCTTGTTGTTGTGCTGTGCTTCACTTTAGCCATCACGTTCAAGGAACGCGAATCCAACTGGAGCGGCCGCAGAGACCGGACGCAAAGGCGTGACTGGCAAACCAGCACTGTGAAAGGAGACTTGAGGAACACCTTATTTACCCAAGCCAAACAAAGGCTGGAAGGAAACATAACTCCTCCGTAATGTACTTAGTGACAGAAAGCACCAGGGAAAAAAAAGTAAATACCGTCAGGATAAAGGATTATGCTAGTACAGGAAAAAAAAATATATACAAAAAATAGCTGCATAGGCTATGATTCTTCTTAAGGTTGTAAAAAAAATAATAAATAAAAAACAAGCAAACAATAATTAAAAGAGCAAATCTCCAGGACAGCTTCTGAAGCACAAGAAGGAGTTAAAGGACAACAGAGATTGCACGTGGTGGTCAGGGCGGTTCAACCCACCACCACTAATCGTCGATAAACACATGTACACAACCAGGGACGAATCCCAGGTAATGCTTTAGCATTCAGGACGAGAAAACAGCCTCTCCTGCGGTGGAAAACAGCCTTTGCTTCGCAATGCCTTCACTTGCTTTGGAGCGAGTGGAGCTGGGTGAGCTGCAGCAGGATGCCAGCACGGGCTGCCAGCTGGAAGCAAAGGGAGACAAGGATGAAGCTGCAACAGCCGCGCGGTTGAACGAGGCCTTTTTGTCAGCCTGCAGAGAGCCCTCCTTCCCCTCCACGACTTCTCCCAGTGAGATTCATCAGATCAAGGCTTCCTGTTAGCTTTTCTATTTGCTATTGCCTAACGCGATGCGGGACAGTCACTCCTCTGACAGCAACTTCTCATGAACCACTTGTGAAAGGAAAAGCGAGCAGTGGGCCCTCTGAAGGCATTTCTCAGCTCTGTTTAAGCTTGAAAAGAAGGGGATTTCTGCTCCAGTTTTACGGTTAGGGAACAGACTTGGAAGTTTGCTCTGCCTAAACCCTTCCGTGCCAAGCTCGCAACAAGAGAATTGTCTTCCCTGTAGCCTTTTATTGTTTCTGGGAAGTTCAAAGTCTCTGAAAATAGACTGCAGTAATGGAAAGGTTGGCAGGATCAGCTGAGAATATTGCTAATGTTTACTTTATTGAAACAAAACAGCCAACACCACACAATGAAAACAGGCCTCTTCGTTCTATATGTTTAGGCTCCGGCCCAAATCTGGAGCGACAGCTACGTATAAATAGAGGCTTTGTCGAGAGGCAGCGCGGTGTAACCTTCCTCCACGGAGCAGCTCCGTCACGATTGCAGTGGCGTTTGCCAAGTTCACAGCCAGCAGCTTCCCTGACAGCGTTCGCATCGGCCAACACACGCCGCTTTTACAGCCTCGAGCTCCTTCAAGGCAAGGACAGCCGCACGCACCTCAGGACAGCACGTGTCGGAGCGCGGCCTGCTCATAAACAGGGCTGTCAGCGGTAATATAACAGTGACAGCCTGTCTGGCAATCCTGTATTGATTCGGCATGAGTGCAGGCGAGCCTTGCCAGGCACGAGGCTCGCACCCAGCACCATGCAGGATCCTCCTCTGGTGTGCTCCATGGCCCAGCACTCAAGAGGATAAAACTATCCACCACAAAAGAGAAGCGTGCCACAGGGATCCATCGCCACACCTCTGCATCCCACGGTTACAGATTTTGAACTCTCACCCTCATTCCTCTGTTTCCTTTGATGACCACAACCTCGCTGATGCAAAGTCTTCAAAATACCTATTTAGAAACGACGTGCAATAAATCAAGCCCTGGCTGCTGACTATACGCTCTCGCCACCCAGATCACAAGTAAAGCAGCATGCTGAACCAGTTACAGGAAAGCAGTCCTGTGCCAGCTGATGCCCCAGGCAAGTGCAGAGCTCTGTGGGACGCTACAGCATTGATAAACAAGCAGCATATGGTCACAAGCCACATTCAGAGCCAGTCAGACCAGAGGCCTGAGCCTGGACAAGCTGCCAAGAGAGATTTCAATTTCATGTTGTGTTTTCTGGTAATGCTTGCAAAGATTAAGGCTTTGAAGAGCAGGGGGAAAAAAAAAATAAATCCAAAACTTTGGACCTTTGGTATTTCCTGAAGAGTACATAAGAGAGAGAATTACCACATGAGAAAACTCCTGAGGTGTTTAGAGAAAGGTACAAATTTAGTGAAGGAGTGAAAGTAGCACCCGAGTGCAATTCCAAGGCTATTACATACTGAAATCCAAATAAATTATTCAGGTTATACCTTAACTGAAGGCGTACGAATAATTCAGAGCAATTTTTCTAGCAGCTACACACACGATTATGGAAACAGGTTTTGGCGCAATTCAGAACAACCCAATTTACATAAGCAAAACTGTCTTAATCCAATACATTTTAAAAAGTGCCTATATTGCTTCAAGCTGCTATGAAACCCCATTAGATTGCTGGTTGCAATATTAACAGCTCCATTAGCATCCTGAAATGGCTCAACCCAAGGTCAGACAAGGACCAGGGGACTGCGGGCAACAGCACAAAGCTCCAGGTAGAACAGGGCGAGAGAGCAGCCCCACAGCATGGCTTTGTGTCACCCGCCTCAGGCCACTGTGGGGCACACGCTCCTGAAACATCACAACTTTGCCAAGGGGGTAGAGAGCTTCAATCTCACTAGCCCTAACTGCTGGGGCAGGGAGCACTGGTAGGAAAAAAAAAATAAAAAATTGAATCAAGGAACAAGTGCACAAATGTCTTTACACACCGGCAACCCCCAGCTGCCACTGATCAATCAGGGCGTGACTTTAAGTTGAGTATCAGACAGATGAGCATGCATAGTTTTTAAAGGAATCACAGTATAGCTGCTTAACATTTAAATCAGACAAGCAAACAAAAACAACAAAGCAGAACTAGAAGTATTAAGCTAAACTGATTCAGGTGCCTGAAGCATCAGTGCATGTTGACTAGTAGTTACAGTAACTAGGATGAAAACGCAAAAGTTGTCGTTGCTAATAAGCACACAACCGTTTTTTTTCCTTTTAAGGCATCTGTACACTATTTTAAGAGCCACATTCTGCCTTATTTTAATATTGTGTGCACTAAGTGTGGGAAAAAACACTTCCTGGTAGGTGCTGGGGGGGTGGGTGAGGAAGAAGCAAACAATCCTTTCCTCACTGAATATAGGATTCAGTAGCCGCGATGTCACCCTGAGGACTCTGCACCTGCCCCACTGATCCTTATCTGGCTCGGACTCATGAAGCAAACCTGTAATCAGCCACACAAACAGCAAGCAAGAGGCAGACAAAGATGCTTTCCTGTCCCAGAGGAGAAGTGTCCCTTTCCTTCTTCATGAATTCCCCACCCCACGCTTCAACAATAGGATGGGGAGCCGTAATGACGGGGGGGGGGGGGTGGGATAAGGCTGCTGTAGGAGGTGACAAAAGGTGTTTCTATAAACTTGGCATAGCTCTAGTTATTGTTCATTTGGTAGAAGCCCTGGAGCATGCTGTTCATGACTTGCACAAGAAGCGAATCAATGCAAAGAGTTTGCACAGGCTCATTAGAGAGGCAGTCCCTTACCAGCCTCCACAAACTCATCAGGTCAAATGCTCAAAGTACTGAGAAATCAAACTCCTGCTGACACTCATACAAAAAGTTACACTTCTTGCTAAAAAGTAAACTGAAACAAAACAAAAATGAAGTTTACCTTCTCTTGAGCTGACTTTACCACACTAACAACTTGTTTAACTGCTAGCTCAAGTGGTTCTGGTCGGTCATCTTCCTCAAATGTCAGCAATTGTGAATCCTAAGAAAGAAGAAGAGAAGCATTATTAGCTGACAAACCCATCACTTGAAAAGGAGTGATGAAAATTCATGGCCTGTAAAGATCCTGGAAGAACCAGCGACAGAACTGCAAGCCTATGTCAAAACTCACGTGTTTTAATTGTGTGACAGCTCACCATGTAATACAAGGTAGAGCCTGAAAACCTATACTTAGGACATACATACCGGCCTAATCATCTTTCACTGTACAGAATATGAAGGTATACAACACGCTGCAGGGCGAAGCCCGTGCGCAGCGACAGAGCTCAGCGAAACTGCTCTTCCTGATAAGGATTAACCAGAGTTATGCTCCAAGAGTGTTTTTGGTTTGGCCTAGCAATAAAATAATAATATATATTTTTTTTTGGGGGGGGAAGGGAGGTCATGCAGCTGCTCTAGTCTACACCAAAACTAAGAAAACCCAAAGCCCAGCTTGCAGAGGTGAGGGACGAGCCCCTCCCCAGGCCTTGCTGGTGCGTGGAAGCGGCAGCGCTGACAGCTACTCGGCGTTGGCAGCAGCAGCAGGGCAGCAGGCGCAGGTTTTGGCGGTGAGGTCACGCTCCTGGGGCACCAGCTATTGCATTCCCCAGGCGGTGCGCATGCCGGCACAGCAGCAGGCAGGGATTTGACGAGCTGCCTGGTGCTGGGGAGCAGCACGCTGCTGCAGTGCCAGGCGGTGAACTCATGGCAAGACACCGCTCCAGCTGCTCGCTCTCCAGCTGCACACCAGGCTCCGCGGCTTCGCTCTCTGGATAGGGACAAGACGCTGCTGCTCGCCTCTCCGTTTCGCTTCCCAGCACCTGTTCCCAAATCCTTTCGGCTCCCCCCTTCCACCAGCAAACCCTCGTGTCTCAACCCAGTCTTTCTGAGCCGTGCAAGCCCGCAGGACGCCGTATTTTCCTTCCGCACGTCGCGCTGCTCTCCTTATCTCCCAGGCACACATGTTGCCCGGCTCTTCCTCCTGCCCCAGCTTCCCCCACCACGCTCGGCAAGCCCTGGGTCGCTGCTGCCCGGCCACACGGAGCCCTGCCAGCACCACGAGTGCTGCGGGCAGGCTCCCTCTCAGGCTCACGCCACGCAGCAGCACCGGCTCCTTCATCCCCAGCGCTTTCCACTAAACCACCCAGCTCCCAGTCCCCACAACTGGGACGTTTGCTGCCCCTAACCTCGCTGCCTTTTGGGCACAGCCACACACACACACAACCCCCCCCCCCCCCACAGCCCCTCCGCCGCCCTGCACCGCAGGCACCCCGGAGCCCCTCAGGCAGGCGGCGGGGCTGTGTTTGAGCGCGGAGGGCCTCGTTTTCTCCCCGTGCCGTCCCACCTCCTCCCTTCCCCGCAGCTCCCCGGCACTCACCGCCCTGGCCGCCGCCTCGTGGCGCAGCGCCGCCACCCATGCCCGCCGCCACTGCCGCCGCCAGCTGCCCAGCGACAGCGCCCAGCCCAGCACCGAGCCGCCCTCCTCCAGCAGCTCGTCCCCAGGCCGACACGGGGGCTGCTGCTGCTGGGACTGCTCCTCCTGATGGTGGTGGTGCTGCTCCTGCTTGGGGGTCCTCCGCCGCCTTTCCCCTCGCAGTGCCAGCAGCGCGTACTGCACCAGGTAGACGGCCAGCGTGGCCAGCGCCGCCACGAAGAGGGCGACCAGCGCGTACCAGCGCAGCTCGCCCAGCCCGCCCGCCAGCCCCGCCATGGCTGACCATAATGGGAGCCGCGATACCAGCCCCCACCGCCGCCACCGCCGCCACGCCGCGCACCCAGCGGCCGCAGCCCGAGCCCGTCGCCGTGTCCCTGTGGTGTCCCTGTGTCCCCGTCCCCCCCCCCCGCACCCAGCGGCCGGCGGCGGCCCCGGGACCCGCCCGGCACCGCCCTCGGCGCCCGCAGCGCCCGCCCCCGCCGCCGGGGCGCTGAGGGGAGGCCGGGCCCGGCCCCTGCTGCCGCCATCCAGGCGCTGTGTGCCCCCTCCCCGCTTCGTGTAGACGCGAGTTTCCCCCTTTTTTTTTGGGGGGGGGGGGTGTTTTGGGGTGCTGCCTTATCGCTGTGTCCTCGGTTTTGTGCTGTTTGCTGTGCCTGCTCGCCCTCTGTCTCACACTGACCTACTCCTAGGCAGGGAACCTCTCACCTGTGTGTGTTATTTCACCCAATCCATGCCCCAAAACAACCCGTGATCACAGAATCACAGAATTTCTAGGTTGGAAGAGACCTCAAGATGAAGTCACTGAGGCTGGCACTGAAGCACCGCTTTAACTTCTTGCTCCACTCAAGTTCAGACTGTTGCTTGACAGGGCAGAAATACCCTTTCTTAGCTGGAAACAGGGATTCCAGATCCCTGGGTGTGTGCCGTGGGCCACAGAGGGAAATGGACAGGGCATTGACAGGGCTCTGTCGGGGGAGCCCAAGGGTGGCAGATGTTGAGGTGCAGAAGTTGTGCAGGCTCGCAGACCACACTGCAAATGCTGGTGTGCTGGACGTTTTCAGGCTGATTCATAGCTAGAAGCAAAGGTTAAAAAAAAAAAAAAAAAAAAGGAAGTGAGTACATAAGTGAGCACATTACAGAGTCACCAAATGGCTGAGGTGAGAAGGAACCCCTGGAGGCCACCTGCTCCAAGCCCTGCCCAAGCAGGGCCACCCAGCGCAGGCTGCCCAGGGCCAGGCCCAGGCGGCTTCTGGAGATCCCCAAGGAGCCCCCCCAGCTCTCTGGGCAGCCTGTGCCAGGGCTCCTGAAGTGCTGCCTGCTGCTCAGAGGGAGCCTCATGTTATTTGTGTGCCCATTGCCTCTTGTTGGGGTGCTGGACACCACTGCGAAGAGCCTGGCTCCATCTTCTTTCTTCATATAAGAGATGTTCCAGACCCTTAATCATCCTTGTGGCCTTGTGGCTGGACTCTCTCTCCCCACCACGCCCCTGTCTCTTGTACTGGGGAGCACAGAACTGGACCCAGCACTCCGCCTCACCACTGGCCTCACTGGTGCAGAGTGTAAGGAAGGATCATCTCCCTACTCCTGCTGGTAACATTCCTCCTAATGCAGCCCAGGATACCGTTTGGTGGTCTTTGCCATGATGGCATGTTGCTGGTGAACTGGGAAACCTCACACTCCATTTACTGACCTGCTGCCTTCTGCCTGCCTGGCTCCTGGCAGGAGATTTACAGTGTACCTACAGGATAATACCAAGGAGCAAGCTGCTGAGATCTCCAGAGATCCAACCAATTGCTACATTAGCACAGCACCGTACGTGGGTTAATTGACCCTGCGGAGAGATCAGATTTATTAGCTGGGAACGTTCAGTTTAAGATCAAACCTGGTGTCTTTGCTCGTATTGCACTTTGCTGTACCACCTGGTTTGCGGATAGCTCAGGGATTTCTCACACAGCACTACAGGATGACAGACAAACGTGCCCTTAGCTCGTCCCATGTTTCAGTTCCCCACATATGCCATCTAGACAGTTTTCTTTAACTGGCACGAGTGTTGTGAGACTCATTACTGAATACAAAATGAAAAAAAAAAAAAGTAAAAGATTACACTGAGATATTAAGAACAGTTTCCCTTTCTGGAATTTTATCAACTAGTTTGTTACTATAAATATTCTATGTTTTTATTTTTAAAGTATAACAAAAGTATATGGCAGCTAATATTTAATTACTTTCCCTTTTCATATACTTGTGAACTTGGAACAGCCCTCTCAGAGCATTCAGGATCTTGCCCATCAAAGTATAGCTCTGGGGATGAGATTAGTAAAGTAATTAGCTGTTCATAATTCCACGTTCTTTGAAGCTGGGAAGTGTGATTCTGACTTTTCTGCTAGGCTCTTCACTGTATTTCTATTAAAGAACCTCTGTATTTTCCAATCTCAGCTTTCTTTTTACTTAGCAAGTATGTATCTGTACCAGTGATGGCTGCAAAGCAAGATTGAAATAAGGTGAAGTGAGAGAGAATGGTACAGAGTTGACCTCACAAGGATTCTGGAACAAGAGAGTTTTAAACACATCATTCATTGCAGTTTTCTCACACCTCCACATTTTGGTCTTTTGAAGCCTGAATTTTGTAAACTGTTTCACTCGCTGTGTTAGAAAGGCAAGATGAAAACTGCAGACACGTAGCTTGCTATGACCTGGTCTATACTAGAATGGTTTCCTGTTAGAGCTACTCTAGACAGATGAACAAAAACAAAATATCTCACCTGTTAACCAGTGCTGCCGGGTTCATCATACATCCAAGTTTCTGGAGATGCTCTTGTTCCCCTGCAGACAGAACGGGGGCAGAATTTTAGGACCTCAATAATTTGTTTGAAATGTCCAGATCTGTTGCCTGTGGATGTGACAGTGGCTAGGGCTTAGCACAGGCAAATGGGGGAATGGTGTGTGCCAGGGTCCTGTCCTGCCTTGGGCTGGGACACAGCAGAGCTCAAACCTAGGACCTGGAAAGTGACCCTGAGTCCCATGGTACAGATGCAGGCAAAAGGGTCAGATGAGATCATAGTTATGTCATCAGTTACATTTCTAAATCTGTAAGTAAAACCAAAACAAAACCAACCAAAACCAAAACAAACAAAACAAAACAAAACAAAACAAAACATGAAGTGCATAACACGAAGTTCAAAACAAGTGTTCTGTCCAGGCAGTATAAAAGGGGAGCTTATTTGGCAAAACTGCCTTCTGGCCAGTGGAGCTTTTTTTTTTTTTTTTTTCCCCCAGCATCCTGGGACTCTGTGGGATACCGCCTTTACCTGTGATATGGCTATAACCATGCCTTCCTTATGAGATTTCATTTGCCCTGTCAACTTGAGGTGAAAACACTTCGTGTATTTCACTGCCAGCTCTGCTGGCAGGGGCAGACCTGTAAATCTCCACACATGAAACGTGACCTCTTAGCACATTACTTGGTCCCATATATGTGCGGACCATTATCCCTTTCGCATATAGCACTTGAACCTCTTTCCCACTGTTCTACCCTCAGTGCCAGAGGCAGGAAACAGGCACATCCTTCTACCTGCTGACCCTGGCAAGTCTGCTCAGGGGTTGTGGGGCAGGGAGAGGAACAATCCTAAAGCCAGAAGATGAGTTTCTGCATTTTGTCCTGCTCTTTCTTGTACTGTCTGGTCTGTTTTCTGTAACTCCCTTCTAGCTGAGATTTGGCACCTATGACCCTTCTTGTCTCACATGACTTGACATACCAGAAACATTGTCCCCTACTCATTGATGTCTGTCTGAGAAAGAGAGCAAAGGGCTGGAGCAAGGACCAGGTGGGATACCCAGAGAAGCACTGCTGGAAGTAGGTCAGCAGCCTGAGACCAGAGGAGTTGCCACGAAACAGGCTTTAATACCTAGGAGCTAGCATGGGGCAGTGAGGCTAGCACAGGGCAGGCTCTTGATCAGCAACAGCTCCTCCCACCAGAGAATATCTTCTTAATAAGGGAGTTCAACTACATACAAAAATGCTGAGGCGATGATGTCATTGGACCTCCAATTTGACTAATTATTCTTATTTTTGGTTCTTTTGCAAAATCAGGAGACATCTGATCTATCCAAGCACCAATCTCTGTGGGATAAAAAAAAAAAAAAAGAGTAATATTTGCATAGTGACATCAGTAGAAAGACTTCATTTCATTTAGGTTATTTAGTTCTCCTTTGCCCAAAGGTCTACATCTCCTAAGAGCTTAAGAGGGCACACTGCCAGGAGCTGAGTTTTTCATTAGATCAGGAAAATTGCTCTTATAGCTTTGTTATTATATATGTTATTAATACACAAGCATGGTCCTGAAAACAAAAATCTTGAAAAACAGCCATGCACCATAAATATGATTGTTCAAAACAAGTTGGTCACAGTGTTTTATTTTGACTGACCATAATTAATTTCAAATTACATAGTTGGATATAAAGCACAACTATAATGCCACGTTTCAGTTCTACCTTGGAAGGAACTTGGTACACCTCGGGTACTTGTAGTTTCTTCTGAAACTATTCACACACCAAAAATACATCCAGAAAAAGAAAAAACAAACAAACAAACAAACAAACAAAAAACACAACATGGAAAAAAACAACAACCACACAAATAATGGTACTGTCACGTTTGTATTCATCAAAATCTCAGTATTTTATTGATTAATCTTAGAAGTTTCTTAACATTTTGTTGTATTGTAACTACTTTCTTTTCTCTGTCGGGTTGCAATCTTCCCATGCTACAATATCTGGGTAAATAATCTCTTCCTGAGTGGTCACGACTTTGTGAAAGAGACAAAGGTTAACGACACGTGTCTTGAATCGCTGATCCTTCCTTTTACTACTTGTATCTGGCGATGCAATAAAAGAAGGAAAAGTATGTTTGAGAGTATTGTTTTTCTGTTACAGCAACCCTGCAAAAAGATATTTACTGGAGTTCAGCAAAGCGCCGTGAGCTTTTAGAAAGGAAAACATGACACGAGCTTCTTCTTTCCTCCTTTATGTTCACCTGCTGGAGCCAGCTGTATTCTCCCCAGCAGAGAGCGCCAGGAAGCCTCAGTCCATGGGGCTGGCATGGAGAGGCAGCAGCTTGTGGTGCTTGGGCGGCCTGCTTGAGGGGACGGGTGAGAAGGCAGGGTGTTACGGTGTGGGCAAAGGGAAGGGCTGTCCTGCTCTGCTCTGCGCTGCTGTGGCCTCACCTTGAGTACTGTGTGCAGTTTTGGGCACCACACTAAAAGGATATAAAACTATTAGAGTGTCCAAAGGAGGGCTACAAAGATGGTGAAGGGTCTGGAGGGCACGATGTATGAGGAGCGGCTGAGGCCCCTTGGTTTGCTCAGCCCCGAGCAGAGCAGGCTGAGGGGAGGCCTCATGGCGGCCTGCAGCTCCCTCACGAGGGGAGCGGAGGGGCAGGCGCTGAGCTCTGCTCTCTGGGGACAGCGACAGGACCCGAGGGGACGGCATGGAGCTGGGACAGGGGAGGGTCAGGCTGGGGGTTAGGGAAAGGGTCTGCACCCAGAGGGGGGTCGGGCACTGGGACAGGCTCCCCAGGGACGTGGTTACAGCACCGAGCCTGACAGAGTTCAAGAAGTGTTTGGACAGTGCTCTCATAGGGTCTGATTTTTGGGTGGCACTGTGTGGAGCCAGTGCTTAAAGCCCAATGATCATTGTGGGTCCCTTCCAACTTAGGATATCCTGTGATTCTCTGATTCTATGGGCAAAAAGCTTTAAACTCCTCAGTCATGAATTCACCTTATGTTCAATTATGTTGACTGTAAGTTATCATAATTAGTGTTAAATCACAATTAACCCTCTTATATTTTCTTAGACAACTATCTGCACTGCAGAAACCATTGGGACAAGCCGGCATCCTCCTTGGAAGTCCCAAGAGGGAGGCCAAGACTAAGGAATCCGAAGATGCACATCGTCTCTCCCCTCCCAGAGGTCAGGCAGAAAACATACTGGTTGGTGGAAGGAATAAATACTGGAGCAGAAGACAGGTTTTAGATGAAAGCGTAAATAATGTGCCTTTGACTAACAGAATTTTTCTCCAAACTCAGAAATTGCCACAAAACAGAGTCAATTTTAAACACACATTTTTATATGCAGACACACACACATACATACAGAGGGAGAGGTTCACTGTCTGTGTGGTGCATTCATGTGGGGCTCTTCAGGTGGATGGTACCTTGCAGTCCTTTGTTTCTGGCTCCTCCTAGTGCCCATACAAAGTGTTAGAGGCACATAATAAATTCTAGGATCATCTCCATAAACTCCACAGAGTTAATTACATCTCAGGCTCGATGTAATTCTTCTCCCAAGCCTTCTGAGCTGCATTAGTACTTCCTAAAAAACTACACAACTTTAAAACTCATTTTTTATTATCAGTGATTTTTCTCTATACTTACTCATGGTGAGCTTGCTTTTTCACATTTCTATCTTTAAAAAAATCAGTGACATGCTTCTATCAGATTTCTGCTGATGAAACCAAGTAATCTGAATGCAAGCTAACAAAGTTAAGTTTCCTTCTGGTGGCATCTGGCTGCTCAGTTGATTGATGAGTGAAGGGGAGGAAGGCTTTAGTTTTCCCCTTACAGGATCAGCTGTGTCAGGGACATCTTTCTTCCCCTAAACTATTTGATAGTCTTCATAGCATAGAGGAACGGGTACAGCTTCTTGTCAGCCAAAAAGGGTTGGAAGGTGTCAAACCCCAGGGGCTCCAAGCCGTTCATTAAGGAATGCTCCACCTGCCTGTGGAGTTTACAAAACTCAGCATGGTCTCTTTATAGCAGAAGCGTCCCTGGATGCTAGTAATCCCAGCAGGTCATGCTGCCTCATCACTGCTTCGTGTTTAACAAGCAGTGATCTCTCTTCATTGGAGAGATGCATGTTGCCCTCAAACATCAGCTTAAGTTACTGACAGCAGCCAGGGCTCCATGACACATCCAGCTGTATCCATCCTAGGTCCTGGATGACCTGACATTAAGAAATTGTTAAAGGTTGTAGCATAACTGCAGAAGTAATGTAAAGCAGATCCTTTGTTAGCAGCAACTGGCTTTGCCTTCAATGTCAAATTTCAATGTCAAAATTTTTTTTATGTCAAATATAGATTGTATGGTCTCTAGATCAGACATTAAATATTTAAGCAAATGTTAACGAGCAAATGCTCTTTAACAATTAACAGATGGAAAACTGTATGTAGATCTTGACTGGATGCAGAAAGAAGTAGAGGTTATTTCCTCTTGCTGAAAGGAGAAAGAGGGAGCCAAACTTGTGGTGACTTACCACTCTGTGAAGGGATCAGTGAGCAGCTCTCCCCACTTTTTCTACAGCTCGCTTATCTTCTGACACGCAGGGATGCTCCATGGAGGGACAGGCCAGGTGCCCTTTGTCCCTGTTTTCACAGAGATTTAGGGATTATCAAAGGCACAAATCCTCTTGACCTTGGAGTACCCTTTCAACCCTTCATTTTGGGCGCTTGTTGGTACTTCAGCTCTGCCAGTATGTTCCACCTGACCTCAGGCCTCCCCCACTCTAACAAGACACCACACACACACGCACGCGTAAAAAGATCGGGTAACTGTTAAGCATGTGCTCTCACTGCTAATCTTACCCTTCCCACTAAGGCCCTTCTTTGCTTCCCCATCAGCGGTTTTTATGAAACTTGTTGGAGATTAATTCCTTTGAGGCCTTGGCTCCTCTTATTAAATGTGATTGAAATTGGTTGGTGGGTTCAACCAAATGCACCAATGGAAAATGGAAAAGGACGGCAGATGTGGAGTGCAGAAAAGTCAGAAAACAGCTCTAGTTTTCACAGACAGGTGTCTTATCTGCTTTCAAGAAAGTAACCTAGGAAACCCCCTTCCCAAAAGATAGAGAAAATTTTCTGCATCATGAGAACGCACACACTGCATTCTCACCCACGGGCTTTTGGAGATGGAAATCTATGCTGCAAAACAGCTTTTGATGAGAGCACTGCAAAACACCATAACCGTTCCTGACGGTGTATTTTCAAACATCTGGTTCAATCCAGCTTTAGATGAAAGAGATACTCAGTCAATGTAACCTTGCTTCCACAAAGTTGTTTTAATCATTGATTGCAGAGGAAGCAGAATTTGGGCACAGCTCAAGTTTTCATCAGATTTTCTACAGCAGTCAGTTTTCTTGTATTTTCCAGCAAAAAAGTTTGCTGAGACACTTACTAAAGCACACAAAAAGTCATTATTTTAGTAAAGTAAAAACTGTCATTTGCATTCAACAACCAGATCAAAAGAAGTCTTTTTGTAAACAAAATTCCAGTCCCACAGGCACAATGGCATGTACAATAACATCTCAATTTGCCAAGAGAATCCAGTATAAAACACAATAATTCAAAAGAAACAAAGTGTAAGTTTATTGGACGCCAACATTTCTTAGTCAAGATCTAAGTAAAGAAAACACACAGTAGAAAAAGTTGTACAAAGCAGCAATGGATTTACATTACATTAAAGAAAAAAAGTTACCCTAAGCTAGTAAGTCTCAGTCCTAAAAAAAGTAAAAACCCATTCTTAATTAAAATTCAGCACTGGTGTATTGAATTGATATACAATGACTGTAAGGTATACAGGATTATAAAACTGGCTTCTTTTGTCTTATCTCTATAATGCTTTAAAATGACAAGTGATTTTACGTAACGAATTGGAAAATTCTATAGCAAATATATTGGATAATTCCAGCTTGTAGAAACTGTAGGAAACTGTTCCCCTGCACCCAAATACTACAAGTGATTCCATTTTCCTGTTTTTTAAAAAGGGACACTGTCAAGAAGAAGCTTTAAAATGAATACTTTATACATCTTTTGTGAAGTTATTTTGCAAAAAGATTTTTTTTTTCTTTCTGCCTTTACATACATGTTTTAATTGAACATGCGGCTGCAGTAGTGGGAAGCTTGTATCTTTGGAAGGTACGGTGTATCAATGAAAAATCAAAAAAGGAAAAAACAGATCAGGTCCTTTATTCTGCAACAGTTAGAGAAAAAGCAAAATGAAAGATAAGCTCAGCCCACAGAATTCAGATACAATTTACAGGCATCCTTGAAACAACTGCGGATGCCTTTAGTAGGCATTCTCATGCCTAAGCAGCTCAAGTGTTGTGAGTCAATTCATGTTTTGAAATTGATTTTATTCATATCAAGTATTGTTAATACAGATAAGCACTTTTACAGTATACAACCTTTCTCTTGATAGTGTCCCCCTATGTACAACACTTATAGTACAATTTTTCACAAGTCATTTTAAATAAACAAGAATCAATGACATTAAAAAATACTATCAGGCTGTGTTCAACCAAAAAAAAAAAAAAATTAACACTGATTCATTAACAGCGACATTAAAAAAAGCTAACCTTACTTTGATTTTTATCTAAATCTTCTGGTAGGAAAATGTAAACAATTTTATTGAACAGTATAGGCACATGCCAGATTACAGGCTCATGCCAGATATTTGCACCCTCACTGTTAGTGCCAAGAAGTTAGGCATAGTCTGTCCTTGTCCCATATGAGGAACTTCTAGTTTTACCACTGGAAGCTTGGAACAAAAACAGAGTACGTGTAGCTTCAGACCAAACCCGCACATCCTACTTGGGGGATAAAAACAAACAAACAAAAAAAACAACCACCACCACCAAAAAAAAATAATCTACTGGATGCCACTAGAATGCTTGCCTAAATAGGAAATGCAGGAACAAGTCATGGCTGTGTGTTTTGGTTCACAGATAAGGCTACATCTCCATTCTGAAGGACGTAAGACAAACTCTAGTGTCACCCACTGCTTCAGCAGGTTATCTGCTCAGTTAACTGTCCGGGTGTTTCATTCCCCCTTATAGAAAAAAAAAATATATATACATGAAGTATAGACAGTATTATCATGGAACAGTTTGTGTTGGAAGGGACCTGAAAGACCACCTGGATCCACCCCCCTGCCATGGGCAGGGACACCTCCCCCCAGCCCAGGCTGCCCAAAGCCCCATCCAGCCTGGCCTTGAGCACCTCCGGGGATGGGGCACCCACAGCTTCTCTGGGCAGCCTGTGCCAGCGCCTCACCGCCCTTTGAGTAAGAATTTCGTCCTGATATCTAATCTAAACCTACCCTCTTTTAGTTTAAAACCTTTCCCTCTTTTCATGTCACTGCACTCCCTGACAGAGTCCATCCCCAGCCTTCCTGCAGGCCCCTTTAGGTACTGGAAGGCCGCTGTAAGGTCTCCCCTGAGCCTTCTCCAGGCTGAACAACCCCAGCTCCCTCAGCCTGTCCTCATAGGAGAGGAGCTTCATCCCTCTGAGCATCTTTGCGGCCCTCCTCTGGACTTGCTCTAGTATTTCAATTTCCTTCTTGTGCTGGGCCCCAGAGCTGAATGCAGTGCTCCAGGTGGGGTCTCGGGAGAGCAGAGCAGAGGGGCAGAATCCCCTCCCTCACCCTGCTGGCCACGCTGCTTTTGATGCAGCCCAGGATAGGGCTGGTTTTCTGGGCTGCAGGCACACATTGCTGGCTCACATCCCGTTTTTCATACACCAGTATCCCCAAGTCCTCTGCAGGGCTGCTCTCAGTCCATTCCTCACCCAGTCCTTGCTCTTGGCCTTGCTGAACTTCATGAGGGGGCACACACCTCAAGCCTGCCAAGGTCCCTCCGGATGGCATCCCTTCCCTCTGGTCTACCGATGCACAAGCTGGGTAGCTTTGTGTCACCCACAGACTTAATCCCACTGTCCCTGATGAAGATATTCAGTAGCCTTGGTCCCAGCACAGACCCCAGAGGGACACCCCTTGTCTTTACACTCAGACACTGAGCTGTTGACTAAAACTCTTTGGACGTGGCCCTCCAGCCAATTCTCTCTCCGTCCAACAGTCCATCCATCAAACCCACATCCCTTCAACGAGGCGGCAAGAATGTCGTGGGGGATCACACCAAAGGCCTTACAGAAGTCCACCTAAACGATTACTGGTTGATGTCCTTTGTTTCTGTAAAACTGCGGAAACTTTAGCTGTGCGTGCAGTTTTTATGTAGGGGAAAATTCATTTTAACTTTTGGTTCTAGAACTTAAATACTGTATCCATGTGTCTTTTTCTGCCATTTCTCACTTTCAGTGGGTGATCGTGGTCCCAAAATATGAAAAACCTTAAGCATGTATTTAAAAAAAAAAAAGTTAAGACTGATCTCCATGGAACTTAAGCATATGCTTAAACCTTTGCCAACACAGTGCCCGAAAGGAAGAGAAGTCCCCAAACAAAATACATTTCATGGCTCAACCCTGCTCCTCGTAAATGCAATGGAAGTTTTCGCTGGACTTCCACTAAAGCAGTTTAGTTCTCTGAGATTTATTGGACAGATTATAAAAATAACCCCAAAAGAAAGAATTAAAGATTCTAATCTATATATTAAAACATCTGCACATTCCTGTCACAAATTTTAAGAAGAAAAAAAAAACAACAGTTTTTGTATTTAACAAGAGCTCTAACTTTGCATCACCTCAGTACACAGTTACAAAATTAAACAAAATATGATGAGGACAGGTTTTTGTGTCAATAAATTTGCCTTTTATTTTGGCTGTGGCCAAGCTAGACACTCTTCAGAAGACCTTTATTTATAAACAAGCAACTAACATTTTTTTCTCCATAATTTAACTTTTAAAACATATATTAAAGTTATATAAGTGGAAGCATATTTATTCCGTATCCTCCAAAATAAACACTTCTATCAAGGGCTTTTAAAGATACTGTATAAAAAGCTAATAGAAAACCAGAACTACTATATAAACATCTCATATTTAAACTTCAGAGATCCTGAATTCCTTTACTAAGCAGGAACCGAATTTAAGAAAAAAAAAAAACACAGAACACGCTCAAAGTTAAAAACAAAACTTAAAAAATTCTGCAGAAAAGCTTAGAAGGAGGCTATTTAGACCAGAAATATTTTTGTTTGTTTGTTAAATATAATACATCGTGTACTAGGAAGAAGGTCAAGGTTTCTTGAAAGACACTGTATGAGCTTTTGATTTTAAATGTGCCGTATTTATCATCATACCATACAGCAGAACCCAGTTGGAAGGTAGATGACTGTAGCGTTGATGAACTAGTTGCCACTATCCCTTAGAAAGCACACTGATTTTTAAATGGTTGGATAGAAACTATTGGAAGTGTATGTGAAGAATCATCGGTGAGAACTTAGGTACCAGTTGACATGTTGGTATTTTCTATGCACAGATTTCTTAAGCACATTTAAAGCCTATTTAGCAAGTCTTCATGTCTTTCTCATTTTGTTAAATCAGGTTAAGTGTATTAAGCGTTTCATTTATTGTTTTTTTCTTGTGAGAAGGAAATTTAGTCTTATTTGATAGTGACATTTTCTATTCCACCTAATGAGTATGTAAGAATTTTGTTTCAATTGCAATTTCATGTAAAGAATTTGATATTCTTACAGTTTACCACATTCAGATGCAGTTTGCTTGGAAGCGAACAAAAAGGATAAAGTGTTACTACTAGCATGTATAGTAACAATTTTAGATTTTCATCAAAAAATGAAAGAAGAGGCTTGAAAATGGCATCACCTTTTTTTGGTAGCTGAACAAAGTCAGTGGTCCATACTGAGCCAACACTTTTAAACTTAAATTGCAGGAAAAAAAAAAAACACTAAAAAATTCCGTTAGGAAAAAAACTAACAGTGGCACACTTGGGAGAAAAATCCCCTCCCTGTGCGTGCCTAACCGAGGATGTACATCCTCAGATCCTGGGATCAGTGTGCAATTCGTTTGGAGTTTGGGATGCTGAAACAAACGCGTGATTAGAACCAGAGAGGATTAAAGCCTCACTGCTGCTCCCAGTGACATCGGCACCAGACTCCTGCTGCTGTCCATGGACACAGGCTGGGCTCTGGCTAGGTAGTGTGCGGTGCGGTCCCCATCTCCCAGCCTCCCGGGCTCGTCGGTCAGGGCCATAAGCACTGTCTGAGTCTCTTATATCCTTGCTGCTCACTTCAATCCAGCACCACTCCTTTAGGTGTAAATTCTAGCGGAAAATCTTCTCCCTGTTAATTTACCACTGCTTCTGGGTAAGTATTTCCTTTACTTGCAGAGTAATTTTGGACCCGTCCTATAGCTTCTATGATCCTGCTTATGCTAAATGCTCCAGTTGTGATTTGCAGTAAAATAATGGAACCACACGAAGCATCTGCAGCCCATTACACCCATGATTTTTAACAAATTAGAAAACTGCAACACAGTACCACAAATGATAGAAAGCGGCAGAAAGAAATACTCTATGCATTGTACTCCTAAAATACAGTGATTGTAGTGTGATGTCTTCTCCTCTGCTCTGCGCTGGATATGTACGCTTAATACGAATCTCAAATACATACTTCTTCATTTATACAGGTGTCTATATAAATATTTACATTTTTCGTTTTTGATAAAATCTATCTTTGTACTCATGGCCAAGCTTATTACTGTGTGTAGGAACACAACTATTCTTCTATCCCTCGACGAGCTCTCTTGTTTTGCTTTAATAGTTATACATTCCTTTGTAGTTAGAATTACAAACAGTTGTACAAACAGTGGAAACAAAATTTTGAAACTTGTCTGACATCTATTCAATCTCACTTCATGTTATAAACAGTACCATTTGAGTTATAATGGTTGTTAATACAACTTCAGCTACCGAAATATCTATAGTAAATTATTCTTTGGGACATTATATAAAGCGATGTACCCCCTCCCCCAATTTTTCTTAGAAACTTATAATTAAATGGCTGAAAGCAGGCTTGCTGCTGTTTTTTTCTTATATAAAATCTCAGTAATAATATTGCTGACTTTAGATTCTATTTTAATTTGTACAAGTTCCATATAACAACAAACAATTCTCTCTTCCCTTAAAGTATCAAACATTCATATCCAATAATACCAGGATTACTGAAACTTGAGGTTTATTTGTTATTGCTAAAGATCTCTAAGACCCAAGTCGATACAGCAAGACACTCCATCCACTTCCTCCCTAACTGCAAGTGCACGGCAGCTATTTATATGGAGCTTGTGTGTTGGTTTCTTTAAAAGGAGAAAATGAAACATAAAAATAAAATCAGTGAAGTTGGTTACAGTATTTCACTACTATAAACTCACAGTTAGAATCCACATGGTTGTTGCTCTTTCATTTAATATATAACTTTATATATAATACACACGCGCACACCAACATCACAGGATGAAGATCCATGCATACAATCCAGATGCGATCGCATTTCAGTGTTAAATGAAATCAAAATATTCTGTTGCTATTAGATCCCAGACCACAGTATTTTAAATTACTCGGCTTGCTATCTACTAACCAAGTTAGTTTACCTTAATCTTCAAATCCAAGCAGCATCACAAATTCCCAATCTCCTGTCGCCGTTGCTTTGATCCTCTTCATTTTCTGGTTTATATGGCAGACGTCCGAGATCCTGAAAATAGCCTCCACTGAGCCAGCTCTTTAAGGTTATCTGTTAAAGCTAATTGTGTGTCTGTTCATGGCTCCAAAGACTAAAAGCTGTCTTGAAAGTCCTGTGACAGAGTTTACACATGTATTGTCTTTTGAACGTGATTGCCGAGAGCGGTGGAGCATGATAGAAGAGCGTGTCTGACTCCTGCGGGACAAATAATTTTTCAGTAGTAGCGGAGCTTTCGGACAAGCCTGTTGGGCTATCGGGCTCCAAAGGCTGGATTTTGGGGAGCGGTGGGGGTGGAGGTAAAGGTGGCGGTGACGGGGAATTAGCGGGCGGGCATATCTCGGGCTCCTTGTTCGAGGACTCCTCTGTAGCCTGGGACATGTGGGACTGGAAGTGACTCCAGAGCCGGAAATTGGTTCGGAAGGCCTTGTTGCACACGTGGCAAATGAACGGCTTGACGGAGCACAGGAGCTCTTGGTGACGCTCCAGCTGCTTGCGCACCGTGAAAATCTTCCCGCACTTCTCACAGGGCCACAGGCCGGCGTCTTTGTTGGAGACCACTTCCTTCGGTTCTCTGCTCGTTTCACTGGCCTCTTCCTCTACGTCGTCTGTGGGCTCCTCCTTGATTTGGATTTTAAACTGCTTGGAAACGCTTAAGTCTTCAGGCAGGCACGAGGAGTCTTCAGAGTCAAAGTTGATCTGTTCTGACGAGTCACTGAATACTCCATCCTCCTTTGCAGCAAAATTGTTCACTTTATTGGACTCCGTCTGGGAAGGCAACCTCGACGAGCTCGTCACTTCTCCGTTGTGATCCAGGATAGGCAAATAAAAGTTCTCTGTGGGAGACATGGTGTTCTGGTTGTGGACTTCCACCTGATGACGCCAGATACTGAAGGACGACTTAAAGGTGCGCATGCACTCCAGACAAGTGAGCTTCTTGTATTCACACTTGCTTTCGTGCTCATGCTTCAGCTCCGGGGAAGAAAATCTAAGGCTGCAGTACGGACAGACAGTAGCGTTTCTACAGAGTCGCTCGTGATTCCCCTGCTCGATAAGCGAAGACAGCTTAGCGTTACAGAGACGGCACTGATAAACTTCTTTGTTTTCCACCGGACTTTCAATGTGAGCGTGGTCTTTCTGCTTGGGAGCCTTGTTTCCTCCAATCGGTTTCTCCCCTGGGTGCATTTTTATGTGCTGTTTGAATTGAGAGAGGAAACGGTAAGCCTTCCCACAGTAGACACAGATATAGGCTCCTTTCGTTCTCGACCTTAAATTCCTTTTGATGACTTGTTGTGCTTGTGAAGCAGACTGTCCCTGAAAACCCTGCTTGCCACGTCGCAGTTTAACTATGAGAGCTTTCTTAATTTCTCTCTCTCTCACTATATCGATCAGTTTTCTTTGGAATTTTTCATCCAAAACAGCATGCGAGCTGGAAGCAGGCGAGGGATTCTTCACGATTCCATGCTGTGTCTGGCAGTGCGTCCACACTTTGAAATTGGTGTGAAATCTCTTGTGGCATATGTCACAAGCATAGGGCTTCTCTGGATTATGATACATGTTAACGTGACGGTGAAGACCCGCTGTTGATCTGAAAATTTTAAGGCAGTGCTTGCATTTAAATTTTTTATTTGGTCTTGCTTCTTCCATCTCACTGTATTCATCCTTGCTGACGTCGGAATCAGCAAAATCAGCATCAAGGTGCGTGGGGCTTGAGCCTTCCTCAAAGTTTTCTTCTGACTCAGGGGAACCTTGCTCATTCACCTTCAGTTTCTTAAACGGCAGCCTCCTATCCGCTTGAAATCTCCTCTTTGCAGGAAGTCTGCTTGGCTCCTTATGATCATCCTCGGTTTTGAAAGCAAAGTCTTTATTCGTAGACACTGATGCGTCGCCCACCGTGACTCTAATTATTTCGGAAGGATCTGAAAGTGGACTGCTGGGTTCAGTTTTTATTCGCACCTCTGTGAGAGGGGAAGCCACCTCCCTATCGGTTGACTGAGAGGCACTGAAAGACCTAAGGCGATGTGGGTGCATTACCTGTGGCTTTTCGTCTAAGACTAACTTCTCTGATGACTCCTTCAAACACGACTTCTGAGATGCAACGTTAAATGTCTTCTGGGAATCGTTAGTTCCTGGTGACGAGGAGGATGATACCTGTGAAGGTTTTAGGTCAACAGAAGGTGAATACATAGGAACCTGACTGTCCATGGACAGTGACCTTCGAAGGAGGCTTTTTACAAGTGGCCCACTTCGGTCAATACTTTGGTTTTCAGGACCAGATCCACTAGACGGGATTACCAGCCCTAACTTGGAGTAGTATAGCAAATTCCTGTCTTCACCTTGACCATTTCCTTTTCCTGCCTCTCGCAACAAAAACGTAGATTCCGATGAGCCCCGCAGAGATAAGACCGGAGGACGTGGCCTCTTTAATGACACCTCTGCAGCCTTTCCTCTCAAGAGCTGGCCGCTGCTTCCAGGTTCATCGCTTGCAATTTCTTTCTCTGCTAAGGGCTTTTGAGGCAGTACTGTGTTTCTTTTCACCAAGCCACATCTGCTCTGATCCTCTACAGTTCCAGAAGTTTCATGAAGCTTGGTGTAGCTCACAGGGTTGTCTTTCAGCCATCTCCTTTCAGTCAGTGATAAATTGTGAAGGGTTTCAGTGGGTTTTGCTGCTTGTGGTCTAATGCTAGTTTTGACAGCAACAGAGGGTAAAGGTTTAGAAGTATGGCTTAAATCATGTTGTGTTTGATTTATACTCTTCCCTTGTGCTTCAATTCTGTTCTGACAGACAATGACACTTCTCTTCTGAGAACTACTTTCCTCTTCATCTTGATACAGTATCTTCTTAACGGGGCAAGCTGGAAAAGGAGCTTGAGGGCTCTTAGAAACAATGTTTGTAAGAAAGGATATTCCAAGGCTGTAGCCCAGTTCTTGCACAGCTGCCAGACTGCCTTTCTCAATGAACAAGGATGAGGAATAGATGTAGTTCAACACATTATCAAAAGCATCTGGTTCACAAAAGTCGAGCTGAAACACCGACTGAGACTCATTCTCCTTATTTGTGAACAGAGTCTGGAAGTACTCACTGCTGGCAGCCAGAACGTTTTTATGAGCTCGAAATTTCTGGTCTCCTACTATCAGAACAACATCACACAGCTGTCCCTTTAGACGCTCCTCATTCAGTGCGCTCAGAAGTGAAATGGCATGTGCCGGATTTATGTAATGCAAGAGCCCCTCCATGATTCCGATGTTTCTGAAAGAGAACAACAAGAAAAAAGTTGCAGGTTGCTTTATGCAAACAGTTCTTGGAGGTAATGTGAACATAGCTAATCTGTCTGCCCTTCATAAACAGGCTAACAGGCCATCAATATTGCTGAAGCAAACAGCTAGTTTGGAGGACAGCTATGGGAATTAATATTGTTGGCCCCAGCAGATGCACAGGCATGAGAAGAACCAACTCATGTTAAAGAACACTTTCAAACATACCTTAATAGTTGATCATACAATGATCTTACACAGATTATTACATTGAACTAATTAGAGGGGTGTGATGGGGCTGTATTCTCTACCTGCAGTATACCCATCCACATGAAGGAATGCCATTTAATTGTTTCCCCTGATCACCTTTTTCTCAGCTTTAGCTTTACGAAGATCTACCTTGGCAATTGCAGAGATGAACTTCTGAATCAGATAGTGCTGTGGTTTAACCCAGCAGGCAGCTAGGTGCCTCACAGACACTCGCTCACTCCCCCACAGAGAGGTGGGGAAGAACCGAAAAAAAAGTAAAAGTGCAAGAACTTGTGGGTTGAGACAGTTTAATGAGAACAAACGGAAGAAAGAACGAGAGAGGGAAAGGACAAAAGGAAGAATGGAAGAAAGAATGAAAGAACAGAGGAATGGAGGAACAAAAGAAAGGTAAAAAGCACTTGATGCACAGCACAGCAGCTCAGCACACACTGGCTGATGCCCAGCCAGTCCCCATACAGCAGCAGCCCTCCCACCTCGGCCAACACCCTGGTTTTATTGCTGAGCACGACGCCTGTGGTGTGGGACATCCCTCAGGCCAGCCCGGGCCAGCTGTCCTGGTTGTGCCCCCTGCAGCTCCTGCAGCACCCCCAGCCTCCTCGCTGGCAGGGCAGCACGAGGAGCTGGAAAGTCCTTGGCTCTGTGCAAGTGCTGCTCTACTACAGCTAAAACATCGGCGTGTTATCGCCCCTGTTTTCACTGTAAGTCCAAAACACTGTACTTGCAGCTATGAAGAAAATTAACTCCGTCCCGGCTGAAATGAGGATACTTAATTATGCCAAGTCACCTTCTAAAGTTAGGCAACCCTGACAGCCTCCTGCTGACGGAGCAAATTAAAGGGTTTTTGTTATTTTTAATAGGATGGAAAGGACAATAATACTGGGGAGGGAGACAGAAGCAGGATTAGTGTCTGTAATCTAGATCAATTCATCATGTTCACTTATATTTAGTGAGTGCTGTTAACATACCCTTCTAGCTATGATACACGTGTCACTTCTTACACTGCTCTGTCACAATCTGGTTTCTTGGAAATTTCATGATTTTGCTTGAAGCATCCCAGCAGGGCTTTGTTCTAGCTTAAAAATTATCACTGAGCTGAACGCCCCATCTTATTTATTAGCATAAAAGCAGTTTCTGCTAGAATTTCTACTAGAGGAACAGTTATCCCCAGATGTTACTGTTATAATTCGTTACCCTGTAAGTAGGAATTTTACACCATCTTCCTCTATGGTGATGTAGAACAAGTCAACGATGTGCCTGTTAGAAGCAGTTCTGTTCTTTTTGCAGCTGATTTAAGAAACTATTTAAAAGATATTTACATATGGTGTATGCTATTATAACACAAAGGTTTCGCTGCTGTGGTGGTTTTACCGTGCCAGGCAGCTAAACACCACAACTGCTCTTTCACTCCCCCTCCTTAGATGAGGAGCGGAAGAAGTAAAGCAAAGAACAACTCACGGGTTGAGATAAGGATAATTTAATTAAAGGGGAAAACAAACAAACAAACAAACAAACAAACAAACAAACAAAAAAAAAAGCAATAATTATTAAGGAAAGATTATTATTAACTAATCAATTTAACTAAAGGAAAAAAAAATAAAGGAAAGCAGAAAAGGGAGAGGGAGAGGGGAAAACAAACAAACAAAATAAATGAAGGCTATGTGGAAGTGCAGAGGAAAGAAATTACTCTCTACTTCCCACAAATAAGCGATGATTGACCACGTCCTTGAAGCAGGGCCTCAACGCACGCAGCCGGTGTTCGGAGGAGGACCGACGTTTTCCCCATGAGAGCCCAGCCCTCCCCTCTTCTTCCTGTTTCCCCCTTTTATTGCTGAGCGTGACACCACATGGTATGGAATAGCCCTTTGGTTGGGTTAGGTCAGCTGCCCTAGTGATGTTTCTTTTCTCACTTTTTTTGCCCACCCCCTAAGAGGGTTGGAGGGAGCCCTGATGCTGTGCCAGCACTGCTCAGCAGCAGACACAACACTGGGGTGATAACGCTGCTGTTCCAGCTCCAAGTGCAGAGCACAGCACTGCGTGGGCTGCTGCAGGGAAAGGTAACATCCCAGCCAGACCCAGCACAGCCGCTGATCAACTTTCAAGCAAAGCTAAAAAAATAATAAATCAAAAAATAAGAAATCACAACCCTGTAATCAATAAACGGGAATGGGAAATCTTACAACCAGTGGCTAGAAAGAGGTGATCCAAGTCTGAATTGGTATTACTGAGATGACTTCAAGGGCGTGGGATACAGTTTCTCAGAGCACTGGTCATACCACAGGACTGAGCTACCTCTGAGCCTACCGAAAGAAGGAACAGCATCATGGCAACAGCAGCGGCTGAATTCTGTTTCCTCACCAGATCTCTTAACTGAGAGTTTCAGTGCCTTGCAGCATTGCTTCATCCACAGTCACTTATCCTTAATTCCCCCACACCTCCCTCTAAAAAAGCAGAACTGTGAGGCTTCTATGAATGTGAGAAACCCATCTGTCTTGTTCTGCTTTCTATGTTTTATGTAAAAGTACTGTCTGGGGCGTGAGCTACTTTCGGGACACCTCTGCCATTTGAAGTGCTGGGGTCTGACTGTCCGGTCTCCAGCTCTGTGCACTCATTAACACCTGCAGTGTTATTAGGATGTGCTCCAGGAATGCATCTCTCCTTTGGTTTCATCTTAAAGAAACTGAGTTTACATGCTCAAGTGATTTATCTGTGATACAAGCTGCAGCATAGTGTAGAGAAATAAACAAATGATGTATTTAGGAAGGGAACTTGAACCAAACGCATCACTGTACAGACACCCACTGGAAGCTGCTGCTGAACCCATACTTCAAGGATGCTCTGGGAAGGAGACAGCCAAGTGTTTTGAAATATTTTCAAATCTTTCATTTTAATCTGCTTTACCCAGGCCCTGTGTCTTCTGTAAGACATTTGCAAAATAAACGTGCAATTAATTACTGTGTGTTCATTTGTTCACCATAACACAGTAATGCTGTTAGTGCAGATGGGGGTAAAAGCGACACATCTCAAGCAGCACCCAACAGTCCCCCATTTTTCTTCCTGCATTCCCCTTTTTATTCGTAGAACACCTTCAATTCATTCCATTACACAAGACAGAGATAATTATGCTGGTACAATCCCCGCTTCATTCTCCAAGCACAGCTTGTGTGCTCTGAAGGAGGCAGAGCTCTGGCGTAACCCAACTCTGTCCCTTTAACAGTAACCAAGGCTGCAACATCTACAACTAGCAAGGGACCGAATTAATCCTGCAAAGGCAGTTTTAATCCCGGACTTGCCCAATTCAAGTGCTTGACTTTCAGCTTAACAGCCTTTAAACGCAACAGTCAGAAATAAAACAGGTTACACGATGCATTAAAAAACAAAACCAGAACTGGTCACGCAGAACCATTTCAACACATTTACATAGACTACCAGAAAGCCTTAAGACAGATTTAAAAATAAACCAAAACCCCCGCAAAGATTACTAGTGTAAATGTACGCTGTATTAAAATTTCACTGCATGAACACTAGTCAGTAATAAAGTTGATCCAAAACACTCCTGCTCTCTTTGGTTCATCCTATCTGCACACCACAGTTCACACCTTCTGCAGCTCTGCTGGTTGTCTTGGGTTTATGTGGCAAGGTTTTGGTAGCAGGGGGGCCGCAGGGGTGGCCTCTGTGAACAAAGCCCAGCAGCTGCACCATGCCAGAGCAGTGCCAGCTCCAGCCAGCTCCAGAAGGGACCCACTGCTGGCCGGAGCTGAGCCAGGGAGTGATGCTGGGTGGGCGTCTTGGAGAGCAGAGATAAGGAAGAGGAAAAATGCCATGCAACAGCAGCTGGGAGAGGAGAGTGAGAGCACTGAGACACCCAGCCCTGAAGCCCCCAGGTGGGTGCAGCAGGAGGGCAGGAGGTGCTCCAGGCAGGCAGCAGCAGTTCCCCTGCAGCCTGTGGAGAGGCCCCTGGTGGAGCAGGCTGTCCCCCTGCAGCCCATGGGTCCCACATGGAGCAGATCTCCACCCTGCAGCCCCCCCGTGGGTGGAGGAGCCCCCGTGGAGCAGGTGGATGTGGCCTGGAGGAGGCTGCGGCCCATGGAGAGCCCCCGCAGGAGCAGGGGGTCTGGGGCGAGCTGCCGCCCACCCGTGGGGAACCCGTGCTGGAGCAGTTTGCTCCTGGGGGATGGATGGATGGACCCCGTGGGACGGAGCCGTGTGGGAGCAGTGCTTGAAGAGCTGCTGCCTGTGGGCAGCCCCCGCAGGCCCAGTTGGGGAAGGACGGCATCCATGGGAGGGACCCCACAGGGAGCAGGGGCAGGGAGGGACCAGCGGAGACCAAGCGTCAGGGACTGACCGCAGCCCCCATTCCCCAATCCCCTGCAGTGCTTGGGGGGAGGACGTAAGAGATGGTGGGTGGATGGAAGGTGTTTTTAGTGTGCTTTAATTTCTCACTGCTCTAGTCTGCTAGTGATACGCATGAAATTATATTGATCTCCCTATGCTGAGTCTGTTTTATCTGTGACGGTAATTGTTGAGGGATCTCCCTGTCCTTATCTTAACCCTTAAGCTCTTTCCATTGTATTTTTCCCCCTTTTCCTTTGAGGAGGGGGAGTGAGAGAGCAGCTGTGGTGGAGTTCAGCTGCCGAGCTGCGTAAAATCACCACACTCATACAAATATTTGCCAGCCTGCATCACAGGCCAGGTTAGGCAATAAATAGAAAACAAATATTTCTTTTCAAATGCTGGTCAGTACTCACAGTAAAGCACCATGTCAGAAACAATTGCTCTGGCACAACTGAAGAGGCAGCAAACTGTGGCAGCGCAGCAGCTTTAGGAAGACAAGAACTCCTTACAACAACTTTCCACTAAAGCTGATGTAAGGCTGCTGGCACTCAACCCCGATACAAACGGCATGCCTAGCATTGTGTAGATAACAGAGCTATGCCAGCCTGTAGATCTGATTCCAGGTTTTTGAGGAATTATAATTCCTCAGCTGAAGATTATTTTGCCTAAGCCCTTTCCTGTCAGCCTCCAGATAATCACCTTCTACTCTCTCCAACCGTTTTTCCCAGCCGTCTTCACTACTGACTGGAAACAAAGCTACTTCCTATTTTCTTCCCTGGTGTTGGGGTGACATCAAGGAAACGGAGCACACCAAAAGATCTCCCACTGTCTGTGTTCAGCTGCTACAGCAGCTGCGGCTCTTCAGGAGGCACAGTGACAGCGAGACTCCAGGTCCAGCAGAGGTAAGTGCAGCAGAAGTGCCTGCTGCCTTCCTTTGAGAGGTTGGGAAGAAATTGTGCTGTCAGCCTTCAACAGCCCCTTACCGATATCAGGCTTTGGAGACTGGAGTACCACGTTCGGCCAGATGATTATCATTGTATATATATATATATTTTGAACAAGGGCAGAAAAAGACACCTCTACTACTTCAAAATGACTTTCTGCAAAAAGGAAGGCTCTACTCTTGAAAGCTCTTCACAAGCAAAGGATGAAAAAGCTTTCTCTTTGGCTCAGCAGTTCATTATCTTCAGCAGCTACCTGCCCTCGTGGTGTTAGATCCCCTTCTGTTCCTCTGTCCCTCACACTCCTGTCTCCTGCTCCCAGCCCTCTGGGACCCTCCTCTTCCTTTTACCAGCTCTGCTGCCCGTTTGACCTCCAAGTAAGTTGATTCAGCTCCCTAAAACGAAGCAGGAAAAAGAAAAAAAATCAACCCAGCCTTTTAGAAGCTTGCTCTTTTATAAGGTTAGAAGATTAATCAGCTCACTGAGAGGTCAGACGCCTCAGAGCTGCCGCAAGAGAAGCCATGAAACTGCTCATTCTTTGTCAGCAAGTCGCTCCATCAGCCTTGCTGATCTGAAACATCACTTTCAGAAGCAAAGACATCCCCAGCGCTGGAACTTTACAACCAGAACCAGGCCGACTTGTGAGAAGTTTAAACACAACAGCTTACACCTGCATGTACATAAGCGACTAAAATAAGATGTCGATGTTGCCTGCTGACACCCATTATAGCCACGTAGCTGTCAGCTGAATGTTACTGGCATGTTGGGGGTGGCAGTGGGACAGGCTGTGCCCTGAGACACGTAAGGGGATGCAGTGCTGCAGCAAGGAAGTGTCAGGGCTGAGAGAAACCACAGGCAGGACCAGAAAACGCAAGGGAAGAGGAAGGGGTGCACACAGAGGGGGCAGGCAACAAGCAGGGGTTAAGGGTGGTTTTAACAGGGAAACGCACACGTAACCGTGGTGGGGGGGAACCCACCAAAACCCAGAGGAGCACAGACTGGGGGACCCAGCTGAGAAATACCAGGGGCTCCCTGCGGTTCCCAGGTGAGCGCGGGCAAGTTGTAAGAGCTCAGCTGTAAGCGCCTGCAGAGGCTGCGATGGCTCTGCTTGCTCTCGTGCTGTTTCAGACACCGGGGGAAAAAAGTCTCCTTCTCCATCAAGAGTCCAGATGCAGAAGCAGCCTACACTGCTTGAACTTCTGCTCGAGCATCCTGTGCTGGATTTTATTATTTGAGCTTGACCACAGCTTATCAAATGCCTTTTCTTAGATGCAGAACCACAAGCTTTGAACCTGCAGAGAGAGCAAGATGGATTGCACTTTTGGCATCTTCTTCTAACTACGTATTTGAGTGATCTCCTGCTGCAGGTTTGGGGATTTTGTCTTTCTGGGTTTTACAAAATGTGATTTCAGCTGCTAATGCTGTGTTTTTCACTGCAGACAATGCTGAAAACTTTCTCCAGGATGACAAATACATTTCACTTCCAGGAGGTCAGCAGCAGCAGAGTCTTACTGGTATGAAGATGGGCATAAAGTCAAATAAGTAACGCATTTGTTCGTGTGTGACATCGGTATACTATTTTCCAACTATTTAACCCACAGGCATACAGACAAAGAAATTTAAGGACAGGAAAAGAAGAAATTCTCCAACATTGCGCAGTCTTTCGCCCTTTACCACAGAGAGATAACCAGCCGTTGTCCTGCCACAGACCAGACATCCTATTAGAAATTAAAAACCATTTTCCACACCCAGACCATACCCGCAGTTTTGCCCACTGACACTCAGCACAGCTCCTCCTGACCCGCAGCACTCTACAAAATCCCAGACCACCACCACAAGGCTCTGCTTGCCCTTCACACCCCTGTTCAGGAGCGAGCAGCAAAGGCTGCGATTTCACCTCATTCCCAGCCCTGCCTAATCGGGGATTGCTCGGGCGAGGATCAGCGCGTGCCTCCTCCCCCTGCAAGGAAGGACGAGCTCCCTGTCAGACCAGAAAACTGACCCAGCTCACGGGGGGATTGCACAACCACTGGATGGAAGGGAGAGGGCAGGAACAGCTTCTCTCATCCTTCTTGGAAGATTTAAACACATTAAAAGCAGTTTGATAAAATGTTTGTCCTGGCCTCAACACGTCGACCGAGAAGTGTGTGACTCGACACCCAAATTGCTGTAATAAAAATCAAGAGACTAAGAACTTTTCAAATCCCTTTCCCTAAGGAAGCCTTCCGTTTTCATTCCTCTGAGTTTTGTAACACTGCCACTAAAATCTCCGATGGGACAAGCCCCAGAGACCCAGTGGCAGAGCGTGCAGTTTAAACACTTGATGAATTATCCCCAGAAATATTTCATTTGACTTTTTGATAAGAGACGCGTGAAATCACGAAAGTGGAGGGGAGCTGCACACCAGATGTGTATGGCTGCGCGCCTGCTGCGGGCTGGGTTTATTATTTTATTGGCAACGCTGAGATAACGCTTAGCAAGCTGGATAATCCTCCAGTCACCTGCTTTGCTACATGAGCCGCTCTCGTTTTGTTTAACTGGCCCAATTCACAACAAAACCGTATTTACGTTCTGCTTTTAAGTTTGCTGGCATAGTGAAAATGACAAACCCTAATTATGGGAACATGCTCATTAATACAGAGATTTTTTTTTTTATGGGAACGGTGAATTTTGGGTGGGAAGAGAAGTTAATTATACCCACGTAAGATGATTTCCTACCAACAGAATTTTTACGCTACGGTTTGCACAAGAATAAAGGAGACGGGGGCAGAAGTCACGTACTTAATCTTAACGCAGAACTTTTATAAAAGCTGGAATGTGGGCTGAGCCTAAAAACTCGCCGAGTGAGCAACTCGGCAGTTTTCAGGATTTGGGGAGCGCAGGATTTTTGTCTTCTACCCCCTGGAGGGATCTAAAGAAAAGTCCACGCAGCCATCGCTAAGAGCACACTGTAAGAGTGGGGAGGCAACAGCAATTGGACGTGAGTCAAGCAGGAGACTTACAGGGTCACAAAAAGCACGTGGAAGATCTTCAGCTCCAAGTCCCCGTGCACTTGGAGCTGGGTGTCTCGGCTTTGTCCATTCATTTATTAAGCAAACCTCCTCCTCCACTTGCACTAGTGACCAAGAACACTGCAGCTTTTCTTTACGCCTCTGAAGAACGCGCAAGAAAGGAGCTGCTCCTCTTTTTGCTAAATTTGCGGGCAGTTTGGCCGCTGACCTCAATAGCTGCAGGGCTGCACCCAGAGTTAGGTCCTGGCACAAGACAAATTCCTTCTAGTTGGGTCAGACGGACCTGGCTGCAGCAAAGAGTGGTTGGCAATCGCTGTAATTCTGCTGCTTTTCCTCCCGTGTTTCCTAACTTGCTTTAAAAGGATTCCTGTGAGGCGTATTTGCTGGACAAGGACACTATTGCTGCAAAACCCTCCTAAGATGCTCACAAACATATTCAGACCAGGAAGTAAATCAGCTGGAGCCAAAGCAGCCCTCACATTTGTTACCTGGTGGGTGCTACTGCTACTTCCCCAGCTCCTAATCTATTGGGGCATCAGGCTCGGTGCCTGCCTGCGCGCGAGCCCCACGGTGCTGGAAGGAAATGAGAGGCGGGGTGATGGGGACCTGGGCTGACCTCAGAGCGAGAGGTGCCCCTGAGCTGACCACAACTTAGAGAGGGGACGACGGGGAATGAATCACAACCCAGAGGTTACTCACGCTGCTAAGCGCTGATGTGCGATAAACCACGGGCAAGGAGGCTGGTGCTCTGAGGAGAAAGGGAAAAAATATTTCTTCCTTTCCCAAAGAAAGGAATTTGATCGTAGATGAATTACTGTGAAAGGACAAGTTTTGCAACTCAGCTATTTTTGAAATTATTTGGGCAAAGGACTTTTAATGCCTTTTTATTACAGATTGCACAGAAGATTTTGCATAGCGAAGAGGGGAAGACAAAAAAAAGCTGACAATCTGGACTGATTGATTTTAAAACTATTTTTTCATGGAATGCGAGATCTTTAGAGCTGATGGTAGTGTGTGTGTGTGTGGGGGGGGTAGAATGAGTTTAGGAAGGTAGAAAAGTTGTTCAGCTCTTTATTGTTTTGTTCATAACACACCTGCACTATTGGAGAACAGCGTAACACCTGAAGTAGCTGGTGAACGACAGCAACAGCTTTTTTGTTGTTTTATTTCACTGCCAAATGAAAGATGTAATAAAATTGCTGTCTTAAATATTATTGCTAAAGAAAAAAAGGAAAAGTTCCCAGCACGTTAAATAATATTGAATCTACAGCATAAATATTAGAGGAAAGCGACTCCCTCTGCACAGAATGTCTATTTTAAAGTACTGCTTCTTCCAATCTTTCCCTTTACAACAGAGGATTGTGCAGCATCAAGACTTTTTCCTTCCCCTTTTTCTGAGGATCTCTGACCATTCAATGTAGCAGCGTTCACTACAAAGCAGTTCACTTGCTCTAAAGCTGAGAATTTCTTTTAATGAGCGCTGGAAGCAGCTGCAACTGTAGCGTGTGACTCACAGCACAGCACCTCTGAGCGCAGTATGAGCTATAGGGTGGTTGCAGCCCCGTTTCCTCTCCCCGGCTCCTCCTTCCTCTCCCCAGTAAGGCCACGCTTGTTTATAGACCAGAGTTATCACTGCTGTGCAGACAAAACAACTTTCAGAACCTTGAGAACTAAAAATGGCAACTCCTTGATGTTTTTAACGCTGACTGCTTGACGGCTACTGAAGTTCAAAAATAAACAGCTTCAGTACACCATGGCAGCTCACGGCTTTCCGTGAAGTTGTCCACTCAAACCCTAAGGAAAGCTTAGCTGGCCATTCCTATGCAGATGATCATGGCACTAGCTGTCTGATTCTCTGAGCACCAGTATTCTCTGGCATCGCACACACAGGAGAAAGACGAGCTCAGAAACCCTGAGTCTTAGAGACAGCCAGCTTCTGGTGATCTGCACAGGAGGAAAAGTGAGGGCACGTGGTCTCCCTTATGGTCTTTGTGTACAATTAAATGTACAGAGCAAATAGGACTCATGGAACTCCTTATATGCTATTGCTGCTTTTCACATGAAGTTAAATTGCTAATACGTACTAAAGGATAAGTCGCTGTAGGTGTTTAAAAACACATCCAGCTCATTATGGCTTTGATCCCACAGTTGGGATCACAGGCAATGCTGAATGTGATCAAATCGGAGGAGGACCACCACTGAAAATGAAACAGTCACCCACTCAGTTCTCATCTGCAATGGGATCGTAGCTCCAGCAGGCTCTGGGGAGCTCAAAGCTGGAGAAAACCCCAATAAATCCTCATCCGACACACGCCGTCGTAGCTGAGGACCCCACGAGCTGTCACCCGTGACACCTCCCCGCAAGTCCCTACTGAGAACCTGTATTTGTAAATTCTTTCAGCGGTCACAATCCAGCCACACTCGGTGGATTTTCTACAGGTAGCTTCTTCTGAGAGGACAACTCTTGTACCACGAGTGCAAGAAAAGCTTCAGACAGAAAAGGATGTGAGATCCTCATCCACTCAAGAGCTGGCCACATCATTTGTTTTCTGCAAACAGTTTTTATAAAAACAGTAGCTACGGTTTGCTCAAAACTTTCCCCCCCAAGAACATCAGCACAAGGCTGGTGGAAAATTTTAGTCAAGGCAGTCGGTTCGTCCGTTGGAGCAAAGTCAGAAGAGAGGGCTGTAACTGGCAGCGCTCGGGCCACACAAATACAGAGCAGTACCTGCTCTACCTGTAAAATGGATTTACTGCTCCCGATTCGGTATTAAAAATTAAAAATTGGTTGTATAAAAACGTGTTTAGAAAGAAACCGTGCTTCTGTGTTGACACTGTCCTCAGGATAAAAATATTTGTGGTATCTTAACTGTTTAACTAGACTGTTGCTGTACTTGAAAAAAATTGAGGTCGTGTGGTCCAACATAATCTTGTACCTACAGCCTACTAGTGCTACTGTACTTCCAACAGCAAAAACTGCTTTTAGACAAAAAAAAAATGTTTTTAGAAACATAGTTTTTAAACAAACGTCATTTAATTCTCGAGAAGCGCTCGCTCAGTATGCGATGAGGTCCTGCCTCGTGGAAACGACTGCTTTAGATGAAGCATTTCTGGGATTTTGTGCGAGCAAAAACCCAGGCTCGGGTACGTGAGAGAGTTTGGAGTTGAAACTTGCGGGGCGCTGAGGCAGAACCCCTCACCACCGCCCCCCCCCCCACCCCCCTCACGGGGCCGCCAACCGCCCCCTCAGCCGCGGCATTCTGCGCATGCGCAGTTCCGCGCTTCGGGCGGCGGGAGGAGGAGGAGGAGCGGCGCGGGCGCGGCGCATGCGCAGAGCGCGGGGCCGGAGGGCGTTGAGGCGGGGGGGGTTGGGTTGGAGGGGGGGGGGGCGGCGGGGCGATGTGGCGGGTGCGTGCCGCCAGGCGGGAGGGCGACGCGGCGCGTTTCGTAACCGGCGCAGGCGCGCTCCGCCGCCGGGGTGGAAAGAAGGAGAAGGAGAGGGAAGGAGGGGAAAGGCTGAAAAAAAAAAAAAAATTTAAAAAATAATAAAAAAAACACCTCAGAGTTACGTCAGGAAAAGACGCCGCTGGTACACCGCGGGGGGCGGAGGAGGAGGAGGAAAGGGGGGGGGGGGGGGGCTTGGCCCGCGCCTGCTCGGCTCCCCCCCCCCGCCTCATGCTGAGGGGAGGGCCGGGGGGGCGCGAGCCGCGGCCGTTCACTCACCCGCTGCCCGCCTCAGCGCGGCCCCCCGCGGCCGCCCCGCTTCACGGCTCCCCCGCCGCCGCCGCCGCCGCTGCCGCCGCCGTGATTCCATCCATCTTGAATTTGACGTCATCCCACACCAGGGATGAGGTCATCGCGGGGAGCGCTCGTCACGTGCGCGGCGCTCCCATTGGTCCGCCCGACGGAGCCTTGTGGGGGGGGGGTGGGGAGGGGGGGGAGGCGGCGCGGGCACGGGGACGAGGGGATCCCCCCCCTCCCTCCCCCCCCCTCCTCCTCCTCCACACGCCGCCCCGCCCCTCCCCGTTAACGGCCGCCCGCGCGCGGGAGGGAAACTGAGGCAGCGGGGGTGGGTTCGGGTGGGGGGGGGGCGTCGTGAGGGGATTAACGGCCAGCATCGGTCTGCCTGGGGAAGGGGCTGGCAGGGGGCGGGTGGGTCCCTTGTATCTGCTCGGGGATGTGTCAGCCAAGCAGAAAGCAACGGGTCTGGTGTAACCTTCTCGTCCCCGGTTCTCCCCACAGGAGCTGTGTCACGGATGGGGGACGTCCACGCTGGAATCACCTGCTGAGCAGGCCGTGTTCGTCAAGGTCTACACATGTAGAAATACGCCTTTCCGTGCGGCTGCTGTCAATACTCGTAATTTGCCGATTTCTCCAGGGAAAGTGCAGGTGTTTGAACAGAGCCTGTGTACTGGCTTGTGTAATGCTGGTACCAGAGAGCAGTTAATCTCTGTAGCCCTTACCTTAAGCAGATGATTTGAGAGAATTTTGAAGATAATTCTCAAAGGTTTTGTGGTTTCAAGAGACACGAGACTCAATCTGGCTGCATTTCATATTTGAGTCTAGTTGACATTATTAACATCGCGTAGATGCTTCAATTCCCTTAAGTCAGATTTTTCCTGATTGCAATGAAACGTAGGCAAGGAATTCACGTGCTAGAGCTAGTTGGGGTTTGAGTTGTCTCTTAAGGAGGTTAACTTTGTCAAATGTGTTCATTCACAATTGTTTGAATACTTTCTCATTCTTTAAGAATAGCATGGTTATGATTTTTTTTTAAAAACATTTCTAATTTTAAATGCTTTGATGGAGCATTCTCCCTCTATATATGTGTGGCTGCAGCTGTTATTACCAGATGCACGTTTGATCAGTGTAAGGTTTGCTTTCCATTCAGAGTATCCAGTAGCTGCTCGGATTAACTGTTGGTCACTCTTGCCAGCGAGATTAATCACTGGAATTTTGTTAAAACACAATCCCCTGCAAAACATGAACATAAAGCAAACTATATAAGAAGGATGAATGATTATATATGGACCTGGTGAGAAAGCATGTATATGAAAACTTAAACACTTGCTTTGATTGTATGTGTATGTATAAGAAGCTACTCTTTTATGATGTAAATGTATTTTACAACAGGACCAAATTCTGTATGCTGTACAGTTTGCTTTTGTAATGTTAACATTTGTTTCATTTAAAATATAACAATATTTGGAAGGAGATCATGTCCTTGAGATAGGCTTTTTCTAGATCTGTAGTTTCAAAGTTATTTTTGATTTGTAGACCCCTAGATTTTTTCAGTGAAGGTTTGGACTCTGTGTCTTTGATTTAAAACGAATGACATCAGGTTATTTTATTTTACAGTTCTAGAAGTTTCTCACATACGCTTTGGCACCCATATATTAGCAGCTGAGATAAGGTTTTGTAGAGAAAAGCTTGATTTGGGGGAAGAGGAGGAGAGAGGTTAAAGAAAGAAGGGGCATCAGAAGGAAAGTCGTGCAGTTTAACTTTCCTTCATTTTAGAGGGGAAACCTTGGCTGGGTATTTTTTATACCCATTTTTTTTTTTTTTTTTTTAATTTTGGTAAATTTTCTGAGTCTTCTGTCTGTTCTGTACTTTGGGGGCGTAATGTGCTGTGGATGTGTATGCCACATATGCAGCAGGATATGCTGCTGCCCTGTCCTCTCCTTGCAGGCAGTGTGGCTTCTCAAATGCTACAGTTCTCTCCTAGCTGCTGGAAGAGCAGAAATACAGTACCGTGGGGGCCAGCGTGTGATGTGTTGTTTCCACCAAAACCCTTGGAATTATTATTGCCAATGACATACTGGAGAGGGAGCTAATTAATTTCTAAAAAGTGTGCCAGCTCCCCCAGTTGGCCCCAAGACTTTGTGGTAGAGCAGGCGCTAATGCTTTGGAGCACACTGACCCTTCCCCTGCAATCCCAGAACCTCTGGGAAGCAAAGTGCTGTTACCTGTCATGCAGAGAACGGCTGCATGAACCCGTTCCTCTGCCCCTGCAGAATGCAGCAAATGCTCCTGGAAATACCAGAGGTCTCGCTTTATCGATCCCAAATACTCTGCCAAAACACAGGTAAAGTATGACTTTCCAAAATACACAGATACAATTTTTCACCAGTTTCTCAATGCTGACAGCTGTCCATGGAAAAGAACATGTGTTTTATCTTTGATTTTGTTCTTGCACGTTCATATAAAACTTCCCATCATGACTGTTAGCAGGTAAAAGGAAATTTTATTCCTTCTAGGTAGAGCTGTCACTGCTCATCACAAAAATATGACACTCAGAGAATGGGAGCTGACTGACAACCAGGCAGTAAGATATGCAACGCGAATATTGCAAATACAACAGTGTTTCCATAACCCATGCAAAGCATGGGACACAAACAAAACTCTTTCTGGAGTTTTAAATTTTTAACAGGAAAATAGCTATAATATGATATAACGTAAGACTCCCCTCTTCATCCCTGTTTTCGCAGTTTTGTAGTGCCAAGTTCTGAGCTTTTTTAGCTGTCACCCTCATACTTCTGCAAATAGCAGAATCTAGTTAATATTTTCCACTCAGAATCCACATGATTCTAGCAGCTTGGACAGTTTTAGATAAAAGCTGCCAGATAACGACAAGCTAGATATTACCACGGAAAGCTGCTCAATGGGGGTAAGCAGATGCATACTTAAAAAGGTGATAGTTCTGTGGGTCAAACAATGCTGCGGAGAATAGCAGGCTACAAAATATTAAGGCATGCATTCTCTAAGCAGGCAGCTGGTCACGGTACCGCCCTTATTGTTTAAAAGAATAATGTATCTTCGCTTGCAACTAGTAAGCCATTCAGGGATGCTTTCAAAAGTATGTTGATAAAAGCAAGCTGCCAGACTGACTGAAATACAAAATTTGTCACGGTGCAACAGACAGGGAGTGATTTCATGTTATCGGTTTTCACAGCTATGGTTAACTTCGGCTGCAGTTTGGCTTCTCAGGTCTTCTAAAAATAAAATCCAGAGTATTCTGATTACAGTTGACATGTGTAAGACAGTTTTATAAAGTAGCTTTGATTTCCTAATGAATGTGTGCATCCTGGCTCTTTATTTTAGACAAAGCGTACGAATGGAAATTTAGGAAAGAGCAAATGGAAAGACAGACGATATGGCAAGCGTTTTCCATAATTCTGTCCATACACTAATGCCAAACGAAGAAAAGCTAAGCAAAATGAAGTGTTTCATGATTGTTATATATATATATATATACATATATATAAATATATAAAAGGGCTCATGCTTTTGTGTAAAAATGTGCAAAATTTACTTTCAGGAAAAAAATAAATGGATTGACAGTGGGAAATCTTGCATTAGCATGATAGTGATGTTTATCCTCCTGTTTTCCTGTAAACGTGGCTTTAGGGATCAAATTTCTTGGCAGGGAGCACAGTGAATGTAGCCTCGGTTCTCTACGTCTCTCTATAAGTGAATCAGAGAGCACCAAAGAGCTACTCATGCGGTGGAATATTTAAGAAGTCAGCTTGATGCCTTAATTCCTCGGCAGCAGTTTGGCCTCAAACAGCAATCTTCTGGGGTGAGAGATTGCGCAGAGATGGATAGCAATTTTCGGAGCTGCAGCAAGTGCGTTTTGTTTGTGCATTGTTAAGATGCCAAAAAAATGTGGGGTATTACGAGTAGATTATTTTTCTCTTCAGAGGACTGTATCCGAATGTTAGAAATGATTTGCGGTAATTTCCCACTACGTAGAAAATACAAACACCAGGAAGCAAACCTATTGGCTTACTGAAAAATTGCCTGCGTTTGTTTGCTCGATCAAATGGTGTCGGAAGAGTTGTGCTATTTCTATATGGCATTTTTCACTTTATGCAGCCTAAAAGCATTCACTGCACCTGAGGGAGCTGTTTTGTCACTAGGCTATTTCACACAGGATGTTTACTTGCTGCTCCTACGACTACCAAATACACATTTTATAACAATTTCTAACAACTTTAGACTTAACGTAGTGCCTTTCTGTGCACAGTAAAGATGTGACCGTGATACGAGTTCAGGAACTGAAACTTTCTTTCAGGCCATGAAGACAGAAATGCAGCCCTGTGACAGCTGTCTGTCAGCTTTTGCATTTGATGGCCCGTGCAGCCTTGTTGATGTCATCGCAGTACTGATTTATTCATTGCTGAGTAGAAAGTTAAAGCAGCATAGCAGAAATAAGCAAAGATCCTGAATTATTGATGTCTTTATGTTCACGCTACTGGCTGATTTCCTTATCATCAGTTCAGTGCCACTAAATTACATTCCTTGTGTGACGAAACCAGAAAGGGGATTTATTTGTAAACGTTGCTTTGCAGTTCTGACAGCCCGACATCTCTAGGAGGGCTGGGGAATAGGAAATGGTGCTCTGGAAGAGGCCTTTTCACATGACCTGCATTTCTGCCTACGTGATGCTCTTCCCCCACTTCCCTGTGGCAGTTCATGTATGAGACAATTATATATGGACAGCAGAGGCCGGCTGCCTCTCTGTACAAGCATCGTGCTGCTTCACCACCTGATGACTTCTTACAACATCTGCCCTGCTGCTGTCACTGGCATAAAAAAATAGACAACAAAACAAGCAAAACCTTTCAAAGTTTTGCCCTAGCCAAACTACCCAGAGTTTTAATCAGAGGTTGAAGATCCAAGGCAGCTCCCTACACAGCTACCTCGATGGCAGGCCTCACACCACCAGGCCTCACTTGGCCTCGGAGTTACAAACTCAGCCAGTGAGATGGGAACATAGAAAGGAAGACCTCAGTTCCTTGGACTGAGCTATGGTTGTACGGTGGTGCAAATGCACGTACACTGCACAATTCAGCCAATTTTGCTGAAAATGTGCGCTTCTACCCAGCAGGCGATTGCTTTTGGGCAGACTGCAGTGAAGGCTCAGCATTCAAGTGCACGCGACATGCACTAGCACGTGACATGAGTATCTGTCTCTTTTTGCACAAATTGGGAAACTGAACTGAAGCCCTGCTAAAGAGGATGAAGAGATGCAGAGATATTTTTGCTTTAAAATGTTTTTTAATTTTGTACTTTGTGTTATTTGTATGTCTGAACCGTCTGTACTGCAGATATGAGAAGATATTTTTTGAGCTACGGTATCTGATCTGAGAAGTCTTCGGCTTGTGCAGGTAAAAGGAATATTCTGACACCACGTTAGAAGATGACGGCACTTACCAAGTGGCTCATTTAAAGCACAGAAAATGCTGGGAGTCTCAGAGTGGCACAGGAGGCCCTAACTGTTGCATCTTCAGTGTCTCTGGCCATTCTTTCTCTTTTTATGGTCTCCTCATATTTCTGCAGTAGCACAAAGTAGTAGTGAGGTTGTCTTTAAATACAAAAGGGAAGTTCCCTGTTGGAGGTGAAAACACAGATTTCCCATTTGTGTGGATGATGGAGGTATTTGAAGTGGGAAAAGGTGGAGGGTGCCCTGCTGCCAGGACAGCATACGGGATACCTGATATGCTGGCAGAGGAGATTAGTTTGGTGGTCTCCAGACAAGAGGAGGTGGTTGGCTGTGGTGATTTAAAGCAACTCCTAAATCCTGACGTCAGTGGTTGAGGAATCTGACCCTGCAGGCTCTTGTCAATGGACACTGGGGTTGCCGAAGGGCTGTGTTTATTCCCAGCTATCTGCATGAAGGTGTGATGTGGAAGAGGAGCTGTCGTCTTCTCTCCGGCATGTTGCTCAGCTGCCTGGATTTGTTCTTTCTCCCCTTCAGCTGGGCATTTTTTCGTATAAATCATGGCTGTAAATTTAGGACTACGTGCAGGCTCCCTGCCTTGGGAACTTTTTCTGCATTGCTTCACACCTGCTGCAGACCTACGCCGGGATGAGAGCTAATTTGTGGTCTTTTTTATTTATTAGTACAATGCTGACCGGGGAGAGAGAAAGTGAAAGGGGATTCTATAATTCATGACACGTTTGACTTTTTAACGTTGATGAATTGATCTTTGGGTTATTTTGTATCCTTAATGGACAGTGTCACTACAGACGGGAGATTGGCCAGCATGCGTGGTACTTGGCTTGGTGGCTAGCTTTTGTGCCGGATACCTGCAGAAGGGCAGAGCTGTCCATTTTCAACGATAGCTTCTGACAGGTAAATTCTCCACTGCACCTGGATAAAGCTATAGTAACCAACCCTGCCTTGTGGTTTTTGTTGGCCAAACATTTTTGGAAGTTTATAGCTGGAATTATTTCGCTGTTAAAGCTAAAATGACACACTTTTTTCCCTTATATGTTTCATCATTCCCTCTATTTTAGGTCAGATGATTCATCCCTGCATTACTGCTTCTGCATTTCCATTGCCTTAATTGGGGCTTTCTGAGGCATTACAGTCTATATGCAATTAGCAAATGCTATTTCAAGCACCATGCAGCTTTGTCCTTTCCCTCCTACCTTCCCACTCTCATTGTCTCTGCTTTCCCTAATTTCCCCCTTCAACAAGACCAGCCCCTCCGTCCAAGTGTGTACCAACAGAGGTTGCTTGTGTGTACAGTAATTAAAAACTGGGCTCAGCCTAATTGCATCTCCATATGTTAGTTGGCTGCAACTGGTGGGTATGGGAAGGCAGTTGCAAGTGCTCTAGCTAACCAGAGCTTGACAAATTAGCTCCTGCCAGAGAAGCTGAAAAATATGGCTGGAAATGTGTTTGTAGCCAGTGGCAAACAAAACAAAACAAAACACCACTAAAAAGGATGAACGTAAAAGTGTTTAATATTTTAAAATGCCGTATATGACACCAAACGGTTAATAGATTTATGTTCAACGATGACAAATGCATTTACATTTTTAAGAAAGTGTTTGAAAATGAAGTCATTTATCATTGTAACTTACACAGAGCTCTGGGTTTTTAAAATTCTGAAGCTGAAGAGGACTCTTCCAATCATATAGCATATGCCTGCATGCAAATAGTCCATAAAACCCTTCATTAACCCCATACTGAATTTATAGCTTCTGGTAGAGCTTTATCCTTCCTATTTGCCTGAAAGATCAGATCCTTTCACCATCATCATCTCTTTGATTAACAAAAAATTAGGAGCGTTTCCTCTGAAAATGTGCTAAGCAAAAAAGGTAATTAATGTAAGAGCAAAAAAAAACCCTAGCAGGTTCCCAGGACTGGAAGCTGAACTTCCAGAAAGCAGAACTGCAGGGTTATTTTAGCAGCGATGGTTATTAGCTACTGGAGGAAGTTGCCGAGGGTTATGGTGGCTTCACTGCCATCAGGACCAGGGTGATGCCAGAAAGTTGTGCCGTAGCCTGTGCTCGTACCTGGCATGTTCCCATAGTGAGTGCTCCAGTGATGGTGTGTCCGGAGCATGCAGGAACTCTTTGGCGTGGAAATGGCCCTTACACATCTCCTTGAAGCTCTCAGTGGGACAGTTTGAAGGGTAATGCTGCACGGGCATAAACAAACTCTTAATTCCCATTAAATTGCGTACTGATATCACTTCATCGCTACAGATTTTAATGAACGTCAGCAATTAATTTCTGTTTTATAATCTGCTGAAGTTTCTGGACATCTGTTTACTTTCAAGTATGGGCTTGTTGGAATAAAACCTAGGCAAAACTTTTCATTGTGTCACTGATGGATGACCTAAAAATAATAAATTCGCGGCATTCTCTCAAGATAGAGCAATCATTTCCTGTTGCCTGGCAATATCCCCAGCACTGAATACAGAACTGGGAATTTATTTTATGATGCTGTGCAGAAAAATTTGTTTACAGTTTTCCACTGTGATTCCCCCAAGAGGAAGAACCCATGGCTCATACAGAGAGAGCAAATGTTAATGACACCTTGGCACATTTATGACCAAGTTTCTGTTCCTCTTTCTGTATTTCCATAAATATTTACTGAAAGACAGCCTTGTGTTTTCTCAAACTTATCCCACTTATTTTCAGTGGGAATTACTTTGAACTTATTTGAAATAGAATTTGAAATTGTTGTAATATAATTTGAATTTTAGTTTGTTTTTAAATACTCCCTTTTAACAATCCTGTCTTCACGTGCCATGCAAAAGTATTTTGCCTTCTCTTCAAGGAGGACTAAGGATTTTTCTAATGTTTGCCTAGATGACATTTTGTTACCCATATAGTATACATGATTTGGGAACTTCTTACACCCACCATGCACTATGCTTGATAGAAGAAAGCAAAGACCCAGTTCCGTAGTAGGTTTCAGGCAAGTAACCTGCTGCATACCCCTGAACATCAATAGTTTTTGCCATGACTTGTAGGACGGTGGTATTTTTGTGACTGAATTCAGCCTCCAATAACATAAAAGGTAAGTTGAATCTCTGCCTACTTGAAATACATTGATAAGAGACAGACAACCAGGAAGCCTTCTTGGACTTCTTGGGTTAATTTTTTCCTATGACCTGGGATACACCCAGCGTATGCCCTCATTCTGCATTTTTTGGGAATACATTAACGCTGGAAATAGGCTTATATGAACTGACTTTTATAAGAAAGTCACAAAATAAATCATTCAGAGTCATTCTGATGACAGCCACAGTGGGCATATTACACATTTAGAAAGCAAATACGTGCTAAAATCAACAGTTTCGAATAGTTTGAGTTTCTTCTTGTTGTTGGTATTGCATCATTTGTTCAGCCCCTCTGATAACAGTAAACCCCCAAATTTCCTTTTATGGTAAAATCTATCGGAGCAGATCCTGCTGTTGGTGCTGATCAAAATTGTGTTTAGCTGGTGATGAGCTCAGCTGAGCAAGTGAGATTTTGTTCTTGTTTTTCTTTTGTTTACATGGTAACTGTCTCTTTCCTTTTCCCATACAAATAAAAGTCATGCAGCATAGCTGAGATGTGCTGCCTTATTTATTTATTTATTTATTTATTTATTTTGCCAGAAGTTGCTAATAATTGAATCACTTGAACACTGAAGTTTGGAGGCAAGACTTTTCAACAGAAAAAACTGTAAATATCCTACAGGATAAACCTTGTGGCATGTCAAGACCATCCCTGCCATACCTACCTCCTAAAAATAATGAATTCTTTCTCTCCTATGGGAAAGATGACCCGGTTGTCCAAATCATCACAACCTTCTGTCTGAGTCACAGATTTTTTTGCACCATCTCAGTGGTTTTAAACATAACCTCAGCTGAAGCTTCTTTTCACAGGACAGGAAAACAATTGAGACATCAGATTGATCCTATATCAACCAAATGCTTTTTGAGGAGAACAGATTTTGAATGGATGCTCGAGCATGCAAAAACAAAATACGTTTCATTTGTTTTCATAGCAGCTAATTGCATAATGTGATTTAGTTTGAATGCAGAGAGCTGGAAAGAATAAACAAGTTAATAAGGTGCAATGGGACTTGCCTTTATGGTGTGCAAGTAAAGACTTGTTAAGGACAGAGGCTGAAACTAAACTGATAGATAAAAGCTTCTACAGGGTGTTTACAAAATCCAGCCCAAGAATCCAAGGTGCAGGGAGCCATTCCCCTACCCACTGACTGCACACAATTGCCAGAGACTAATGCAAGCCATCATTTCTATTTCTTTTATTTTTTTTCCCCTTTGTCACTTCTGGTCCTTCCTTGTCACAATTGCTTTCTGTATAAATTGTAATCCTTACAGAGTGTAATCATGGTTGAAAAATGTTCCAACAGACTGATACAGTTCCATCTTTTTAATTTAAATATCAACACTGCCGAATCAAGTAGAATTGCCCTTGTGATGGATGTCACTGTATGTGTATACACACATACGTACATATGCATGTACCTGTGTGAATGTCTTTATATATACATGTACTTGCACATATATTGCTGTGTGCATATAAACAGATATGTATATACAAATAAATGTATATAGTGGCAAAGATGACAAGGAAAAAAATAAAAACATTCATCTGTATTTACTACATTCACTATATTTACTATTCAGACTGATAGGAATGTAAAGGGGAAGGATGGAAGAGGATCTAATAGTAAATGAGATTAAAATAAACCCTTCTGCTTGGATAATCATTAGTGCTGTTTGTAGGTATGCAGAAAAGAATTTTGTAAGTGGACATTGAGTTGTGTTCATAACCATTACCCTTTTGGGAAAACAGTCCTCCCACATTTATTTTTAGACAACTCTAGATTGAAAAGCAGCCTATTTTGTTGGGGACTAAGTTGTTGCATAACGTTGGCTCACGACTCTTCAAAATTCAGATGTTTGCTTTTAAAAAAGAAGATAGACTTTCCATTTTTGTACTTGGCACATCAAAAAAAAAGAAAGGGGATACCAATATTGCCTTTACCTCCTCTTGATATGTCTCCCTTGGAAGATGTTTCAGCATCTTCTTAAAGGCAGAAATGTTCCGACTATTCCTCCTTCTTCTGCCCCAAGGACCTGAGAATTACACAGAGCCTGCTATTCTTGGTCTACATCACCATTGGGTCAAACAAAACTCCAGGCAATCTGCTGAGTTTTAGACTGCTTTCTGACACTCACTGCAGCTTATCAGAATGCAAAACTACTCCAGCCATGATATTTTTAACATGGGAATGATTCTTTAGTTGTGGACCATACGATAAAAGCTTTTTTTACTGAGCCCTGGTTATCATAAAGATGTACTTGTCACAGTGAGGGTATTTTCCTGTCCGCACAGCATGAGGTTTCCACCTTGCTGGTAAGGATATGTACCACATCCTGGGAGAGGCATCCGATTCCAGCAGTGACATCAGGGTGATTTTCTCAAGCAGTTGATTAAGGGTCTGCCCATCTGCTGCTGTTTATAAGCCCTTGGGACTTGTCGCATGAACATTTCCAGTGCCCAAAGTTGTGTTAGGAATTCTTGTCCCTCTTGCTTCTGGAAGAACAAGGTCTAGCAAAAACGGATCTTTTGCAAACAGGGAATCACATTGCTCTCCAATGTTTTTCCTCTTTGTTGCTTGATCAGAATCAGAGGCATACAGGCAAAGCAAGTATTTACTGTTGCCATTAGCCTAGCTTTTGCCCTCTTAAATCCTTTGCATCTAAGGCATAGACATTTTGTGGGCCACTATAGAGCCTTTTCTGACTTTGCCAGAGGGCCCTGGTCTGTCCATCCCACCAGGTCTCTGAGAAGCAAAGAACATCAAACTAAATGAAAATGTGCTGGATGCAGTCCTACCTCATTCGCCTTCCACCTTTCAAGAAGTGCACGTGCATTTTTTGTGTCTCTCACTAAAGTGATGCACTTGATATCAGCAGTACTGTGTTTCTGAGGAGACCGAGGAGACTGGCACACTGCTGACTTCCAACGGGGATTTGAGGATTTAGGTCTGTTCATGAGCTCTGGCTCTTGAGTAGGACAATATTCAGCACCTTTTTGAGTATGTTAGAAATTAATTACAAAGATGAAGGGTGATATAATATGATGTGAGCTGGTATTTGCACTTGGCATTTTGAATGATAAACCAATATTAATCACGTTATCATCCTTCAGTGGTAGCATTGTCATTATTATATCTGTAAACCGAAAGCCCTATCAGTTTCAGCAGCAAATAACAAAGAAAGTACTCCCTGCCCCAGAGCACTTGCAATCCAAATATCACAAAAGACAGGGTTACGTGCCTCCTTAACGAAAGCCAGATGTTTGATTTCAAGGAGGGAATTAAAATTTATTTTCACGAGGGAATTTTTCTCAAGCAGAAGGTCAGCATGGGAGAAAGCACGCAGGAAGTTTCCCTACTGGCATTTGCGCTAATTAAGGGTGCAGAACAGATTCAGTAAATAACCCACTGTTTTCACAAGCCAATAAACATTTTGAAAAGCATCTCCTTCTGAGCTTTAAATACCAGAGAATAAATGTGATTTATTTATTTTCAGTTAAATAGAGTTAAATATTTTTAGCTGGGGTTTTTGTGGCCTGAAAAGTGGAAGAAAGGAAAAGTCAGGAGAACAATTTTCCTCCTGTTTCACAATGCGTGACCATATCTTTCGCTTCACCTGAGAATGCCAAAAGCTGGTTTGAAGTCTCTTTGTGCTCTGAACATTGAACTTCAGGTCACCTCCTTGCCAGGCATCTCTCCTTTATCTTGACTATGTTTGCAGAGAAGGCGGTCAATTGCTTTTGTCTTTTATGGACTACCAAGCCCGTGATGCAATATTATCTTTTTCCAAGCCAGCATTTTGATTTCTGCTTCCCTTTTCAGCACTAGGGTATAGTAGGGAAACTGCAAATGTTTGTGACAGCAGTTCAGGCTGTGAGGAGGTCAGGATGATTTTCCTCTCAGTACCTGGGGAAACAGACGGTGCTGCCAAAGTGGGGCATGGGCTGCATGGAGGAGAGGGAGTAGGAACAACAACTTTTCCTGGCATCAGAAGTGGAAAGATCAGAGATGAGAAAATACACTGCAAAGGAGCCTGGTTCTTCCCCAGGATAATGGGAAACTCCTGCTGAAGGAAGGAGGCTTCCTTCTGCCCGCACAGAGCCCTGCAAAGTTCCCCCCTTGCCTGACGTCTGGGGCTTAGTATTAGGTTCCCACTCTTCTGTTACTTAATTCACAGGTATTGACGGAATAAACCTCGTTAGCATGCCGGAAAACATGGTGCCAGCTGGAGCTTTGTCACACTGTTTAAGCAAAAGCCTGAACTCAACAGATGCTTTGGATGACAGAAGTCATTTGGTGGGCGAAACCGTGGCAAATGTATACGCGTCAAAATGCAGAGTCAGAGCAGGATGCTAATAGCCTCCTGCTGAGCAATTCAGAGGGATTTTTAGCCCAGCAGTGCCTTCTGGGCAAGATTTGGCTTGGCTCTATCAGGCACCTGGCACAGTGGCTCTTACAGTTCTGTAAGACATAGAATGCTTTTGTGGGGAGGGGATGAGCAAGGGTGCGGAAAAAAAAAACACAGATCCTTTGATTTTAATCACACTGATGATTTAGTATCAATCTCAAAACAGAAGTAGTTTCAAAAACAACAGCTACACTTGACAGAAGGCCAGGATTTTCTTAAAAAAAAAAAAAAAGAGAGAGAGAGAAAAAAAAAGAAAGAAAAGCATTGCATTTTTTCACTGGATACAGTGAGATCTGTGAAACTACTGGGGATTTTTATGTTTGTTTAGATTCCCTCAGAGACACAGGTCTGTAGTCATAGCTTGTCTGGTCATTTTGGCACAAATATTAACTCTCTTATTCTTTTTCTTGCAACCCCAGCTTCTGTTCTGTGTTACTTTTATTTTTATTTTCTTCTGCCTGTTTGAAAAACCTGTCTCCCCTAACTCCTTTATACTTAGTAATTAGGGATGATCACACTTGAAGTAATTAACAAGGGGAGAAAAAAAAAAAAAAGAAATGCTACGCCTTCCCAAAACTACTTACTGTGTTCCTTCTTCTAAACAAATACATTCAAGGGTTTGTACCTTCTAAGCAAGTTAAAATGTGCTGTTTTCTTGCAAACCTGTCTTGATGTCCACACTTAGTATCCATGCAGTAGGTGAGGGTGCCATAATTTGCCCTGTCTGTATACGCAGGTTCCCTTAGTTCAGTGTTTCTGCTTGAAAAGTCTCCTCTTCCTTCATGAGCTTCTCTGTTTTTAATTGAACTGGCTCAGCACCACACAGAAGCAATTTCCCTTTAGGTCCTTCAAAGTGAGATGTTTTCTGTAAGTGTTTAAATCTAATGCATCAATGAAAGATGTTCTACAAATTGTGAAATGTTTTCTAGGGCTTGGATTACAGACTGGTTTGTGCAAACAGTTAGATAAATCTCTCATCAGAAGCACGTGGTTGGTTTTGTGTATACGTCCCTTAGCTGTAAGCAGGATCATGTGCTGATTAAAAAAGGGAAGTGGATGGTATATTTTGGCCATTTTATTTTGTGCTTCAGACCTGCTTAACAGAAGCAGGTTTTGTGTGTGTGTGTGTGTGTAAGAGATGGATTCACGTGGGTATCTGTCAGTGGAGTGCACAGTCCCCTGTCCTTCCCATCTGTATCCCACCTGTGTGTCAGATGGGCTTGGGAGGTTTAAGAAGTGGGAAGTCATCCTTCTTCCAGGAGGAGCAGCAGGTGCTCTCCATGATAGAAAAAAAAGATAGAGGTAGCCACCTCAGCAAAACTGGTGGAGCCTGGCCATGTCCGTGGGCTGGTGGCTGGTCTTTGCATGACATTACTTTCTTGAGTCCCATGGAGCCAGGTCAGCAAAGAACAGAATTGGTGTCACAGCTGTGTTCCCGGCTCCTTGCTGCAGGGGATGGTGTTTCAGCCAGCAGGACAGAGAGGAGAACCTCTGGTTGCATGGTACAGGCCTTACTCTTGGCTGAATGGGGCCTCCAGGCAGACCTGGCCCATGTAATCCATGGAGATGCTGAGCAGAAGAGACCTTCTGACTTTTCTTCCAACTGAACCATCATAGCAAAGTGCAATACCTGCCACCCAGCCTGCTTGCTTTTGAAAATGCCTGTTTTTAGAGCTGTAAACAAGCATGCCATGAAACGTCTTCAGTGGGATGTGCTTCCCTGCAGCACTGCTAAGCCATGTATGAAGTGTGACCAACCCTCACATCTGGTACCAGTCTCGGTGTCGGGAACGGGACCACACGATTAAAGCATGGGAGGAAACAAGAGCTTCTCTGTGCTGAGGTTGCACAATCGGCGCTCAGTCGGAGGAGCAAGGCCCGGCAGAGGTTCAGCATGACCTCCGCCTGACTCATATTTTTTCCTGCTGTTACCAATAAGAGCTTTTTCCTCATGAGTCACTTTAAAACATTTTGTGCATGTTCAGGGAAAAAAAACACAACCCGAAGATTTTCCTGAGGAACAGTCTGTCGGTAAAGCAGAACAAATCACTGAATGCAGTCAGGGGCTGCTCTGTCTGCACAGCTGAGCTAATTAACTCTTAGGGTTTCCAGTGAATGGTTTTCTGCTGTCGTTTGTGAATGTCCTTTTGTTTTTGGTGCATTTGTCACCAAAAAACATCAGTGAAATAAGCAAGTGTTACTATTCCACTTTTTGGATGTGTCCGAAGCTCATGAAAACAAGGACCCCTTCAAAAAGGTTCCAGGTTACTGTCCATCCTCACACAGGCCTGGCATATACTGGCAAAATTGTGTTTTTCCTATTTTTTTTTAAATTTTTATTTTTTTTCAGCTAACATAAGCAAAAACACATCTGTAGTATTGTAGCCTTGGCTTCCACAGGGTCTGAAATGTTGGACTTTCTGCTTCTCCCCATGTCTTCACTGCACTGGCAAGTTTGACCTGTGGCTCATGGCCACACATGAGATTGGTGGCAGGGAGCTGAGGTCTCTCAAATCCCAGACCAGAGTTTTATCTCTGAGGGCTGAGTAGTTCAGATATCTGAGAAGTACAAACCTCTGTCAGGAGCAGACATTAAGGTGTCAATAGTAAATACGGAATTTTAGAAAATGGAATAAATTTGTGTGATGATGATGAGTGATTTATTTTGTTTCGTCTTTAACTGCATAAAGTTTCTTCTGGCTAAGTCATCCTGTTGCCTTCTTCTAACACCTTCTGGCCTTGCTGGCCAACTAGAGCCAGTTTTGACAGCTGACAACTTGAAGGCTATAAAGTTCCTGTACTAATGGCTGATTTTAAGAGGTCAAGTTGAATGATTTAATGGTTCGCAAGCTTTAAGTTCTGTACATTTACAGAAGACATGTTGATTTCTGGAGCACGCTTTTTCAGCAGCTTTCATTGGATTCCCATGGAACCAAAACCCATGCCTGGTTATACTCCCATGGAACCCAAATGCATAGTCCTGCTTCCTGCAGGCAAGCCAGTCAGTCTTGAAACGTCATGACTGTTTTGGGTATCTGGTATAGTGATTACTTCATAGACAAAATAATGCAAAAGCAAAAAGAAATGTTCCAGCAACTGACCTTTCTGTGTCAAACTCCTGGCTTAAAGAAGATCAGGATCTTTAAGTGACTAAGTAAGTCAAAAGTGTATGTCTCTAAAGAAATAAATGCCTAAGGAGCGTGATGACAAAACCTGCCTTCAGCGATGATACTATACAGTTCAGGAGAGTCAAATCCTGTGTGTCCCATCTCTAAACATATACTTTTTTTTTTTTTTTTTTTTTTTTTTTTTTTTTTCATGGATTTTACATGGCTTTTATTGGCATAGTTCTTCTTTGTATAAATTACACACTTCAGATCAATTCAGACATTAGAAACATAACTGCAGGAAGTATAACAGAGCCAAGAGAACAGATCCTGATGACTGGGCCAGGAGGGCTGTGATGAGCTCCTCCCAGAGTGCACTCCAGCACACTACCAGCACCACACAGCCAGGGATTTGATTCCAGTAAGCATTTCCTTCTCTGTTCCTCTCAGTTGACCTTCCTCATCAGCATAGCAAAAGTGAGCAAATTTTCCACTGGGGTCTTAAGTTAACACCTAGTTGAAAGGAACGAGGGAAAAAACACCAAAACTTTATTTGTGAAATACACCAGTAGCTGCTAAAAATATAATTACATGTAACCAGCAATGTGTGCACAAGTGGTTGGTTTTCCAAAATGATTGATAAATCTATCTAGCTTCCCTGCAGGAGACTCTGTATTGAGCTGTGTTGGGTAAACACAACTCATTACAGCAACTACAGTAATACGAGGAGCACATGCTACTTGCAGGGCATCATCTTAAATTTATTGCAGTTGCTTACTGCAGTGCAAGAATATGTCTGGAAGATTTGAAAATGGCTGTACAGGCACAGGATGTGTGCTTATTTGACTGAGTGGTGTCTTCCAACACCTGCATGGCTGAGAAATGAAGTTGTTGAGTGCAGAAATGGTTGTAATGCTGAAGAAACAAAGCAGTTATACTTCAGAACCTCTAAGAATTTGAAAATTACAAGGTCATTGCTGTATATGTCTTTTGTATCCCTTTCTTACCTAGATTAAACACCCACTGACCTTACTTACAGTTTTGTTTGAAAAGGGGTTTCTGCATATCTGTGTAGGAACTGTTTCAATCACTCCTGCAATGAAGTTGCAACTCGCTGTTGGTCACCTCTCCCTGAGTACTGGCCTGCAACAGCTGCCAGCCTTAAGGCTGAGCTGTGGCTATGCAAAGTTGGATCTATGTTTCCTAAAAGTCCTAAAACTGAGCGTGTACCTAAATACTCTAGATCGGAGATGTTAGTCTTTTATTGCAAGTTGGAGGATTATCTTCAGTCATGGAAGTCCTCAGTGCTGAAGACGGTAACATCTGTTTTACAGCTAACTCTGAAAGCAGCAGCTGTTTAAGACATATGGCAGCCTATCCAGCAATTTAGGATTCTAAGTGGGAGACCCCAACACAATCCAGTTCAGATATCAGCCTGGAATTACCCATATTTGAATTTAGCCAGGACATAAGCTTCTTGCAGAAAGTGCCAAGTCATTTCTAAGTACTGCAGATCTTTTTTTTTGTTAGAGCTAGCTGAAAATTTTCAATCATTATTTATTTTTTTTAATGTTATTAGTGGGATTTTCGAGTCAAATGCATTCTTTGCAAAGCCTACAGCCAGGGTCTCCCAGCAGCCTCCCTGTGCTAAGAGGAGAGAAAAACCTGGGACCTGCAGCCCAACCAGACATCCTGGTGTGGGCAGGAGAAAGGGTGCTAAGGTACACATTCTCCTCAGGCATAGCAGCAATATTTCCAAACCAATATATATATATTTGGTTGAAATGTTCTCCTATGCCCATTTTGCACTTTTCACCAAACCCATTTTTCAGTTGAGGGCCCTGACTGTCCTGCCTTGTGAGTGTTGAAAAGGTGATTGCCTGGCAGTATTTTATAGAAACTGTATTAGTGATATTCTGCACATATAGAAATGAAAGAGTTTGTGGGTCTAGCTCCCTTACACCTGGGTCTTTTATGCACAAGAAATTGCCTATGGTGCTGCTATCTGTATTTAAGTACAGATCTGAACATATTACATCAGCTCAAAGAACTGTACCTGTGACTTTCCATACCTCATTGTCAGCTCCTAATAAAATACTGAGCTGGGTTTAGTCCTTTACTGCGTATAAGCCAAGTTAGTAAGTTATTGTCGTGCATTGTAAAGCCACAGACACATTCCTCTTGGGAGCCTGCCTTTGTGATTTACATGAAGAAAAGAAAGGGGTTTTGGTTTCTCAAGCGTACTGACTCATGCCCTCTCTGCTAGGCGTTCTTGTTTGCCAGCGCTGCTCTAGCTTATGTGGTGCTGAAATTGCAATGAAACGAGGAGCAAAGTGAGAACAGCCAGTGAAACATCATAAATTCAGGAAAAGCATTGACAGAGACATTGTACTCATCTTCAAGACCTGGAAACAATATCATCTGATGTGTGAACAGAAACGAAATTTAGCATATATATACCTGACAGCTGAGGTATGTAAACCTATCTCCTAGGTGTCAGGTATTCAAGGCAAAGAGGGAATAAGTGCTCCGAGGGATAACCATGGATTAAACCAGGAATTTTGGAATGCCTTGCTCTCAGAGTGATGCAGGGAGGTGAAGCCGGGCAGGCAGAAGAGGCAGGTTCCCAGGGGAGAGCACGAACAGAGAGAAGCGGCGAAATTCCCGCCGGAGTCCCTTTGTTTCTGCTGCTAGCAGCTATCACCCACCTGCAGCAGGAGAACAAACACAGCACAGTTTCCCTTGATCCAAAAGACTGAAAGTGAGGCCAGCTGAGCTGGACTGCCCTGCAAACGAAGCAGCAAGAAGGGGCTCATCCCGGCCAGGCGACACCATGGCCAGGGTCCCTACTCTGGTTCTGGTTCTCATCCTCTGGGCAGCCACGCAGCAGGGAAGGGGAAATGAAATCACAGGTGAGTGATGCAAACCAGTGCAGAGGACCACAGTTATTCTGTAGGACAGCTTGGGTTGGGTGTGGGATATCTCCTTATCTCAAATAAATAAAGTAGTGGCCCTCTCCAAAGAGCTGGCAGCATTGCAGCGACCACTTATGAAGTCTCTGTTGACAATTAACCAAACAAAACCTCACCCTTTGTGCCCAAATCCTAGTCTTCAGGCAAAAGCCTTGTCTTTTCCTCTGTGCCACAGGTAAATGAGTAGGAATACTGCTTTACGGTCAGGAATGTGCACATTTTTATGAGAATTGTCTTCAGAATAAACTTTTGGAGGAAATTATGTGGTAGTGTACACGGCAAATTCTGAGAGATGCATAAAATGAGACCGTAGGTGACGTGTTCAACTTTCATCTATGTTGTAGGCTGTAGTTTGGAAAAAAAAGAAAAAACAACTAATCCAGTTGCCGGGTTTTAACTGTTATATTAAATCCTAAATCATTCTTAATTTGTGGTTTGATTTATTTAGATGAAAAAAGATTGTGATTTTTTGGCTGGCTTTTATTGCGTTTTTTTAATTAAGATGTTTTGTGAGTCTCAGTTAAAATCAAAACCATATTTTTAAAAGCTTTGCAAACTTTTCTGTTATCCTGTCAAAGCCACATTTAAAAAAGCTGTTGCTAGAGGTCGGGAGTCAGCAGAACGCCTGTTCTGCTGCTGCTTCAAGGCAATGTCTCTGATTTTAGAAAGAGCTTGAAATGACCAGAAAAACTGAATTCTCAACCCATTTTTTTCCCCATGTTTCAGAGCCTCTGCCTTTTAAAGTTGCATTTCTGCCTTCCGTGAGCCTGATCCAACAGATTATTTTTGAGGTTATGGCAAAGCAGGAGAGGAGCTCATCTCTGGCTCTTGCTGTCTTCCAGTGAAAGGTTTTGCAGATTTCAGCTCACAGTGACATTTCTGGCCCTTGAGCAGCTCTTGTGAGGTTTCCAGAGTTGCAACTAAGTCTGTGGTGTAAAAGCCATCTTTTTTATTACTATTTATTTTTATTTGTATTTATTTATTTGTTTGTTTTTGTTGCTGAGTTTTTGATCCTGCTCTCAGGTTCTGGCTCTGCTCTGGGTTTGACCTTCAGTTCTGAGCAGCCTGCTCCTAACACAGGCTTCCCTTGCAGCCTTTCTCCTGAAAATCTATTTCTATTAACAAAACAGGTGCTTTAATGTTTTTTTTTTTTTTTTTTTTTTTTCCTCTTGCTTAACACAATAAAATTAATACTTTTTCCTGCCAGTGCTGAAAGCTGGTGATTGCTAAGATAAAAACATGAAGCCCAGAGATGACTAACACAGCACTGCCAATGGTAGGGGACTCCCTTCTTCTGCTTTGCTATTAACTCTGTGCTGCTGGAAAAAGCAGCCAGTGTTGTTTGATTCCGCTTGATAGTGCCATAATCCCATAGATGGGGGCTAATGAGAACTGACAGCCAATTTGCTAAGGAGCCCAAATTGATCTAAGCCACATTGCTCAGCAGGAAACTGCTGTCAGCAAATAATTGAATGCTGTGAGTGCCAAAACTTATTTTAAACTGGATCGATGTGGCGGGTGATGGTAAGGTTGGTGGTGCTGCACCTTCTCCTGTCACCTTCAGTCTCACCTCTTCCAGGAGGGTATCTTTCCGTACCTCCAGAGCCATGTCTCAGACCTTCTCTTTTGGCTTTGGCAGCCTCATTCCATAGCTAGTATCAATGTTTAAGAATGAAATATGATTTCATATCTGCTCTGACAGCTGTAGCTTCTAATTATAAACTGTGTCTAATTCTATACCATTTTATTCTCAGTTTCATACCTGTATTTATGTTGCACATTGCTGTAAAGCCTAAGCCAGCTCAGCTGACTCTGGAATTTTTAGCTTTCCAGTGCTATGCCTTTGCTGCAGCCTCAGCTCTGCACTGACAGCATGGGTCTCCAGTGCTCTCCGTACTCAGCTGCTTGTGCCTGATATAAAGTGGTAACCAATCACACGCATTGGAAGAACAGTCCTTGATCTGTGATTTCTGCTCCCAAACCCAGATTTTTTTTTCTTTTCCCTTCTCCCTGAGGGATGTCCTAAATTCAGCTGGGGAGGGAGGCTGTGACTGGCTACGGGCTTTCATGATCAGACCTCTGGCCTCCTTCCTGGAGGAAGGCCTTCTGAGTCATTTGGTGGAACCAGCTTGAGGGACATTTTGTGGCCTACGGCATCTGTCCCGTGACTTCTGCTGGACTGTCCTTGCACTGCACATGCATCATCCTGTTCTAAGCTCTTTTACCAGTCCTGTTCTAATTGTACATATATTATTTGTTTATCTGGAAAGCTAAACGTGATAAAAGCACATGATTCCTAAGAACCTGAGTAACTGTTTTGTTTCTTTGTTCGAATTGTTTTTGCATGTTTCATCTTCTCTGGCAAGAGATAAGCTGTACAAATAAGATAAACCATAAATACTTCCATTTTATGCTTGTTGTGTATGCTATGTTAGCTTCAGTCCGTGTGTTGACTGGCCCAGGTCCCCCAAGAGCTCTTAGAAAAAACAATCCTACCACATTCGAATCTCTGCAGCTAAATCATATTTATCCCTATTAAAGTATCTTTTGCTTTGTCTCAAGGATGATAAAGACCTTTTTAATTCTATCCCGTCTCCTTCCCAAATGGGACACGGGGTGACTCAGCCCCATGGCTTGTATAACATCTTATTAAGGGACAGCCTAATGTCTGTAAGATGACTGTAGGTTGCTCAATGCTAATTCAATCCCATCTGTGGTGGTGTTGTTTTCTTTTTACTGCTCCCGCTCAAGTACTTCAGTTTTAAGTAAAGCATGTAACAAAACTAACTTTAATACTCCTTGTGAGCAGTTCCAGAACCTCAGAAATTGAGCCCCATTCTCAAACTGGTATGAAAGTATGTAGTTAATGAACTTATCTCTAACTTCGTTTACATTGAAGGAACCGCAGCATCTCTCAGAGGACCTGGTCTAATACTGTCTACTACAAATGCAGGCAGGCAACACAGAAGCTCCAGGAATACCTTTTGTCTCAGATACCTGGAAATCCTCCCCAGTGATGTATGAGCACACAGTTTTAGCCTAGGGCGGTGTCTGAAGGATGTCTTATTCCAGACACCTCCCGTGACTCATCTGCCCATGAGTTGCTCACCCTTCTTTCCAGTTATAGTCAGCACAGCCAGATGAACCCTTCAGCAGCATGAGCCGGGAGTGGACATCTAAAGTGCTTGGATGACTCTGCTCTGGAAGTGCCTATTCTGCTCCACTGTTAATATCTATTAATGTGTATTAATTCACTTTACAAGTACTTGAGTTAAATTACCCTTTTTCTGCTTTGTACCTGAAGGCACTGAGAGCTCTTTGAATTTTCTGCCAATATGGATCGTTTTATGACTGAAATGATTCCCATGACAAGCAGTCACTACTAATCTTTTCTTCTGTCCATTTTCTTAAGTGACATTCTTCCTAACATCAGCCTCCCTGGAAGTCATTCATCTGTGTTGATGCTGTCACTGCTTTCTCATAACAGCATATTTAACTAGACACTGCAGGGAACTTATGCTGCAGGGTGACAAGTTATTACCGATCCCTCTCTTTCCTGTTTATTTTACTATTATTAATTTTTATTTTTCTTCTAGAAAAAGGCCTCTCTTTGCTAGGCTATCATCTGTGCAACTATAGCCTGACCAAAAATGTGTTTAAGATGGTTGCCTACCAAAAGTCCTATGAGAAGAACACTTCCTGTGGTGGATGGATCCCGTGGATGGTATGTCCCCGGACATATTATAAAACACAGTATCATACAGTTGAAGTCCCTGAGACCACCAACCTTACAGACTGCTGTGAAGGATATGAACAAGTTGGTCTCTACTGCTCTTTAGGTAAGTTTTAGTCAGATTAATAGTTAATATAAAAGCTTCTGCTAGAGGAGGATTCATGTAAACTGAGACATGTAAAGGCTTAGTTCAGCCCTGGGCAATATGTTCCTGTTCACTGAAATGAGTGAGTCTGTAAAAATCCACAGTAAACTCAGCCCAACATGGGAAGGAGTAAACACGAAACACTAATGCTCCTGGTTCTTCCTGTTTGCCAGCCTTATTCACAAACTCCTGCCAGTTCATGGTGACCAAGAAGAAAGAGCTTGTTTGTCATCCCAAGGAGGGCTTACTACTTGTCCTGGTCCAGGTCAAAATCTGTGGCCAAGTGGGATAACTCATGTAGCCTTGCTGTGTGCTGTGTCTGCTGCCAGTGTGCTTGCATCTACTCTAGGAGCTTTCTTCTCAAAAGCAATTTAGGATGCACTTACGATAATATTTCCTTTGATTTGGAGCAAGGTCAGTTCCCAGGCTTCTAGCTCAATTTTGGTGTTAATTTCAAACAACCTGTGGCCTTGGGGAAGATGTTTTCCTATCAAAGCTACAATAGGGCCCATTTTCTCAGGTGCTTCCTTGGTTAGCTAGGGCTATGTTGTTGAAAGTAGCGAACCTTGTAGTGGATCTGATCTAACTTCTGAGTTATAACAGGACTCTACCTGGGAATCATCTTTGACTCAAGATGGAAGCTATTCTGCCTTCCCACTTCAGAACTAGCAGTTATAAACAAGAAATTCCTAATTTTTAGCAAGACTTGAGTCACAGGTGGAAGAGATTCCTGGGGGAAAATGGGTTTCCAAAAAGTTTCCAAAGGGTTCCTGTGACAAAGTCCCAATGGGTATTGGTTTACTCAAGTAAGTTTGGTATAAACTGTTATGATTTCAATAGAATTAAAATGGAGTGGAAGGTGTCATGAAACCTTTTTGATAAAAGAGGAATTTAGTTTTCTTTATATTAAGTCCTTTAAGAACATCTGTAGTCAAGCTGGAGTTGTACTTGGAAAAAAATATTCAGGTAGCATTTTGCACTAGATTATATGTATTTGAGAAGATTCAAGTTATACCCATGCAATTTTTAATGTCTTTTTTTTTTTTTTTTTTTTAAATTAAAAGTTGTATGCTTTTATTCTGAATTAGATTTTCTAATCCAAGATCTAGTCTTAGATTGATTTTGATTTTGGAGTAGGTCTTGGATTAGATAGGGCAGCACTGGATTGTTCCAGCATCCAGCACACTTCTGCAAGACATAATTTTGTCTCCTGTTTTCTGCATGACGTTGCATTTCTCCATTTCCCCTTTTCATGTTATGGTTGTGGTAATTTATATAGTGTCGACACTGTAACAAAAGATCAAAAAGGAAAGGTCCTATTGCAGCCCTGACCCTCCTTTTGGGTCACAGGACTTGAGTGACTCAGTTCTATGGGAATGTCCCCAAACCTGCTCCTGCATTGGGTCATATAATGTGATGTGAGAGGGTATGAGCTGTATGTCTTGTCATGGAACGCATCGAGAAGAATGTGTTCATCCTACGTTTAAATTGCTTCAGAGCATTGGAAAAATGAACCTCCAAACATTTTTTTTAAGGTATTTTTTTGCAACATATGCTAGTAGAATACTGTATCTATCAGGAAAATGCTTTTAACAGAAAGGTCAGAACACAGAAGTGGTTGTTGTGCTGTATTTGTTCTTAAAACAATTTGCAAGAGAAGAAGAAGAAAAGCATAATTAGGCACACATCATCCCTCACTTACTGTATCCTGCAATTGTTTTGTCTCCGTGGCTGCGGTGGAGTGTCAGCCAGGGCACAATTTGACCTGCATGTTATGGTATTTCCAGGCAAGCTTGCTTGACGGGCATAGGACCCACTGCTGATAATGCATGTTTTTCAAACAACAGTTACAGGCTGGGAAAACTCTCCAGAAGATCTAATTAGTGTTGAATAGCAACTTCAGTAAGGTCATTTCAAATACATGCATCTGCATGCATGTGTGCACATGCGTAGTGTAAATAAATTAATCCAATGACAAGGTGGAGAAGCAGTTGGAGAAAACTGCTTGTTGATCTCCTAGTAGAAGAAAATAACTGTGTCAGACAGATGTTGAAGGGTGGCCAGCTAGTTCTGTTTGCCTCTATTCGCACAAGGGACTCCTTGAGGGATCATGATTTTCAAAGTGCTTCAGAGCCGCCAGAATTCAAGATCACCTTCTTGGGTGGAGAAGAAGGCATCCTGGTAACACTTTAAATATTTTTTTTTTTCCTGGTACAATTGTATGCCTTTTAAAAGCACCTCTGAAGGAATGTTAGGCTTGAGAAGTGTCCGTGAGATTTTTTCTAACATTAACAAATCTGTAAATCTCCTGTAAAGCTTAGCTGCAGAACTTCTGATCCGCCCTTGCCACATTGTTGATATACACTCTAGGCAGGATTGTCCATGAAATACTGTGGTCACCTTGACTCTTTTCCTGTCAAAGTAAATTCGGGAATATTTTAAACCATAAAAGGATTTGTCTGGCTTCTAGGTGATTTTTCTGTTTAGATTATTCCAGTATCTTTGCTTTTCAGGGCATTAGTCATATATTCTGTGAATGGTAATGCACTGTCTAGACACAGTCTTAAATAAATGATGAAAAGAGAAACTGGAACTGCTGAAATTATGGCACAGCATGCTGTTAAACTACTGTTATTTTCTTCTTGATGTTATCCATGCTGGCATACTCTCCATCCTACCAGAAGCTGGAGGGTCTGCATGACCTTTCAGAGAAACCTGGTCCTCACTATTCCCCTTGCTTTCTTCCTGGAAGGAAACATTTATCCCTGCCTGAGATACGACAGGCTCTGCTTTTCTTATTATTTACTGTTGGGGCAAAAATATCTATATCACGAGTCAAGATACTCTGGTAGTTCTCACTAGCTGCCTATCAGTCCGTTAGGATGGTGCTATATATGTGTGCACACACACCAACTACTTTAACTTTAAAAAAAATATATATTTCTAAAAGCTAAAAAGTGCTAGAATTAATTCTAAAGTTAGAATTAAATAAAAACAATCATTGTTTCCTCTCTCCTTTTGCCTATGCGTGCAAATCAACCCTGTTAATTACCTGACCCCGCTGCCTTGCCCTGAGGACCACATTTCCATGTGGTGCTCAGGGGCAACAGCCCCCCTACAGGGCATCCCAGCAGCGCTGTCCTGGCCTCTGCTTTCACAGCATGTGTCAGTGCTCTGCTAAGCCTCTCTCTGAACAGAGAATTATTTATCACCTCCTGGGGTGAATCCCGGGGTGATGCCCAGACAGCAATTTATCTTCACGAAGCCTGTGGGAGGAGAGGGAGGTTTTCTGCCTTTCACAACTGCAGCGAGACTTGGATCACATCATTCCATGTGCCCACTCTGAGACACTGAGGGTGTGATTCCTACTCTTTGATTATTTATTTTTATCCCTGGAGTGCCCAGTGCTGCCTCCAGCACCATTGTGCTTGGAGCGTGGAGCCCTGTGCCCTTGATGGTGATGGTTGAGCAGCCTCCGATTGCTGAGCATATCCCAGAGCTGTGGATCTGGTTCCTGGACCTGTGAAACTCATGTATCGGAAAGGTGGTTATGAGCTTCTTGCAGGAGACTTCCCCAGTATTTTGCATGTCTTTTTTTTTTTTTATAGGCAGAGGCAGGGTCCAATTCTCCAAGCAGGTTTTGTCTGCCTGGGTCAGATGTGTGGTTACTTTTGGTGGCTGGTTTGGCACCCACCTTCTACGATGCTACCTAAGGTGAAACCAGAGAGCTTCAGGCAAGAGTCTCCTTCCTTATCTGCCATCTTACCCTGACTGATCCCTGGCCAGGAAGACAAAGAGTGCATCAGCGTGTGATGGAGGTTGTTTTTTTTGGCACGTGTACAAAAAGGCTGAAATAAGAAGGCCCAGACACCTTTAATCTGGAGTTTCTTAATGAGAGACCTTGATTTGCAAAGTTCATTTGGAGAATGCTTTATGTGAATAACTTCCTCAGATTTTCAGAAAAAGAAATGTAAAGTAAAAATAATAATAATAATAATAAATGTAATTTCAGGTGTCCAGGTAGTTCCCCAGCAGGGCTGGGACCTTTCAGCCCCTGTATGCAGATGATGTATGCTGGGTCTAACCGAGGCAGTGGGGACTTGTGGCATGGCTGTCCCCACTGCTTGGGCTGTCATCAGAGATTTTGTAAACCCTGATTGCATCCCCCTCAGCCTTCTCCTTTCCACAGCAAAATTCCAGTCTCTTTAGTAGCCTTTCCTCGCAAGCTATCTGCCCCACTCAGCTCACCACCTGGTGCCTTTCCCAAGTGCACTAAGCCCCAGGATGGCTGTGGGCTCACCCTGGGCCCCTGCCAGCTCTCATCATTTGCTGGTACGAGTGGCACCGTGGCAGAGCATGGCCACGTCGTGGTGATGCTGGTGGGAGCAGCCCCTTCTGGCTAAATTTCAACAAGTTTCTCCTGAGCATGCACAGGCTGCTTTTGTGCTTGGAAGGCCGTGCTCCCCCATCGTCCCACAGCTGTGTCCTTGCTGAATCTCAGCCCCCGGCTCCTGGATATGTTGCAGGGAATAATACGGCTTTTCATGGGAAAGGGCACTGAGTGTTTGTCAGATGCCAAGCCTGCACATCCAGACCCTGCCCTCCATCCCATTTAAGGCCTGGACAGGGTGGGCAATACCCATCTGAGCAGGTAAAGGCTAGCAACGCTCAAAGACCCTGAAAACAGGGTTGTGTGATGAAAACTGTCAGTCTGCCTTTGCAATGGGCTTTGCCAGGAGCTCCTTCTGTATTATCATAGATTTGTCTCCACCTCCTGATGCCTGAGACGAGCTCAGAGTTTTGGCCCCCTGCTCCGCCACACCCTCTGGGTGAAGCCTGGTAGCTCTGAGTGGAAGGAGGGAGAAGAGAGAAGCTGCATCTGAGCCAGTGCTGTCCCTCAGCACCTATCTCCCAGCCCAGTGGCTCTCCTGGGGACAGGTTGGTAACTGCTTTCAGTTGCTAAGCACTGAGTGCTGCATTTCTCCTTCTGCACAATGATGCAGATAACAGAGGAAAGTCCACACTTTGTCTGACTGATGGACGAGTTGCCCAGCTCGCTCCCTGGTGCTGGCCGTGTTGCTTGGTTAGTGTTGTAGCTCTGGGTGACCATCCTCAAAGACGATCAAAGTGGAAAGAGTAAATCAAATTTGCAAAGTGCATCTGGTGTGATTAGGCAGAAATGTGATGTGAATCCATCCAAGTTTCCGCTGATGCGAAAATGATGACCTTTAGATTTTAGATAAATGGCTAGGGTGGCACTCAGCCAGGACACAATAGTGTTTTCTGAGATTGCACGTGACCCATTAAACCGTTTACACCACAGTTCAGCGTGGCAGAAAAGGACCTGGGTGGAAAAAGCTGCTTTGAACTTCAAACCTGCTGGAACTGCACTTGAGTCTTAGAGATGGAGAGATTTTTAATGCTTGTGTCCTGCTTACCAGGGTTTACCTGGCTCATTTAAGGGTGACTGAGGTGTTATTGTGACTTTGGACTAGAAATCAGGAAGAGCTTTCCAGAAGTAGGACCCATTTGAGAGAATGACCTGCAGTGCCAGTCCCAGAGTCAGAAGCAGAGGGTCCTGATCCATGCTGGGAAGCAGAACAGGACTACGGGGCTTGCTGGACCCAGAAGTAGTTTGGGTCAGATTGTACAGAGTACAATTTCCTTATTTGCTGCCCAGAGCTCTTGTGGGTCTAACACCAACTCTACTTGAAAGATGTTCACAGTCCCATTAAAGTGTATGCTCATCGGCTATACAAATAGAGTATATCAAATGCAATATAACAGTGTGCAGAGGTGCTGTCCTATATATTCTGCATGCAAAACTTCAAAGTTACATGTGCAAATAGCCTACATGCTGCTGAGAGTCTCAACTCTGTGCCTTCACTGTTCCCCAGCTTATGGGGTTTGGCACGCTTTTCAGCAGAGTTGTGGACCCCTATTATTAAATGATAATTAATTTTCTAAATTACCTTTCCAAGACCCTTGAAAAGTGCACTATGGGACCACTAGAAGGTAAAGACCATAATATTAAAACCACTGTTGGTAATATACTATTTCTTAATGCAAACATGACTGCATGCCCAGATGCAAAAGTGCCTGAAAATTATACATGTTGAGTTCTGCATGCCATGGACTGCAGATTGAACTGAGGATTTTTAGTGCTAAGCATGAGATCGGTTATGAAATCTGCCAAGGCTCTCTGCAATCAGTTCCAGTCTAGCATGGATTGGAGGAGAGGGGGACTTGGCCTGTGCATGTGGCAGCAAGTGACAGAGATTTAGTTTAAAACTTGATGAATCAGTATCATTTGCCTTTTTAAGAAGCCTACTTTGCTGAGGCCAAAAGTCATAGATTCATTATTCCCTTCTGCTTCTCAGAAACCTCAGATTTACTTTTATTCAGAGCCTTGGGATAACAGAAATTGGAAACCCTCGGAAATGGCAGCTCATGATAGATCTATAGTTTGCTACAGACCTTTCATTTGCTGTGGACTTTATTATGTTGAATGTGGTTTTCCCACACTGCAACCTTCTATGACAGGAGTAACTTTTATTTTTCTCTAGGCTGACTTTAATTGCCTGGTTAATGGACCAAGAATTTGTAGGATCAAAAAATTGTAACCACAAAATGAATGGAAAAGATTAAATAAAAACTTCTGATTTCTAGCGTAGACGCTACCTGTTTGCTTTGATCATTATACAGCATTTGGATTAGTCATAGCTGGCACCATGTACATTTTCTGTCTTGCAGTGCTCCGATTTCTCCACATTTAGAATCCATTTATTTATCTAATCTACCATGCTGCCTATCTATCTGTCTATACGTTGCCATTAGTGGAAAACTATGAGTTCAATATTTCTGTAGCAGAAATGTCATGAATGTGAGAAAATTCTGAGAACTTTTACACTTCTGAAATGAAATAAAGGCATTTAGGCTCCTGTTTTGTCCCCATGAAAACCTCAGAACAGACACACTTCTAAAATGAGGAGGAAGTGTTTGCTATAAATTAAATGGCACGGTTTTATGGAAACAATTTTCTGTGTTTTTGTTCTCAGAAATGTTTTTGTTACTTAGCGCTCAACAGGTCCAGTGTATTTGCCTCAAGACCTGGTATCTGTCCAATGGAGAATATGGAAACATCTGATTATCCTTGCACGTTCGATGCTGAATGTCCAGGGCTTAAAAAGTGCTGCAACTCATCCAAAGGAGAGGGCTGTGTGGATCCAAAGCCAGAGGGTATGTTACTGATAAATTCAAGACTGCTTCTAATAGAAATGTGCTTATTTTTTCCTTCTGAGGGTGGGAGTGGGCAGAACAACAACTGTTACCATAGCTCTTCATAAAACAAATATGGGAATCTGCCTTGGGTTCGCTCCAGGATATTCGCTTTCAGTGCTTGAGCCTGTGAAGCTGAGCAGGGGTTGTTACAGGTCTGTTGGACCTCACATAACTTCTCCTCCTCAGCTGATGCTGCTGTCTGCAGCATATGGTGACTGGAGCAGTAGCTGATGGCTGCACATGGGCCCTTCATAATCTCAAAGTTAAAGTTTGCCTTGTTTTCTTGGAGCCTGCCTACAGCTCCGTAGCTTTGTATAGCATCCTACCTCGGATGACTTGGCCGTTTTATTTTGTACGCTTCAGAAAGGATATTCTGGTACAACGTGACAGTGCTGGTGAAGATGGATTTTAATGAATTAATCAGAGTGGATTCCCACCTTCTGAACCATTCACGCCTTTTGCACTCCATGGTATGTACAAACTCAGGCACCCTCGTGTGTTGCCCATCATGTCTACGTCTCCATTACTTGCTGACTACCACTTGCTTCAGCCCAGGAGGGAACCCATGGTCCTCTGAGCTGGATACCACCTTGCCAGCTGCTCACCCTGTTTTTTGGCCGTCATGTATTGCTGGTTGATGAATGTCAGTCTCATCCTCACAGGGCTCAAGTAAAATTGATCTAGCAGCTTCTATAGTAAATTTTTCAGGTCTCTGCCAAGAGGATGAGAAAGCTTTCACAGTCTGAAATAGTTTTCCTGCTTTATTCCAGCTTCAGCTCAGCTCAGTTTTGAGTTTATGACAGGCTGTGTCTGGATTTCATGGTCTGCATGGTTTGGTTTTGAGTTGAACCTTTCAAGAGAGAGCTCTGATCCATGACACTGGGAGCTACATGGAAGGTGGATTGTGCAGTGCCAGAACCCAGTGAGAACCTAGGCTGGTGGTGAGGGACCCTGTCTGGAGCAAGGGCATTTCATTGTCACCTCTCCCACAGCAGCAGCGCCTCAGGAGACAGCAGGGAATTGCTTTTTCCATCAGTCGGAGGCTCTGCCTCCTGCGTGGATGAGCAGTGGCCATGGTAACAACATGAGCAGGCCCACAGGGCAGCAGCCCGGCCTGCCTCTCAGCGCCCCAGCCACCGCAGGGAGGAAGAAACTGAGGCAGCCAAAGAAAACCAAACCATAACAAGGGTGTGAGGTGTTTGCCCTTCTGGCCCACTTCTTTAAAGAAGGGTCTACAGGAAGGAGCCAGGCCACAAACTACAGCCATGTTTGGACAAGGGGGATCTCTCTGTCCATTGAGTGGTAATTAGGAAAGGCATCAATGAACTTGGACAAAGATCCTCCAGGCCTTTTCCCTAGTACATGTCACCACCTCATGGAGAAGTCCAGACTTGGTTATGGCCTTTGAAAGGTACCCAAGGAGAAAGTTCTCTATATCACTGTTTTTATTTCCGTTCCTCCACAGTTTCTATGTAGGTATGGGCAAGTAGCAAAGGAAACTTCTCCTATACCAGTTTAGCACTGACACCCAGGATAATATGGATGGTAGCAGTAGTGTGGGGATATTGCATGAATTTAATCCTTCCTCCTACCTGAATTCCCACTTCTGATACCCTGAAAAAGTGAGAAACCTTGGCCCGGTACCTGTGTGGCAAGGAGTAGTGGTCAGTGATCTAAGACTCTTACACTGGTTTGATACTAGGACTGTTACAGCTGGTCTAAAGCAAGCTATGGCAAAGTTGAACACTCAAAAAATAGAAAATAAGAAATGAAGATTAGCAATGAACCACTACCCAAAGGAATGTTTTCCAGTCCTTGTCTGCTATACTGACTTCTAATGCTCAGTCCATCACCATCACCCTTCTCTGGTTTCTGACTCCCAGTTGCAATGACCAGTCCTTGGGTCTCTCCAAGTTCTCAGTATCAGCCTTCTTCCCTTTTCTTTCTCCCTTTTCTTTCTATTCCCTTTGTCAGCAGTCCTTTTAGCTGCTTGACATGGGGAGTGTTGGACAGTTTGGGTGCACTTTAAAAGTCTGTCTGAAGTATATTCTGTCTATGGCAATTTTGGTGTTTAAGCATTACATGTCAAAGAGACTTTTCCATATTTTCTTGTGTTATATCCTGTCTAAGCATGTAAGATCTGACATGCAGCTCCACGTCTTCCTTAACTTGGATTTACTATACTCTTACATGTAGTTACGTGTAACTCTTTTGTGAAATGTCATAATAAGAAGAGTTCACCTTGCATAAATATATAACTAAATGTTGTTGCTTTCCTGAATTTTCTGAATTGGTGCTTTCTGCACTTGGTTTCTGGTGATATTCATTGCATAGATTATGTCTCATTTGTATACAGCTGTACTGATAAAGAAATGAGATACCAAAGTGTTTGCTCACCTGTTTTCCAGATTACTGGTGCATTACAGCCCTTGAATGCCTCTGTGCACCATATCCAGAGTAACCAAGCAGAAATATACTCTGGGACAGTGGCATCTCAGGTTCTCATCGGACTGCATCAACCAGCTCCACTAGCAGAGGTTTCTTCTTCCTTGAAAGACATTGTGAAGCGTGTCTATGAAGTTATTGACACGGATGTACAAGGTTAATTATTATAATCCTATCACTGAGGGAAGCCTTTCCAGGGGGCTTCATCCCTCTTCACCTGGGATTTTGTCTACATGACTATCAATTGGCTTTCAAAAACAGAGTATAGTGGATCTTCTAACCTTTGCAAATGTGGCTGTAACCCAGGTATTATAGGATGAAGAGAGGGTTGTAGTTAATTTTGGAATAAATAGTTTGGAGTGGAATACTTCTGCTTCCTCAAATAAATGTATTTTCTCCTAATAGCATAGCCCTACTTCATATGAAAAAGCAAAGGTATTCAAGTTTGTAGCACAATCACTAGTCATATTAAATAGGCTCTTAAGTGTTTTTAGTATTCTTGGGAACCAGATATACTCCGTTTTTATGGACTTGTAATGCTTCCAGATACTTGCATGAAACAAGGAGTATTTGTTTATTAACCTACTTTTTAAAAGTTAGGTAAATATTTAAATGTGTTTGGTTTAGATTAATTTAATCTATTTATTATTGCATAGTCATCTGAATATTTTCCCTCCTGAAATGCATCCATAAGCACTATTTGTCATCACTTCTATTTCTGTATTTACTTTTGAAAACTCCTGCCAGATTTCAGTGAGATCCCTGGGTAGATCTCCTTCCCCTGCCACTGACTTCTCTCAGGTTTGGATGGCACCCTGAAACTGTAAGACAGAGCTGCTGCTAGTTGCCATCTTAACCCAATTAATCTGACTAAAAAGTGATGAGGTTACAACCGAATGGGAGCTAGTTTCAGGGAAGGACGACATTCTGATTTCATTGTGCCCACATAAATCTGGAATTGCTTAATCAGAGTTACTGCATATTTAAACAGAATTTATCCTACCCAGAGCAGGTCTACATGCACTGCAGTCTTGATGCTGCTGTCAGTATCTGTGTAAGTGTTGTTCTTCTTCTTAGATGTCAATGAATGCTCCTATGCTGAATTCAACGCTTGTCCTAAGCAAAACACCTGTGTAAATCTGGAGGGTTACTACAGCTGCAGCCCTGAGAATGAACATGCAGATGTCAGCCCTCAGCAGCTGAGCACAGGAAAGGATGGTAAGAAATGTAGGTGCCACTTTGGGAAGCACAGAGAAAGTCTCTGCTGGGCTTTATTGCCAATTGCAGGAGCAACTATAAGGTAAAGTTTTCTGGAGCATGCAGTGCCCTTCCTCCTCCTGCTGGAAGAATACACAGTATAAGCCAGCTTGCTAGCTGTTCATGACGAAATGCAGTGTATTTATGTAAAAGTTCCAGGCTGATTCTCATACCTCACCTGCAGCTGTCCTTACCTGCCAATACCTCTAGCTTCAGACCCTGACTGCTTCTCAGAGCAAGTCATTCACTGTCAGTACATGTCCCCAGCCTCCCGGGGGAACACGATTAGTGACGCTATTTGTACATGAAGCCTCCTTCCTGTTTTGACTGTGTGACTGCAGCCTGCACTCCGTGGCTGTCCAATCCCACCCTGAGCTGCTGCACTGTTAGCGAGTCCTCTGCTGGAGGCAGCTGGAGTTCAGCGATGCATGAAATAATTCTCAGCACCAGTTCAGCAACAAATATAGGCATGTACTTACAGCCAACAGACACCAATGAGCCTGCTAATAGGCTTAAAGATAATAAGATAAATCAGTGCTTGCAGATCCAATGCTCTAGTTAGAAAACAATTTAACAATCCTTTAATCTCAAAAATTAAGATAATGTATTGTTTTATGCTTGTGTGATATGATAATACGTTTATTTTCATTTCTATTTATATTACTTCTATTGCTACTCTTCAGCTGGTGAAAATGTGAATGGTATTACTTTGGATTTGCTTTGTTAGGAATGCTTTAACTCTTCGATAATGCTGTTTGTCCCTTAGGCATGGCATTGTCTACTCCAAGCTCAGAGCTGGATCCCATTACTGCTAGCAATAGCTCTCCATCTATAAGTAATTCAAGTCTCTTGCCCACAACTAACCAATCTACAGATGCTGGGTGCTGTAAGTAACTTTGGATCTGAATGAATATTGTCTTGCTTTAATTCAGGCGCTTTGTGATCCCTTTTTCCTGGGGCTAGTTGAGTTACAAGAGGGTGTTCACAAAAGCTGATGGTAGTTTTGGAGTGAATCTCCTCCTACAGAAATGGCAGGAGAGTCCTGTAATGGGAGACTTGGATCAGGGGCTGTGGAGCTGTGAGGTGAGCCCTGGAGAAGCCCCCCTGTTACCCCCATGGCTGCTGCTGGAAGAGGGGGGCTGGCTTGATCCACTGGTGCCTGGTGTGCTATTCAAGCACAAGTTCTTCCACAGGTAATCCAAATTCTCCAGCATGAGGAAGCACACCAGTAAGGGCTGTAGGAGGCTGGCACCACTCACTTGTCCCTGAGCTCTGCTGAATGCACATCCTGGGCTTGTCCCGCACTGAGGTACAGGAGGATCTGCCACCTGAGCTCCTGCTGGCCATGGCCACTGGGATGCTGGTGGGGCACGAGTCAAAGAACCTGGCCACAGCCACCTTGTATTTAAGTTAGCCTCTGTGAATGCTCCCTGCTATGCGCTACAGCTGTCTGAGGGACTGTGATGGGAACAAAGCCTGACAGAGTTATCTTTGTATCAGTGACTTCAGTCCTTTCAGATGAGAGTGGTCACAATCTTTTTTTAACAACATCCTGTTCTTCTTGTGGGAGGAAATCGCTTTAAGTAGTTCTTTGTCTAGTTCGCAGAGGCAGGCTGAATTTTCTTGATCTTCATCTTTATCCACAGCTTCTGGTCCAAACTGAAACTAAAGGAATTAGACCAAAGTCCTTCTAGAGCAGGGGTGGTATGGCCGTTAGTGCTTTTGGCACCGACCTGGCTCAGAAGCCTGGAAACAACTGTGTCTGACTGAAATAATTGAAGAAAACAACCCTTTGCCTGAGGCTAACCATTAGCATGAAAGAATGGATGTTGTGGCAGCAGCATGCTGTGGTCTCTAGTTTAGCGTGGGGGCTGATGTTCTTCTTACTCGACCGCAGCTGTCTACAGGAGGTGTGCCCAGTCTGTCCTCATCATCTCAGCTCTCCCTCTAGCTGGTGGAGACAGGCAGGCCCTGCCAGAAGGCAATGCACCCTGCCCGATTTAGACACCTCCTCCTCCTTTGAGGAGAGGAATCATCTCTGAAGGGTTCTGTCTTTTCCCATTGATGTGACACTGATTGTGCTGGACTAGCATGGCATAAATAGGTAAAATGTTCACCCCTGCTTCACCCCCAGCTTGTAAAAGCTGCCATCTGTGGGTTTTTTCCAGGCATAATCAAGGCAGCCTTTACCTGAAGAGGTGCATTTTAATGATGAAAGTGACAAGCAAAGCAGGTGTAAAGACATGTAGAGTACACAGATTCACTCTTCCAAACTTATTTCTGCTGCCTGAGCCTGTAGCTCACTGTATGGTTATTAATGTTACTAGAGATTCAACACATAAATATACAGTAAAAGGAAATAAAAAGAGTAAATACCCAATTAATCAGTCTAGTGGGATGGTTCATGGATGAGGGGACCAAATCTGCTCTGACATAATGTAAAGAGGAGCTTCCCCTACTGACTGTCAAAGTGCTTGTGTATAATGGATTTGTGATATCACAGTGCTTTAAAGAAGAAATGTTGCTTTTTCTGTGATGATTCTTCCTGGGACTGCAATAGATCCCTCTGCAATTAGAAACCACCGAATCTTCAGTGTCACCAGCAGTAGTTTTGAAATGTCCTGGCATGTTGAGTCTACACTAAACCATACTTTCCAAGTCCAAGTGTTCAAGGGCAAGGAGATTGTACAAAACCTGAAAACAGAGGAAATGAAAATGAATGTGTCTGGACTGGAAGCAGGAGTGATGTATTCAGTGGAGATCAGCTATGAAACCTGTGGAAAAACCAGCATCTCCCATCAAAATGTTAAAACAGGTAAATAGCCATGAAGGTGATGGTGGCTATAGATCCAACACTGACACTGTGTTCCTGCTGGCTCTCAGTGCTGGGCTGTGCATCTAACATTTTGGTCTGGGTGCATCAGTTCTGACTGGATCTTTTCCTCTTCTGCTTTGTCAATCTGTGTTTTGATGTTGTGTCTTACAGAGGCTAAGATATTTGGTGTTACTATGAGGATTCTCAACTATAATTTCACTGAAGATTTCCGTGACGCCAGTAGCTCAGCATATGAAGAATTTTCAAGACTGTTGCTTACAGAGGTAATGCTAAAGTATATCTGGGTAATGTATTTTTCTTCAATTTAGAATTTATTTAATGAAATAGAGTATTTTGTGCCTGGCTCAAATGTCCCCTGGAAATTATAATATTGTTTCCTATGACCTTTCTTTATAATTAAAACAAAATCCAACTGACTAAACAGATCAAGCCCTTGGTCTTATTAGCAATGGAGCTTATGAGAATTTTCCCTTACAGAAGAGTAAAGGAATTAGAAATCCAGGCATGCAGCAGGGACTCCTTTCCTTGGATCTTTACTTTGGCAGTAAACACACACTAAATTGACTTGAGTCTCTTTAATGGATTATTGAAATGACATTGCTGGCATTCATTTCAGTGCTGTCCTCTCCCTAAGTGTTTGGCTGCTCGCAGAGCTCTTTTTTCTTTAAGCAGAGCGGTGGGGCCGGGCTTTCTTCTCCAGCCCCATTCATTGCATGCCCACGTGCAGCCACTGTCAATGCTCAGGTGTAATCAGCCATCAACAAAACTTGAGTCATGAACTCTGCTTCCAGCTCTCGGCTTCCCAAACAGGCAGGACATTTCAGATGCGGCAGCCTCTTACAGATTTGCTGTATAGCACAGGGCCCAGACAGAGGAATTCAGATCTTGATCCAAAACTAGACTTTCCCAAAACAAAAGGGCACTCATAAACATTTGTAAATATAAATCTGAGGGGAAAATAAATAAATAAACACTACACCAACATTGGGGCTGTATTTTCAAAGGCAGTCCAGAAGAGGCGTTTACTCATGAGAAACTGCAAGTCAAACCTCCTGACGTGGTTTTATTTTCCACAGTTGCAAATTGCTTGCTTTTGCTGTGCAGGAGGATTTTTGTCAGTGAATCTCCTCTGAGGCTGACGCAGACCTAACTGACATCACGAAGTTGGGAAGGAAAAGGAGTGATGCCCATCTGTGTTGCTTCTGCCTCACTGGGAGCACAGCATCCCCTTCTCACTTCCTCTCTGCTTTTTTTCTTGCCTCCTCACCCAGATCTGAACTTAGGTCAGTTTAACTGCGTGTACTTAGGAATTTTTGGAGCAAACTGCCTGAATGGGAGCAAAGATGAGCTGATTTATGGTGCTGCTCTGAATGCTCAAAGGCATGCTTTTAGCTGGAGGTACGAACAAAAGGCTCAAGAACAGAGATGTCTTCTAGGGACGTGAGGCAAAACCACTAACCCCTGCCCAGCTCATATACTGACATCAGTATTTAATGCTTAGAGGAACACCATTTGTTCAATTCACATGTCTACTTACTTGATTGGTAATCAACCATGGTGTAATTGTGATATTTCCTTGAAGGTGGGCTGTCTCAAATACATTTTCTTTTTCACCAAGGAGACTCACACCTGTGTGTGTGTGTAAATAGTCTCCAAAATATTTTGAAACTTTTCTGTCTTTTCACCACATTTCCTACTGATGTTGCATGTATATAAACCTTTAAAAACAGTACCACCGTGGTTTTAAAAATCATCTGTGTCTGCTGGGTTCCTGATTGTCACTGCTTCTCTAACTCTACTCAGATTGCGAATTCATTTCCACCCAACATTACTGCTTTATATGAGGCTGGGAAACTGAAAGTGCAGACCGAATCCCTGAGAGCTGGGAGCATCGTTGTGAGGCTCAAAATTGCTGTGCAGGATCCTGGGTTTCCAGTTGATGCCTCCACCTTTGCCCCGATGCTTTCTTACCTGTACAATGGCTCTGTACTTTTGGTGGATCAGCAGAACTCTGCAATAGAAGGTAATTTAAATTTTATTTATTTATTTTTGACAACAGAACAGTGTTGATATTTTGATCATGCACAGTATCACCAGCATTCTTCCTGAAAAGTACTTCATAGGAAGACAAGATATGTGGAGTTTAGATGGTTTGTTGGAGGGAAAGCCATGAAGAAGAAGGAGCAGGGGTTGTCCCCAGGTAGCTGCAGGCACCACCTCCCTCCATGGTGTTTTATGAGGAGGGGAGCCCTTAATTTCCACATTAATTTTCCTTTCTCTCTCTCCTTTGTGAACTGTGGAAAGTTTGAAATATCTCTCTCACACTGATCTGAGGGCAGGATTACTTTGGGGTATTTGTAGCCCTTAGATACTCATGCCCTCTAAATGGTTTCGTGCTTCAAGGCTGCGGAGTTGTACTTGGGCCAGGGTTTAGGAAATCTGGTAGGAGAAATTCCCAAATGTCCTCTCAGTGAATAGGACTGAAGAAACACGTACGGAATTTATGTTAAACTAGGCCTTTGTTTGATCTTTAGTAATCACCATTTTTATCTTCAAAGGGCTAAGTTCTGGCTTCAGGTTTCCCAGCTGGCAGAGCCAGCCAGAGCTCAAAGGGTTGCCAAAGTCAACAAAATGGGCTATTCTTCTCTCTCCATGTACTGAGCCCTTAAAAGCTTATTTGCTGCAATTAGGGAAAGCTCCCTTTGGAGCTGCAGAGCATGCAGAGGTTAGGGAGGACAGGAAAAAACAGAAGAGACAAACTGCACCTGAAGCCTGCAAACATCACAGTGCTAACAGGAACTGAATTGCAGGATCGTTTACAAACATTATTGATATTCTCCTGGCTGCACAGGGGCTGTGTCCTGTGGCTGAAGGAGTGGGGAAGAAGGAGATAGTTGTGTGCTTTTTTTTTTTTTTTTTTTTTTTTTTTTAATTGCACAAAAGCCAGATGGCTTCCAGTAGCAGCACTCTTATCCAGGAGAGCAGCCAACTCCCCCACTCCTCCTTAGGGCTAGAGCAAAGTGGTCTATTTCCTAGTTCTGCACAGAGAGGCATTTGTTTGACATGAGTTTCTTAAAGTCAGATGTGGAAAATTAGGCCAAGGAGTGCAGCGCATGGAGGAAATACGGAATCACAGAGTGGTTGAGGTGGGAAGGGACCTCTGGAGGCCATGTGGTCCAATCCCCCTGCTCAACAGGGCCACCCAGAGCAGGCTACCCAGGACCATGTCTAGGTGGCTTTTAAGATCTCCAAGGAGGGAGACTTAGGAAAGGATTTTTATAATTGGCTCTATTGCTTCCTCACCCCTGAGTGCCCTGGGATGGGCCCTTTGGAAGTAAGACCACACGGCTCTTCTTGCACCTGTGGAGTGATGCCACCTGCATCCCCAGTGGCCACCAAAAGGCAGCGTGCTTGGTCTCGTGACTGTGGCAGAGGAGAGAGTTCAGCTCTGGAACTGCAAAGATGAGAAGCCAGGAGGGATAGCAGAACTGCAGGGAGTGGAGCAATGGCATTTTTCTTTGTAGTCTCATGTAATTAATAGGCTTTCTGCCATGGTTAATAGAGGCACTAAATGGTCTGTTTTGTGAGGCATGGTGAGGAAGGAAAAGGGGACTTGTGCGGAGTCAGGCCCATATAGCATAATATCATGCAAGAATATGGCAAGTGTAGGCAGCATCCCTCTCTAATACTCTGTTAGCCACCAGCTGTTTTCAGTTC